>NC_134041.1:53434332-53743487 GCF_965140245.1 Athene noctua
CATTTTGAGTTAAAGAAACATTTTGTTCAGTGAGATGCACAAAGCATTCAGTTTTGGGCCAACATGAAATGAATTTTTTTTTCCCTAGCAATCTCTTGGTTGAGGCAGTGAACCAAGAAGTCAATTATTCACAGAGCTGTAGCAAGATTAAGGTAAGGATGGAAAGCAGAACTAAAATGAGAAACTGAGGGAGAAAATTTGGGGTTGAATGACCAGGTAAATCTTCATTCCTCCGAGTGAAACGTGGTAGTTGATGGTGTAAGCGCTCGGGACCCTTTGCCGTCAGCCCGAGTGGGTGGGCAACCTGCCAGAAGACGAAACTGGCAATGTCCTTGTGGCATCTGTGGGTCCCCAGTGGCGTGGCAGGAGAGCAGGGTGCTGTGATGGGTTGATGTGACCCAAGAGGTGTCCTCCACCGTTGGGATGCGGGGACCACGCTGCGGTGCTCCTGGGGATGTGTCCTCACCCCGCACCACTGCTGCTGTAAATGCAGCATCGTCTGGGAGGGGAGGGGGAAAAAATAGAAGGAAAAAAAAAAAAAAAAAGGAAGAGTCTTCTGCCAAGAAGCTGCCGTAAGCTCTGCAGAGTGTGACTTTGGGCAGGGAGGAGCGGAGCGCTGCCTGCGTGCTGCTCAGCTAGGAAAGAGCTGCTGCTTGGCTCTGGGGTCCGGGTGCGTGTCTCCTCGGCTGGGCAGGCGGCAGCCAGCGGGTGAGCTGGTGGTGGTGCCCGCCTGCTGCTGGCGGGCTGGGGAGAGGCTCCTCTCGCAGGTTGGAAATGCTGGGCACAGCTTTCCTCACGCACGCAGCGTTAGTGCAAACACCCTGACTGTGCTTTACGGCTTGGGCTTTTTTTGCACTGTTTTGTGGTGGTTTTTTGTTTGTTTTTGGTTTTTTTTTTTTTTTTCCAGAAGTGCTGAGACCTCAACACCCAGCCATCCTAAGCAATAATCCTTACAACACAGGCAAGAGAAAATCTTATTTCCCATTTTTCCGGTGGCAGAGTCGAGGCAGTGGGATGGCAGGATTTGCCCAGCACCATGGTAAGAGTTGGGAGGCAGAGCTGCACTTGCGGCTGCATAAGTTTGACTCCCGCTCCTTTGCAGAGTGAAGAGCGACTGCGGCGTAGCATAAAGATGCATGAGCTAGTTTTAAATGATCCAACTGGGATATCCCATGGCCGGCTGTGGCAGCTCGGTGCCTGCTGTGTTAATTTACCCTTAGAGCAGTGGACAGAAGAGATGCCCGGAGATGTGTGTGCGGGCAGGGGCGTGCGGTGCTGGAGATGGAGAGGAACCGCAGGGTGCAGAGAGCAACCGAGGGACCAGCCCTGGCTGCGGCACCCAGCGCACCTCCCTGCACCACCCTTGGCATCCCTCTGCTGTAATAACACTGGCCATTATCCATCAGCAGAGGGAATGAGCTGGAGAGCAGGAGGCGTTCTATCTGGGCTGAGCGTGCAAGCCTCGCACAAAAGAGTTTACGGGGGGTAATGTTTTTATTATTACAGTCTGTAGTGAACCGTTCTGCATTTCAAGCACTTCTTTGGTATTGAATAATTAATAATTAACCAGCAGAGGCCATATGAAGACTCTGGTGCGGTGATGTCTGGTAATAATTTTTTTTAACTTTTTCTTTTTTTTTCTTTTCCCCCATTCTAATTTATTCCAGGGCTTTGCGCTAGGATACCGAACCACTGGGTAGCGAAAGTTTCAAATGGCTAAAGTCGTTTGATTTTATAAATGAGTCCTTACTTTTTTTTTTTTTTTTTTCTTTTTTTCAGTGAAGTTGGCAATGCCTCCTGCTTTGTTCGTGGTGTTGCCGGGCAGCCGGGTACCGCCGGGTTTCCAGCCCGGCCAGCAGCCCCCTCCAGCAGCACATAGCGAGGGCAGCATCGCACGTGGATGCCTTTGCCCGCTGCGTCCTGCACTGTGGGACTGCGTGCGTGTGAGGGGGGGGGGGGCGAGTGGGGAGGGGACGGGGGGACACGCTGCATCGATGAAACGCCGGCAGCTATTTCAGGAAGCCGCGAAGTCTCCTCCTTCTTATGTAAATAAACATGACAGCTCCTAGGGCCGGTGCCGCGGCGGGCGGCGCGGGAGTGGGTGGAGGCAGCCGGCGCGGGGCAGCCGGTTCCCGCGTGGGCCGGGGCGGCGGAGCGGGAGCCGGCCGAGCCCCCGCCGGGCTGCGCGGCCATGGGGGGGCAGGTGACGAGGAGCCTCCTCTACGGTAAGGACCGGCCCGCCGCCACCCCTCCGCCGCGGCGCGGAGCGGAGCGGGGGGCGGCGGGGGGATGCGGGCGCTGCCCGGGCGGCGCTCCCGGAGCATCCCGCTCCCGGCGGCGGCGCGGCTCGGGGGGTGTGTGCTGCTCTGGCCGTGCGGCCGGGGGGCGGACACGAACCTGCCCCTGCGGGGAGCGCTCGGGGGAGAAAAGAAAGTGACTGTGTCGGGGTGTGCGCGGTCTGACAGCCCCCCCCGGGAAACACCAGCTGAGCGATGGTAAAGGTTACTGCAAGGCAGCTTGGTAGGCGCTCGAAACAGTCACCTTGTTTTTCCTTTCCACCGCCAGTTTCTTCTTAACACAAATTCTGGTTTATTTCGTTTTAAATTGCTACGGCTTGGAATGAGCGTTGGTTTGAATTGACTGGTTTTAGACGAAGCTAAAGCCGCTGAGAGCAGCTCGCTGTCTGCGTTTGCTGGCTAATGTAAAGCGGGGGAGTGGGGGGAGCTGGAAAGGATCTGGAATATCCTGCACAGGCCAACGTTAAACCAGAATTTGAATCTATAGGCAACGTGCGATACTAGCCATGTCCCTGTCTGCACAGATCTCATGCCATAAATACTTCTGCAAGAATATTGCACTCCTTAATGTTAAACTTGCCTATTGCTCTGAAATGTTCCGGTTAACTCTGGATGTAGTAAATGTGCTGCGTGTTCGGTGCGGTATGAATGCATTTTCAGAGACACTTCCTTGCTACAGTAGTAAATATGGGTATGAAGGACGCAGGTAAAGCATCGCGTGGGCTTGGAGTATCTCCTATCCTTTGAATAGAGATGCGTGAGGTATATAGGCTTAGGCTGTGAATATTCACCTAACAGTCTTCTCATATTTTCCACCAGGTCCAAACCCTGTCGTTTAAGAAACAAATGGACATAGTTAGGAAGTAGATTACTTTCTTCCTAAAGATACTTTGCAAGCATGTCTCAATAGAGATTTTTATTTGTTCATTGTATTCTGAAGTTTCTGTGGCCTGACCATATTTCTTCTCTAATCTCATGATATACATGTAATATGCAGAATAAGAGTACTGTTGGTCAACATAAAAAATGAGCTCTGGCTGTTGTCTTGTGATTTTAAGTGCCTTTTCCCCTTTGAAGCATTATTTGAATGAATTTGAAAAAAAACTCTCTGGGAAAGAATAATAGTTATACATGTTTCCTGTGTATGCCAGGGACTTGGCATTCCTTCTTTCTCCTGCCTGCAGCCGACAGCGCACTGCACAGTAATCCTGCAACTTCTGCCTTTCAGCGATTCTACTCCAGCGAGTGTGCTTCTCTTTAATTTTTATTTTGCTGGAAGAGGCACACTAATGAGGAGATGTGGGTAATTAACTCAAATTTCCCTCTTCATACAGAGGGGCTACAGGCTTTTTTATATTCAGAGGTGATGCACTGCTGTGTTTAGCACAGTGATGCTTTAAAAAAAAATGGATATGCATCATATTTTAAAAAAATAATAATAAAAAGTCATGCAACAAAGCACATTTAACAAAAATAGCCTGCATCTGCACTTGTGGTTTTTCCGTGGCTACCGTTCCTCCAGTTCCATCTTTCTGTTGAATATTTCTGTTTCAGATGTGTCTCAAAATAGCTGGGGAAAGAGAACTGAAACCTTATCCATTTCTCTGAAGCATAATTGAAAATGAATGTAAGGATACTGAAAGGAGTTGTATTGACAGCCCTGGGGGCTGCCATCCTTTGTTGTTAGAAAGCACAGGTAAAACATAAATTCATGTCCTCCAGACATTTCTGGTGACCTCTCTGTGTTGCAAGGATGGGCTGGAATTTTCACAAGCACCTAAGTAATTTAATCTCACTGAAAATTAGCTCAGATGGGGAGATATTGCACAGGCTGTCTGCTTGTGGCTCTGCTGAGCTGGTCCTGGGGAGGCAGCTGGTTTCCACAAGACGTGTGCCCAGAGCGGTGCCCCGGGTCTCTGGCTCCTCTGGGGGCCCACCCTGACCTTGGCAGGGGTTGGAAAAGTAATTTGGGACAAAAGCTCCTGAAGTGGCTTCATAAGGGAGGCACCCTTTCAAAAAAGCATAAAATCAGGGTGGTGATGTTTAAAAGCTGTAGGTGCTCTGATATAAGGATAGAAGTTTATAGCAGTTGAGTGCGACCATACACAGACTGTCATGATGAGGAACACCTGGCATCATTTTACCCTCTTTCACCCACCAGTCTGCTTTCAAACAGCAAAGCTAAGCCACGCAGCATTCCTGCTGGGCAGAGGACTCTCAGTATCCTTTGGCAGGAGGAAAGCCATGGGTGGGCGATGCATCATGCGCAGGGATGTGTGGGTCGGTGGTGGTGACGCTGGATGTCCCCAAGTCTGTGCTGCTGCTCAGGTCTATTGTATGAAGCCCTGCAAGGTGGTGCTGTGCTGATCCCATCTGAGCCATACAGTGAGGTACATGCGTGTTCGCATGGGCAGGCATCTGCCTGAGTGAAAACCCTGCTTTCCCATTAATACAGTGGCAGTGCAGGAGAGCTGCACTAGTCTGTCCTAATGGTGGAGTTAGTGGGTGCTGAATGGCTCCTGAGTCACCTGAAGGAAAGTGTCCCACCTGATGGGACTGGGAAGAAAAATAAGCTTTGAACCTGGGTCACTGAAGGATCAGTTGCCTGAGCTTTCCAGGAGAGACCCACCTCCAACTTCATTGCTCACAAGCAAACAAACCCCAATGGCCTTGTACCATGAGAGGCAGCACCTTTGTTTTTGAAATGAGGCATCTGATGGCTTGACATGTTGGGACATGGGAGCTGGTCACTCTTCTCTGTGAAATGATGTGCAGTGCTGAAGTGCACTCACAGTCTCCATCTGTTTCCCTGCACTTGGCACCCTAATAGTCTCTGCTCCTGTTCCCCATTCCCTCTCCCTTTCCCACCGTCATCAACAGAAGCCCTTGGGGTGCTTTCCAGAGCTCTCTATGCAAAGAAAAGAAAAGTTGAGATAGGAAGTTCAAAGGTAACACAACCTTGATGGACAGGATGTTTACTTGCTATTTAAAAAGTAATATCTATACATATTTTAAACAGGAAATCTTAATATGATTGCTTGTTGTTTGCTTTAACAATATTTTAACAGGAAATGTTAATATGGTTGCTTGTGTTTCATCTGCGGCTGGTTTCTTCAAGAATAATTGTATACTATGGTCTTCCTATAACATAGGCAGAATTTACTAAATATTTATATTAAGCTACTTGCTACCTAGTCATGTTTGAAACATATCTCTAATAGATGCATATGTCATAATATGTATGTTCTTGTTATGAGTTTGATTTAACTGTCACCTACTGCAGTAATTTTTAATTCCTCCTTAAGGCTATGAGCAAGGAACTATTTGCAGAAGATCCTATTCTTAATTTTATTGGGCCAAGTCCAGGAGTTTCTGTCTGAGGAAAAAACCCACTGAAGTGTTTTTTATTCCTCTTTCACTCAGAACCAAACTGACACAAAGTGATGGTTTAGCCAAGTAAGCTGCTGCACTGTGCTGGAAGAGAGATTCAGTGTATGTAGACGTGCAGAGGTTAGTGATTGACTTGTACGCATCTCTACAGAGGGCTTTTGAGTAGCTAAAGCTTACACAGTGGATTAATTCATGTGCAGGGAATACGTGAGTCTGTACGTACCTGCACATTTGCTCAATAACCTTCCATCCTACAAGTCATAATTACTATTAAGCCCCTCATTGCATGACTTAATTTTATTTTTGTTTTAATTACAGCACAGGCATTCATCAGTATTTTGCAGTGAAATAATTTTTACAAGAAGCAGGGAAAAATATATCTGGTGCCACATTTTCCAAACTGTAATTGTATGGCATCGATGTCGTTGCAAAGAAGTCCCTAGTGAGAGCACATCAGCTTTTTATCCTGGGAAGCAATACTGATTGACAGATATGATTTTCAGTTTGAATGGATGAGTTTTTCAGCTGCTTGCAGATGATGCTCTATAAATTGTGGATACAATATAAATAATGGCTAGGGTGCCTTTGTGTGGTGTATATAGAGGCCCATATAAGTGTTACGCATGGCCAGATTTTGCCCTTACCACGTGTATAGGCCTGGTCAGCAGCGCAGCCACAGTTGCGTGGTTGTGCTGCAGAAAGGGAGAGGGAAGCAGGAGTTGCAGTGTGGCAGGACTCCATCTGTGCTGTAGGGCAATAACTTTTGGGTGGCTGGCTGGATTCATTTCCCATTTCATCCGGATCTTATTTTCCATAGACTTTCCTGCTTATTCCTGTGCAAAAGACGCATGAAGCACTGGCATTGTCCTTCCTCTGTGTTTTGTTCTCCCAGAGAACAATTTCTGGGTCTGGCTCACACTCTTTGGCCGGAGGTACCGGATATTCAGGTGCTGTGTGGAAGCCCTCAGCCCTGGGGAGAGCTGCAGAGCTGCTGCTTTGAGAATAGCAGAGGGTGGAGGCCATTTCCCTAGTGTAACATAGCTACCCTATGCAACGTCGTTAGTCTTACTTTGCACAATAGAGCTCTGTTTTTGTCTTCCTCTTAATTCATTGTAGTGTAGTGAATGGTATATCTATATGCAAGTTCTGAAATCAGCCACATGCTTTGTTTCTCACTGTATATTCATTGTCTATACCGCAGTGACCATTCAAAATATCAAATTTCACGCTGAAGTTAGTATCACTAAACAACGTACTCCACGCCACACTGTTGTATGCACCTTTGCATTTAATAGTTTCCATCTTCTTATACCTAATTAAAACTGCAAATATCCAAGAAGAAACAACAATAATGAAAAAACAGAGGCCTGACAGCACCAATCGTTAGTGAGATGTCTTTGCAAATTACTTTGTATTCTTATCATCTCTAAATTATTGCCTAGTTTTTGGGGTAACTTCTCATTTGATGGAGTTGCTGGTGATGGGATCAGCCTCACTAGGGGGTTAACATCTCCCATATCCTGCAATTACTTGTTGAGAACTGATACAGAACTGGGGAGAAAAGGCTCTTTCTAAACTCATTTTGCTTTCAGCACAATTGGTATATAGCCCTGAAAGCGAATGAGTGTGTGTGTGTCTGTGAGAAATTAATCCTGCTCAGGGTTGGATTAACTGGTGCAGAAGACCCTGGGCAGGGTGCCAAGGCAGTGTTGGCATTTGCTAAAAGTGGAGCTTCCAGAGATTATTTCGGTTCATGCCTCTGACCTGTAGGTCACCTGCCAATGTCCAAAGGTGGCTGATAGTAAAGTGTATTGACTGCTGACAACACTTCTGAAAATGAAGTGTGTAGTACCTCTGTATATAGAGTTTTAATGGGTAACCATGTTTACACTTGAAAACTGTTCTATTTATCGTGAAAAGCAAATTACTTTTTCATCAGTTGTGGCAGTATTTGACTGTAGGGGTCCTGCTACAAGTGGTGAGAGCAGAAAGCATCCCCGTTCTCATTTTGTCCTTTACTTTCATGGCATTTTTGTGTTAGTTTTTCTGTGATGAATTGATACTCTGTTCTGGTGGGACCTAGGGAATGAATGTTTTTTGTCAGATTTTGTTTCTTATTTGTCTCCTCTTTGACTGATCCTCTCTCCCTCTTTGAAGTGGAAGCATTCTTACCTCTTGATTCTTCTTCACGTCTTCCTTACTTAACGCCTGTTTTCTTAAGAATTATGGGTGATCTGTTTAGCTATCATTCAATTAATTTAGAGGTACCATGTGTCTCTTCAGGAAGGTTTGTAGGATCCTTTGACGTGTCCTAGGGAATCATTTGCATGCTTAATCAAAACAAGTACTCCCACAGCCAGAAGATCCATGTTGTTAATAGTATAAAATAAATTTGCTAAACAAATACAATTACCATCTAGCAGGAATTAAGAAGAGGTGGCCTCTAGACATATATCTCAAAATTGAAGGGACTGCTTTCATTTCACTAAAGAATTTTACATTAATGATATCCATACATGCAGATGGTTGCATTGAGATCAATCTGAAAAAGGATTAAAACTAAGGGAAAGGGAGTTTCCTGGAAAGTGAAAGCAAAGCATTGATCCTGATCGATTGCCCTCGGGAATTGGCAGGGATTACTGATGGCTCAGCAGGGTACTGAGCTGGAGGTCAGGAGAGATCTTGCCTCTCAGAGACTGTAAGAGCGTGGCTGCCAGCTGCAAGCCTTGTGGTACAGGTGCCCATGGTCAGAGCATATGCTGCAGCCCTGCATATCTCTGTGCTGTGCTCTAGAGTTGCTCCCTATCAGTGTTGTTGTCTGTTCATTTTACTCGCTAGCTATCCCCCCCATCTAAATGAATGTTTTGCTTTGAAAACGTATTTATCTGAGTAAAGCTGGTCAAAAATGAGTCAGAGCCACCTTCTCTAGCTCTTGAGTTAGTCTCTCCAGTATTTCTGTTCCTTGTTGCTGTCCTCGATTGTCTCTTGAAGGCTGGCATTAAAAATAACATTCAAGATGACTGCAGTTGGTAGGGCTGGGGAGAGGAGTCCTTTGGTTTATCAGAGTTTATCTTTGGTTTATCTGTGGGGTCTGACAGCACAGCAAGGGAGGTGGGCTCAGAGAGCTGTGATAACTGATTGGATGCATTAGCATGTTTTTTCCTGTTAGAAATGTTGATAGCACTTTTATTTTAAAGAAAAAGGGAAATTAGTAAAAAGGGGATGCAGTAAAAGCTGTATACATTAATAAACATGACACAGAATGTAAACAGTGTGCCTCTGGTTGCCTTCCCCCAACAGCCAGTGTCAGCAGAAATCTGGAGTTCTTGCCCTGTCCATCAAGTTAAAATCACTTTTTAATGAGAAGCCTTTGTGATAAACCAAGGTCCCTTGCTATGAAAATCAGCTCCTTTTTGTGGTTCAGTTTGCATCGTGTTCTGCCTATACTAGTAAATACTTTCTAATACGGAGGGGAGGCATGCAGGCTCAAGTAACACAAAGTACCCGCGGTCTGGATTTGCCCCATCACGTTGTAGCTAATATGGCAGTTCTGTGCGGGGGCTGTGTGAGGCTGGTCCGTGTGAGGTGACCTACCCAGACATGCTGGTTTAGGCCCCAGGGCTCAAGAAGTCACTCACAGCTGGCATTGTCAGTGAAGTCTGGAGAACAGCGGAAGACCCAACATTTGTCGCAAGCAGGATGGATGTGCAGTGACCTCTCTGTGAAATTTACCTGGATAGGAGAAACCGGTCCCATCTTTGACTACCTTTGGAGAGAAAGCCTTATGGATCAAAGCACACAGAGACCTAATGAGACAGTGCCCACAACTGACTTCAGATGGCTCAGTGTGGCTCTGAGAACGCTGTTTTAGTCTTGCTGCAGGTAGTCTTTGGGTTGCTTGCTGCGATTTCATGAAACTTTCTCTAACACTGCCATATTTTCTCTGTGATAGACTCTCCTGTGCAGCCACGTGGCACCACGTGGATATGACACTGGAAGTTTTTGGCCAACAGATTTGTCAGGGAAAAGCAAGACCTGCTGTGAGATACCAGGGCAGGACTGAAAATGTGTTTTTCAAGCGTCTGTCAGGCTTGTGGCCTGGCTTAGGCAGAGCTCAGGCATTAAGGCTGCAACCTCAAAAGCAGTGCCTGTTGAACCGGGAGGCGCTTTGAAGGAAGCATATGCCTGTGTTTGAGTTGCACCTTGGCAGGTCTGGAGGTTGGGGTTTTTTTTGACTCTGACTCCTGCAAGGGCCTATTCTTCTTCTGTTCCCTGAGGTGCTTCCTAGTGACGGAGCCCTTTGCTTGCTTTCTGATCCTCAGACTACTGCAAGTCCCAGACCTGTGTAATCAGCCAGAGGGAAGCTGTGTAGCCTCAGGGAGGGTGGATGGGTTTGAGCCTGGGAGAGCTCTTCCACTGTGGAGAGGAGGTCTTCACCTGCAAAGCAAGGATGAGGAAGGTCCTACGCAAAGGCCCGCTGCGATGCTACCCCCTGCTTGCAAGTGTAGAGGGGGAACTGAGCTGTAAACCACACCGTGTCACACAAAGAAGCCATTTTGATTTCAGTCTCTGCTGGAAGCACCACATGGAAAAGAAAATGTGATCAGTGTAAAAAGAAATGTTTATGTTTCTAGGAGCATAGACCTCCCAAATAATTAACATCACTTGACAAACTGCTGTTTAAAATGCAAGTGGTTTAAGTGCTGCAGCTCAACAGGCATTCGTCACAGCTCTGGCCTAAATGCTGTGGATTGGTTGCTACTTTAAAGATTTCCGGTAAACACTTGAGGAAAATAATCTTCATGATTTTACTTTTTCTTGCTTGGAAAAGCGAAATGTTAGAAAACTGAACAAATGGCAACTTGGTGGCAAGGGCATTGGGGATAGAGTTTTTGAATGAGATAAATCCTGGATTTTAGTTTCTGTTGCACAGATCAGGCTTTCAGTCAGAAGAAAAACAATTGTCTTATTGGATTTAGCTTTTGAGACGAGGAGAGACAAGAGAAAGGGCTTTTGGGAGGAGAGTTTTGGAAGCTACAACTTCAGATTTGATCTGCCTATCTTTAATATTCACTAAAAGTACTTTAAATAAAACCTTACTTTTCCCTAGGGCTGTTGGGAGACTGACTGGAGTCGTAAGGATTGTCAAGAAATGGTATTTTTCAAAGGTTAAAAAATGACAGCTGACAAAGAGACAGATAAAAAACAAAGTTAAAAGCAAAAGTCTCTCTGGAAGATTGAACTATATGGGTGTCTGTAATGAACTGAAGCATCCCAGATCAAAATGACTTCTGTCTTTGCACACCAAATAGAATCAGATTATCAAATATAAATAGAGCCTTAAGAATCTAATTCCTTTTACAAAGACATTACTGATGCCATGAATTTCATGCAACTTAGAAAAGGAAAATTGCTCAATTTATTTTTCTGGTTATCCTAAAGTAGTTCAATGCCACCCTCTGATTTTTCATCTCCAAAGGGAAAGAGGCTGTCACTCATGCTGCTGCCTTGTTTTCCGATTCTGAGTGAAACTAGGCATTTAGAAGAGGTGCAACTTTGGGAGTTCTGATGGGTGCTGGTCCATCTTACATAGAGCTGGAGCTGCAGCATGGTGGCATGGTAGGAGTTGCTGTCCTTCTAGTTAGGCTTAATCCTTCTGTCCATCAGTGGCTTTGCAAAATTATCTAAAGAGACCTTGATCAAGTGGCACGGATGTTCCTGGACAACCTATCTCCTTTCTGTCCAGCCCAAGGCTTTATTGCTTGAGCAAGGGCAGGTGATTCAATACTGAGATACCATGTCACTGTACCTCATCGCGTGGATTTTGTATGGTGACTGACTGTAAAATGATCTTACTCTCCTTGACCTGTGCTATTCTGTACATGGCTTCTAGCAGTCAGGTTTAGGTGGGAAAGGGGGCAAGTCTGTCTTTGGGATGTGGTAGAAGATCTTGGATCATGTTAGAAATGAATTCCTGAAATGGAGATGCAGTGATTACAGCTCCCTGTATCCTTCCTAGGCAGGTGGCATTTGTCATACAAAGGATAAAACATTCAGGCTATCTATTCCTATGGTAGAAAGGTTAAAATGCAGAGAAATATCTTGCAAATGTCCTACAAATAGATTTGAAAGAGCGTTAAAGTAATTCAGCGTGTTTTCAAGAGATGACTGCAGTTCTTAATGCTTTTCACCAGAGATCTGGCACCTCAGCGATTTTGCTGGAAGGTGTTTCTATCCCATTATCTGTAAAGTGACTACCTGAGCTGTCTTTACGCACTTGTGAGTTATCCCACAGAGACTTTTCTGCTCTGAACCCTCATACAGCAAAGCTGCTCACTGGGGACTCCAGGTCGAGCCTCATCCCAAGCTGGTTGCAGCTTCAGACTGATCAGTGTACTTGCTTGAAGGAGACTGAGAAATTCTTTAGCATGTGATAACTGGAATCTTTTGAGATTCATTGGCTATATATACATGACAGTATACACTTTGCATTTTCTCTTAATCCTACACTTTGGGAAATCTGTGCTTGAACCCTCGTGGACTGACTTTATCCGTTTTGTTTTTAGCGTGGGGCAGAAGCAGTAGTTTTATGACATATGGGTGCCTGGTACTGCTAGCTCAGTTGATGCAGGAGGAGGTGTGTAGTGTTGTGTGGGCAGCTGTAATCAAGTGTAAATATGTGCAAGTTACCTTAAATAACTTCAGTAGTCCAGAGAAGTGATTTTGCAGTGCATTCTCTGGGAAAAAAAAAAAGATTGATATCAGTTCTGGATTTGTGCAACTTCAGTTTGGTTACAAATATTTTTTGTTTTTCTTCTATGTACTGTATTTACAGCAGTAGGTTCAGATTATGCATTGAGATCTGTTTTTAAGTGCAGAAAACTAATCAGGGAAATGCTTCATGGCCCAGAGGTCTGGATTTGCAGATTCCAGTTCAACAGCTGCATCTCTCTAGGAAGGAGCATCTGTCAGGGATGCAGTGTGGTTCTTATTAAATTATAATTCAGTGCTGTGGCTTAGAGAAACAGGTGCAATTACAGACTTAAAAAATAAAATCCAGTGGTCTTTGTTGTCAGAAGAAATGCCCCTTAGCTGGACAAAAACTAAAGGATTTTCCACAATTTTTCAAGCTACAAAGAGCAAGGAAAATGGATGAATGAATTGGCCTCCACACTTAATTGTTCCTTGCTCTCTGAAATAGTGTAGGTGTCTTTCCACCAAGAGAATAAAGCTCCCTGAGCCCTTTAGGCTTGTTTCCTATTCACATATGACCTTCAAGGCAGTCACGCCATGAATGTGGCTACATCAGGAACAATGCTCTGAATCGCGTGACATCAAATTTCTTCCTCTTTCTGCTCTTATCAATACCCCAATATGCAAAGATGCCCTTTTGCATGAGTTTTAAAATAGTGTGTTGTTCCTATTCCAAGCTGTCTTGCTTTTCTAGCACATCTCTCTTCCTTCAGCTATTTAGAACTGCAGTCATCTTTGTCATCATGATGTTGCTCCCGAG
The DNA here is from genome assembly GCF_965140245.1 of Athene noctua. Lineage (NCBI taxonomy): Eukaryota > Metazoa > Chordata > Aves > Strigiformes > Strigidae > Athene > Athene noctua. Next base: position 53,447,533 of record NC_134041.1, read on the forward strand.
TCACCTGCTGTATGTTACCCAACTTCAGTAAATGGAAACTGGTCATCTGAGTCAGGAAAGGTCATGCTAGTAAGTCTGCAGCAGTATAAAATGGCTGAAGACTGAATCATTGGGAAGTTTTCTTCTGCATAGCTTGCACACATTGATGTTAACACAATTTCTAAGCTAAGGGTGGCAAAAGTTTTCTTGGCACCCTCTCACAAGAAACACTGGGGTAGTCTCTTCTACAATATGACTCCATTACCCAAGTCATAAGAAAATAATAATGAAAGTTTATGGGACTTCTATGAGGGCTTATAATGAAAAGCCTTTGAGCTTATAGTCTGAAGTGTATTTTTGCCTATGCAAATCAGAGGACTGAAGCTCTTCCATATTCTGTTATGGTGACAGAAGTGTGAAGTCACCTCCCGCTGTCCTCTGGTGCAAGGAATTACATCGGCTGTAGTTATTGAACTACACATGTCCTGACAGATTCATTCAAATCAACTGAAATTCAGATAAAACATACTATTACTTACAAAGTTATCTTCATGTTAGTCCCATTTATTTGCTGGTTCTTTTCTTATATGCAGACTGTAAACAGTTTGGGGGCATGACCCATCTCTTCTGTCTTTGAGATTCAGCATGAGGGGGTGGCTACCAGGTAGGATCACTTTTAAAGAAATAAAACATCTCTACGTGCTCTTGTTCTCAGGCAATAAGGATTCGACAGCCTTGGTCTTTTACTGGCTGACCTGTTGTAGCAGATGCTAAGGAAAACAAGTTCCTGTATGGACTACTCCAGCAGCTATTTATAGCAAAATGTTAAGTAATAACTCTGTGGGTCTGGCAGTGGAATTGCTAGGATGGAATAGGGTGATGGAATAGTATACATGCTTTTTCTTTGGAATAAGCACCAGAGATGCGGTTTATCTTTGTTAAAATAAACTGTAACTTTATGCCCTGACTGGCTGTTGGAAGTTTCATGTTTTAATTGAGTGGTCCAGGTTCACGTGCTGGTCTGCTAAAGAAACGGGGTTCATTACTGGTAGAGCGTGTTTAAACTGGTTCAAGCATGTGCTGCAGAGCCAGATGAGAGGGGGAAAGTCAGTAATTTAGATTCCACTTGTGACTGTGGTACAGAAAGTGCAGATTAATGAAGGAATGAGTGCGTGGATGGCCAAATTCTTGCGTAAAGGGAGAAATGTTGCCCTTTCTCCTGGTTTCACCTCAGCAGTACTTAAATTATTTTCCTGCAAAAAAAGTAATAATTTGATTGTGTGGTAGCTAACACTTCTAGTGCTACTGGAGACCTTTCTGGTCTGGGCAAAAGTCCTTGGTTATAACTTCTATTTGTGCAACGAGAAGTTGCTGGAGAGCAGAGCTGGTGTCCTGCACTGGGCTGGCAGCTTTACTTCTGTCCCTTGTGCCACTCTGCCAGGTAGGCTGGAAGTTTAACAGCTCAGTGGTGGGAGCTCTCATGCTTTAATCCCAGCAATGCACCTGAAAAAATGCCATTTTGATGAAAAACTCTGTAACCTCACTTAGTACCCAGTGCAAGTTACTTTACAGGAATACCTCACAGATTAACTAGTGGGGGCTGCCAAAATAAATCCATCTGATTTGTGAGATTTGAGAAGCCTCAGTTAATCACTAGGACCTGTTATGTTTCAGGAGAGGGATGGTGTTTTGTTTTGTTTTGTTTTAAATAAGAAGATACAAGGCATGTTTGTCTTGAGGAGAACAAACCAGGAGAGTGCAAAAGATTTTTTTAAAAAAAAAAAAAAAAGTAAACCTAAGTGAAAGAGAAATGTTCTGGATAAAGTGAGGCCAGGGAAGGAAGTGGAAGACGTGTAAGAGGAAAGTGGCTGAGAAACTTTAATGCTTGTGACAAGGGAGGTGAAGGAGGAAGAAGATGTGTTGAAGAGGAAGAGATGGCAAAGCAAGCAGAGGGGAAGGTTGTGTGTTCTTTGAGTTTTCTTCAAGGGGAAATGGGCAGAGGGAGAGATGAGGGAGAAGAAAGGAGGGTTTGAATAGAGAAATGGTGGAGGGGGAATTCAAGGAAGCAGCACATAGCTCCTGTAATCCTGAAACATTTAAATGTGTTAAACATGGCTAAATAGTAAAGGCAATAGTAAATTTTCACCTGCCTGATAAGGTGCTAGCTCTAAGAACCCCATACTGTAAGGATTTATTTGCTGCCAAACATAGTCAGGAAAAAAGCCACTGGAATCGGTATCTTTTGGATCTAGTCAGTGTGTAGCAAGGCTAGGATTTCAGGTGCATTCTTCCTTTGTGAGCAAAGAAAATTCATGTTCCATTTCACAACGACGTAAACCCTGCAGCCAGGAGACCCTCAGCAGATGTGTGTTTAAAGATCTTCCCTTTAGGATTGCTTTTGGGCTTTATACTGAATGAAAATCTTTGATATTTGAGTAACTGGTGTGGGTGGAAATAGTTTGGAGACTGTACTGACAACAACGTGAGCAGTGCAATTTTCTTGTGCTGAAAAAGAGAGTTTTCTGTTGATCAGAAAGAAATGAGAACAGACAAAAAAAGACGTAGGGAAGACATACTGGATGACAGTATATCTACAGCCACCAATCTGCAGAAAGGAAAAAAAGCAATGGCCTGAATATGAGGATATCAACACCAGAAGGTTTTTGCCAAAGATTCAGAGGCCTGCTCACACAGCTAATTGTCCTTAGACAGAACTAAATGCTCACTCAGGTGGCTCCTGGGGGAACGTGGGCAGACCCTCAGCCCCAGTTGATGAGAGCAATGCAGTTGCAGAACGGACGCTGTGGCAGTCTGGAAATTCTTGTGTCCCCATTGAGTGGTGGAAGATCTCCATCACAGGAACATCTGTAGCTGGACATTGTCCTTCGGCCAAACTGTCACCTGGGGGTGTCCCTGGCCGCTCTGTGGGAAGGGGAGTGCTGGCTCTTGGGTCTGGAGGCAAACTGTTTCACATGCACTTGCAGGCAGACATCAGTGGAGATGGTGCAATTAAACCACTGAAAGGAGGCAATAGGAGCATTTACGCAGAGCACCACTTGGGCTCCAAAAAAGTATCACTACATCTCAGAAGTGCTTGTTAAGTTTTAAATACGGATGGAGTAAGGAGCTGCTTCTGGCAGGAATGCTCTCAAGAGACACTGCAAGGAACAATAGCAGGGGACTTAAAGAGGAAGAGTGTGAAACAGGTATGACTTGAGCACTGCGTTTTTAAACAAGACTACAGACGAAATGACCCAACTTTATAGTACCTCAAAGTGACTTTATAGGGATGGTTTATATTAGGAAAAAAAGCACACTCCACTGTCATGGATGTTAGAAGAAAAACTTCTTCCTGAAATACTTCAGAAGTGGCATTCCGGCATAAAAAACTTCATGGTATGTGGTACTGAATGAGAAACATAATCTACACTGTCTAGCTGGGTAAGAGGAGAAGTAGAAGAACAGACTCTCTGATATATATCCTGACCCATCCAAATGCTAAATTAAAGTGAGGGCATACACATATGACATTTGCAATAAATTCAAGCAGCCAAATGCAGAAGAGGCAACAAAGCCACTGGAGATTTCACAACTGCAGTCCAAAGTTTTCAACAATGTTTCTGAACTGACAGGAATGCTGACACTCTGCTGTAAGGCAGGAGCACATCAGGGCTGTGCTGGGTGTACCTGTGCTGTACTCAGAGATGGGTATTTACAAAGACACAAATCACATGTGGATGCTAAATCCCCAGCATGACTGAGCCCATGAGCTCTTGAGGAAGAAGCTCTCTGCTGTTCGTTGTGGTCTAAGCTCACCTAGCGTGTTGGTCTCTGAGCTTTTTGTGGCTTTGAGGAACTGATAGTATTTGAGGGTTAAATTGCTATCATCTCAGGGATATTTCAGTCAGTGCAACTCTAGAGTTTGCTGTGATATGAATGGTGCTGGCCCTGTCTTGGAGTGTTTTCCAGGCTCTTTCTAGAGGCATCCCTCTAGCAGTCTTTGTTCTCTGCCTTGGAGCTACAAATAAGAGTCCAGCACCCATACCACCTTCTTGCAAATGTTGTCTCTGCAGAGATGTTCCTGCTTTCTGTCCTGTGTTGGGGAGCTTGTGTTATTCCAAGGTCTTACTGTTTACTTGCCTTATTCCAGGGACACTTGGAAAAGTCAAAATTTTTGCAGAGAGCAAGGTTGGATGGCATCTCCAGCCTGGGACTTTTGTCTTTCTTGATGAGAGGTGGTTTCTGATTAGAGAGCTGTGCTAAACCAGACACTTAGGATATGGGAGGTGACACAGGAGATTTTTGGCCACAGTGTTCTGCATCCCTAGTGAATAGTCTCATGCACTGGGATTAACGGTAGAGCAGTGGAAGAGCATCCTCCTGTTGATGATCCAGATGAGAAGCATGTTGCAGAGATGCTCTTTATTCAGAGATCCTCTTAAGACCCTATCTCTTTCCACTGGTGACAGAGGGAGTATAAAGAACAGCATCCTAATTTAGCTCATTATATTGTAAATATGCAGTGTGAGTAGACTGCTGCGGACCCAATTCGGCATCTTGAGTCTAGAGGCACATCTTTGATTTTACACAGGTATAACTCAAAGCTAATTCAAGGGCTTGAGTTCAGAACCACAGCTTCTCTAACTTGCATTTTGTCTGCGTGGTGGCTCCAACATTTTCTACCATCTTTTGGATTTTGGTTCTACAGATCCATTTGCTTGTCTCTACCACTCTTATGCTTGTTTTTTTCCTGCTCTCCATTGCTCTTGCCTTCCTTCGTGTCCTGACAAATACCTAAAGTTTAACCTTGACAGGTTACTTCTCTTTCTGGTGAACTCTCAATATGCAGACTTCCAAGCTATTGCACTGTACATGGAAAATATGCCCAGGATAGACTTTCCATTAAACTGTATTTAAATTGGAAGAGAATGCTGGCACCTCTACAAGTATTCCAGAATTAGATCCCAAAATACTGAGGCTAGTTAATCTTTTGGAAGAACAAAAACTCTTACTGATTTATATTTAGCAGAGGGAATGCATTTTAAAAACACAGTCTATATGAGGCCCCTTGAAGAAAACATCTTTTACATTGATTTGTAGTGCATGGAAATACTACATGTCCATAAAATATTTGCAGTTAGGCTCTGCTTTTATGTAGCTACTTCTTTCACAGTGTGAACTGTCATGAACCCTCTGAGAGTGGCTGCTCTACTGACTGTGGGCTGTGCAGGGCAACGCAGCTACCTCTGGGGCAGCTGTTCAGCTGGTCATCACAGCTGTGCCCGGTCTTGCAGGAGGGGAAGGGAAAAAGCAGCGTGCAGCTAGCGCTACAGTGAAAACACTAGCTCATTGAGGATGAGGCTTTGGTTCAAAACTGATGCAAGGTTTGTACATGTACTGCACCCTGGGACCCGTCTAGCCCAGGTGCTGGCCTCTGGCAGGGGAGAGGGGATGGGCAGAGCACATCCAGAGCCATGGCAGCTCCTAGCAGACCCGCAGAAGGACATGAGTGAGAGCAGAAGCTGAACTTGCCCTCTCTGTATGCTTGTACGAGATTAGAGAGGGGCGGAGGTTGTGTTTGCCCTAATCTCAGCAGCACTGCTCTTAGTTAAACGTCTGCAATAACTAGTTAGTCCTAGTTTACATGGTTATAAATTAGGAGGAACTCTGTAATGTTAATGCAGGTGTAAAATGTTCTGTGTATAGTTCTGATCTATACGAACAAAATGAGTATCTGAAATTATGGTAGATGGGAGAGTTCTCTGGCTTGTCCCAAGTGGACAGTTTATGGGAAAGGAGCTGTGGTGGGGAACTGGTTCATTATGCAGTGGGGCAGAGAAGCAAACATAATTTACTTTATAAAGTACACATAATCTTATGGCAAACAGTATATCTGCTTATCTTGGAGAAGATAAAGATTATCAAGAGGAGGTAGCATGGAAAATTTTGGGGTTTTTTCTTCCTTCTGTCCCACCATCTGCAGCACAGACAGATCAGCCATCACCCTGGGCAAGCTGTTCCTCCTCTTCCTGAAGCATCAGATATTAGAAAAGGAGAAGATTCCCAAACTGCACATTCGCCAAGAGAAGGATAAACAGAATTTTTAAAACATCCCTAAATCTTAAACTGAACTGGATTTAATCTTGCTTTCTTTTGTTAGAAGACATAAATACGTTTTTACATTTCTCATTAGACTGCTGACAGACCTGACCTGATTACAGCAGAGCAAAAATGCTCTAAATCACGAGAGAGATCTTGGATGCTTCCAAAAGCACAATTTTTTACTTTGATCTTCTAATTTCTTACTCAACATCTAACTTATGATGCCTTAGTAATGATAATAAAGATGCGAAATCACCAAGATGCAAAGAGAGTAAGGTCAGAAGTGCCTTGCTGCTCTCTAAATAATTATATGGCGTGTGCAAGTCCTTCCCGCCTGTGGATCAGAGGAGCTTCTAGAAGATAGTGTGGAGAGAAGTGGCTGCTGCTGACGGAGGGATCTCAGTCTCCTTTTCATGGTCTAGCTGGACCCTGAGTGTCACAGCTCCTGAGGCAGTTCATCCTGCTGCTGCTCCGCATCTTTCGGGGGGGCTGCTTACTCCTTCTGTCCTTACCCAGCAGATGGGAGCATATGGCTGCCTACTTATGCTCTTGCTCTTCTTATGTGCTTAGCGGACTTATGGTCTGCAGGGGCTCAGGGGGATTTGCACAGGGAGAGGGTGAGGAGGGTTCGTGCAAAGGGTGGACTGCACCACTGGGAAGCGAAGCAGTGCTGGAGGTCTTGTGGCCATCCTCCATGGCGTGCCACGTTGGCAACTGAATTACTGTGAATGACTGTGAGAGATGCTGGTAAACAGTGTCTCATTAGAGACCAGGAGATGGTTAATGATTACAGAACATCATCACTGAAGATGTGAAGTTTTAAAATTAATTTAGAAGGGGAAGGGGTTTCTTCTTGACAGCTTTATGTGCATATAGAAATACTTATAAGTTCACACATCTCCCTTCTGATATCTTCCCAAAAAAAAGGTGTGATCAGCCATCATGGTGCTTGGTATTCTTAAGTGCTTTCAGTGCCATCAGCTGGATCGTTCCTCCTGTAGATGGTGTGTGTGAGGATTTGCCTCCCCAGCTCAGTCGTGCCCTGCTGTCCTCTCCTGCCTCTCCTGCATTTTGAGGGTCTTCCTCATCTTCCTTTCCACATCTGACAGAGTCTCGTCTAGGCTCTGCCCAGGAACATCTCATCTCTTTCTGTGTAATTTCAGCCACAAACATTAGTTCAGCCATATCCTTCCTATAGTCAATTAACAGATTCATCTCTCCTCTGTAGTATTAAATCTCCTTTGCCCAACTCAAATTTTTGCTCTGGGTTTGTGTTGTTTTTTTTAAATAAAATACTACAAACAACTCAGGCTTCATATAACTGAAGCAGAGCTCTTATTCTCTTGTCACTCCTCAGATCTTTCACCTTCTTTTTTCAAGCCTTACAAAAATTGCTACCCTCCTGACCTTTACTAATACCTCATAGCCTCAGCATCGTCTTCAAGCAAGGCTTCGTAAAGCCTCACATCCCAGTTGTAACCAGGAACTTATAAGTCAATGGGTTCAGCTGATGCTGCTAAAAAAGCCCCACACCCAGGTAGTCCCTGGCACTTCTGCAGAGGTTATTGTCTTTGCATCAGGAGTGACTGTTGAACAGGACACATCCCTGCTCCTCAGCTACTGCACTGCATACGATGGAGGGCAAATGCACATCCCAGCTGGGCAGAGGGGCAGAGGAAATGGCAATCTGTTTCAGCTCATCCTTATAAATCTGCTCAAACATATCAGTGTCCTGAGTCTTGCAGATTCTGCCTGCATCTGTCCCATCTTCAGGACACAGCTTTTCCCCTTCCCTTTCCTTTCTGCAAGCCTCAAAGTCTTTTCTCTTCTGCTGTTGACAGAGTCTTGCCACATTTGTATTTATTTCAAATTTGTGCTCTTGCACCTGTTTACCTGCCCTCTGTCCTTATTGTCACTTTTTGCATCTCTTTTGCTAATTTTATTTTTCTCTGTGAAATTAAAAATTGGCTTCTTCACTTTGAAGGCACCTTGCAAAGTGACCACTCCCTACCACCCATCAGTCAGGTTTGAAAGATGGATGCGTTGTAGATCATCCTTCAGTCAACTACAGCTTCTACTGCTCACTTTTTATACTGGGCCGGAGCTTCTCATAAATGTCTGTAAAACCACACTTGTTGTCTTTCAGATCTATTAGTTTAAACACAGCTTTGCTTTTTTGGCCTTAAAAAAAAAGGGCACTACTCCAAGCCTCACCCTGACTGGTATTATCTCCTTTCATGTGCATGTGGTCTGTCTGCACCTGCCTCTTGTCTCCTAGTTTGCAATTTAAATGGAAAATCTTACACTATGTGCAAACTTACTCTCTTGATACATCTCATCACTGCTAAAATAGCACAGATGAAAATAAGTTACATTTCGGCTTTGACTTGTTTTGGAGTCTTGGATGGGAGTGCTAGATCTGACCTGCTGGCTGAGATCCACCTTGTAGATAGGTCCCTAATTCTCTAAACTTTAACCCAAGATGGTCTGTAATTTCAGGTGTTTTGGACTAATATTCCAGAATTAATCCTTTTCATTTTCTATCATTGAATACCCCAACACCTGCAAAGCTATAGTCTGTCTTCATGGCAGAGGAAAGCTTTGCTTTTGCTTCCTTGTCAACTCGTCATGCCAAGAGGAGTAGTTGACTGTGGTGACAGCAATCTGATTAGGGTCATTATCATTACAACAGCACAGTGAGAGCTGGATATAAACTGGAGATACATGATTACTTGTTCCTTCAAGAACAGCAAACACGTTTTTTAAAGGCAGTGAAGAAACTGTGGTTTTAATTTGCATTAATTTATGGTTCTTCTTCTGTGCACATGCCCTGGGTCAGGCTGCATGTGAGAAAACAAGGTTTGCAACCCCTTTTCAGTTTCCACTGGTGTTAAGCTAATATTTATTTTTAGTAAACTGTATCTCAAAGTATGCTTTTAAGAATCCATTTGCAAAGCCTAGCACAATGAATTCATTATGGTTTTCTCCCTTTGAACTTTATTAACAAATGTAAAGGATTAGTGTAACTAGTTACACTGTATTTCACTGATAATTCTCAAAAGTATGGGACCACCTCAAAAAGTGGTAAGACTTACACGCATTCATCTCATAGCTGTTTTTTTTCTTGCTGTGCTGCTAGTAATCATCCAGCTTTGGAAAGGCTGTGCAGGTACTCTTTCAGGGCTAGGGCTTTTCTGCTGAACCATGCATGCGTCCCTGGGGCAGGGCTTCCCTTGCATTCCCCACACCCGAACATGGTTTCCTTTTCTTCTCACAATCCTTCCTTTTAAATGCTTACATAGTAAGGCTACCTGCCAGATAAAGCACTGTCTGTCAACCTCTTTTGAAAATGTAATAGTTTAGAAACCCTTTTCTCCCTTCATAGTGTGGTGTTTTGCCCCATCCACTCTTTTCACTGTCGCTAGCCTGTGGGACAGGTACCTCTGTCAGCACCCCCAGATCTCTCCTCCTCCCCAGGTGGACGGGGATTTGTCATTCCCACTTGCTACTGCATGTCAGTCCCTAGGCTCTGTTTTGAAGTCTTATTTTCTCTTTCTTTCAATTGTGAATGCCACTTATTTCACATGCTCTAAGAAGTTTATCTTAAATACCTTGCAGTTAGTTTGTAGTCTGAAATGAGTTTTGACAGTATTCTGATAGGTGCCTGTCGAGATTTTTTCAACTGGAAAAAATGTATTTAAAAAAAAATCCAGTCACTTTTTGCAGCATTTAAGAAATCCCAAGCCTTTAAGATTATGCCTAATGTTTGCAGAGCATGAACACTCCTGGTGAAAACCCCTAATAGGCTTTGGGATGCATTTTACTAAGCTGAGAACATCTAGTGCGGCCTTTTATACAGTGTGTTGATGTTGCTCAGGAGTTGAGATTCAGGACACCAGGGATATCTAACGTACATGGAGGGAGAAGTGTGCCACCTTTGAGGCTGTCTCAAACAGGGCTCTGAAGAGGATGTACTTAGGTGTGGGACACGGACGGCAGAGCGGTTCAGACTGCTTCACATTGCAGTTCATGTTAACGTCTCCTTCAACTTGGCTTGCCAAGGGTTTCAGAAGATCCAGCCCACGTCTTGTGGCTCAGGGGAACAAGTGGTACATTACCACTTTTGCTGCTCTCTTGGTGGGGTTTATGGAATAAGGGGAAGGTTGTGTTCATGGTTCAAACAGCATCTAGTACTGGGTGTGAATTGAAAGCTGAAGTCTGTCAATCTTTAAAACCATAAGAGTGAGCAGATGCTGTTCTTTATGACCCCCAGTGTGAAACTTGGAAAGCTGTACAGGGGTCCATGGTGCATCTCTAGATTTGTAGCCCTTTGACACAGAGGCTGTTTTCAGACAGGCATGATTTTGCTCTTGTGACTTTTGTCACAAGATACCAGTTTGCGTAGTCCTGGCATGTTGTTACAACTCCTGCTTGTCAGGGGGAAGTTGTGTTAAGTTGTGGCATGGGAAACTTGCAGTGCCCTTGAACATGGTCTCATATATCAGCCTTCTTTCAAATACTTATTTGTTTGCGATTTTTATTTCAAGCAATTACTTCACCTTTGTTAGGTGACTGATAAGTCAGGTTGCGGCACCGGAGGAGTCTGGGTTAGACTCTCAGTTAATGGAGTCTTGCATGGTTGCTGTGAAATCAGGAGGACTGGGTTTGTGAGTTTCACTCAGTTCTTTTATATAAAGAAAAAAAAATTTGAAACCTACTGTAAGGGCCTCAGCTGTATTGTACTAGTATTGCTGGTAGCAAAAGCTGGGCATGTCAAAATGTGTAGTGGTTTAAATAAGGGCATGGGAGAAGAATGAAGTCCAGGTCCAGCCCAGTGAGAACAAAAACTTTAAGCACATGATTTATTTTATTTTTAGCTGGCCAAGCAGGGACAGCAGTGTATCTCACCAGCTTATGTTTCTGAAGTGTCCCTTTCCTTGTCTAAGTCCAGTCTTAGGTGTTTGTGTTGCCATCTGAAGTTGCATGGTGTCTCCAGCTTTTGGAATGGATGTGCTACCCTGAAGAATTTGAGCAAAGGCCTTTGTATTTGACCCATTGCTTTGTAACTTCTTCAACTATTTGTAAGGTATAAAACTCCATTATTAAATAGTTGCACTTTTCGAAAATTAAGACCTTTTCTGGTCCTTACCTGAGTGTGTTCATCATGCAGGAGTCGTTACTGTGTAAGAGCGTTTGGGAGAAAGGAGGAGGTCTCCCCATTTGCATTATCTGCCTCTATAAGCTGATCCTGGGATGGTTTCTTCCATTCCCATGAAGCATGGTTGCCCTGTGTTTCAGCTGTCTGCGTGGGGGGCACTCATCCTGCAGGCATTGGTCTGGCATGGGTTTGGCCCGTTCTTACGTAACAGTGTGGAACTGTCACAGAAAATAAGTATTTGTCTAACATCCTTTCCCTGGGCTCAGGCAGGACCCTACGGCTCCCTAACGTTGGTTCAGCAGATGCTCTGGACATATGCGGTGTTGTTATCAGAGACTGTTTTGAAAGCTGTGGGCAGTTTTGGTGTCTCCATTACCACATTTTAAAAGGGCACGATGTCCTGTGGAGAGGTGCGGCAGCTATTACCACAGCCAAGTTATCTGGTTATATTAGAGCACTGAGATATGTGAACAGGTTAAAATTTTTGTGCCTTTTTGCTGGGCAAGTTTGTTTTGGTGAGTGACTGCTAGCAAAAAGTTTGAGTTACAAAATTTAGATCTGGATGCAAAGATGACATGCATTGAATGTATATTCACTGCTAGTTTATTCTCTTTCGCATATATGCACCCCTAGAAACTATCAAAGAGGTGTTGAAAAGAACAATACTGGAAATCACCAGAAAAAGTTTTTCGTATTTTCCTATGGATCCTTTGACTTTAAATTATCTCAAACAATTGATTATATCCCTCAATACATGTCTTGTTTCAGAAATGACTGTGACTTTATATGTATTTTAGAGAAGCTGAAAAATTTAGGAATGGAAGTTTTTGCACTAGATATTTATTTTTAGTTAGTCTACCTATAAAAAAGAGATATAGCAGAAACAGAGAAACAGCTAAGAGATGAGCAACGAGGAGTTCCATCAGCCTGAAAAATTTATGCCAGAAGAGAGACTGGGATGGTTTGCTTTGACCATCTGTCAACGGACTTGTCCCTACAGACCAGCATGACCCACTGGGGAGGTGGAGTGGAGCAAGGTTAAGTTGGCCGGTTTTGCTGTCTCTGGCTCATAATCATTTGTGATGCTGAATAGCATCATGTTTGCAGTGATAAAGGAAATACTTCATTGCAAAATACCATTAAGCTTGGGGGAACTCATCAGCAAGGTATCACTAAAACCAAGGGCTTAACAGGGTTCCAGAGGGGTGATAGCAGAGAACACACCTTGTTTGGAAAAAAGCTAGTGATACTGGAAGGGCTTCAGCTTCCTGTTATTTTGGGCATAAGACAGCCTCTAATTAAACAGGTCTTAGGAAGTAACCTCAGAAGGTTCTATCTGTGGGGCTGCTGCAGCTTGTGTTGTCGTCTGACCTCCCAGTCTGGGCTGTGGGAAGAGACAGGGTGCACTGCCCTGGGTCACTAGTGTGCCTAAAGGGAGAAGGTCAGGCTTACATGAGCAGTTGCATCCTGACCTTCTCCATGGCAAGTTCCCCCTTCCATGCAGTCCGTTCTGCTGAAGGTTTCCCTCTCTGACCTGCTTGCTCAGGTGAACCTGCACCTTATTTCTCCCCCTCCATGCGTGAGGAGCAGAAGGAAGATGACTTATATTCCACATATTTTTTAACATCAAATAAATCCCAGTTGGTTCATTTCTCCCTTAAAGCATTAATGAAAGTATTTAAAGATAACAGCCCTGTTTGGCCTCCCTGCTCTGTTATGAAGGAATAGCAGTGCTGCTGAAAATGAGAGAAAAAAAATCATGAGAGATGAGAAGGCTGGCGTGACTGATGCTGAAGTTGAATTAAAATGTTCTCATCGGAAACCAGGATTGTAAGTTTTGTTGGTAGTTATTCAAGCTTGCCCTGATGATACGCCATTACAACTTCATATAGCTACAATCTAAAAGTACCCCAAAGGCTGGGAAGAATATGGTCCAGGCTTTTTATTACAAAGTCAAAAGTTACATTAGAGGTGTAAGCATTTGTTTATAGTAGGTATATAAAGACATAGCTGTCAGCAATTAATTTCTGTGAGGATTGTATATAATTAATTTCTATAGTTTGCATGTTTGAGGAATAGAGTTTTTAACCACAGTATTTAGTCACGCATCTTTACAGCTCAAACTGGCAGACTGTTAAGGTCATATTTGCTTTTGTTGCATCCCTGACACTATCACAGAATAATCCTTTGTTCTGTTGATACTCTGTTTCCAAATCTACGAGTATCTCCTCCCAAACATATGTGCATAATGTAGTATATATGTGCACACAAGGAAAAGGAAGCAGATGACTTGTGTTCAGTATAATGATTGTTTTGTGCTTGAACTGCTGCAGGGTCCCTGTTGAAAAGAAACTCATGCATCCATTTGTTCCTGAACAAAGCTGCTGTCATGACTGTGTTGATCATGCATTGACTCTTTGTGTAGGGCCTTGGTTAGAGAAAGACGTAATCTCCTTCCTGTTTCATAGCCTTTCTCCCTCTTCTCTTTCCTCACCGTAATCGTAGTGTGCTGATCAATGCCTTCATGGCAGGTGGCATCTCAGATGAGGTTCCCATCAGTGGAAGAGAGAGGAGAATGGATGGTGGTTGGTGGAGGAATCCAGGTGGGTTATTGCTGAGGGGTGTTTGAGTATAAATTAGCAATGTATGTGTCTGAGCTGGCACTTAGCACAGGTGGATAGGACAGCATCCAAACACACATGGGTTCAAGGATCCATGGAGTTGCTCTTGCAAAGGAGGAGTGAGAGAAATGATCAAGTTGTGTGGGAGTCCTTGGGAAGTGGAAGATTTTTCCCTGAGCGTGACGCTTTGATATAGAAACTTCACACATGCTTTCTTCTAATTTTGGAACCAATTCTTGCCTTCTCTTCTGATATGTGGCCTCAAGGGTGGCTGTGATTTCAGTGCTGAGCAGTCTCTGTGTCATGCTCTGTACCATCAGACTGTCCAGATGGGAGCCTTCAGTATCCTCGTAGCCTTTTATTGTTCAAGATGCTCTAGAAACCCTTAGTGATACACAGAGTGGGGATTTGACTAACTTTAATTTTGTTCTGTAGTTCCCCTCTGAAGTACCCCTGCTTTTTTTGGCTTGGAAATTTTTTACTTATTACTCACAGCAGATTTGAAACCCTTTTTCCCCCATTCTGCTTTCAGATTCCATAGGTGGATCGTTTTCGGCTTCCTCCCACCGATGCCACCACAAGCAGAAGCACTGTCTCCCCATCCCACAGTGTGGAGCTCTGTCCATCAGCCCTCTGCTTTTCCATCCTCACACGAAGGGATCCCAGATCATCATGGACACGACGCAGAAGGCCGTGAAACGCCAGGCTAGTTTCTGCAATGCCATTACCTTCAGCAACAGGCCCATCGTTATTTATGAACAAGTCAGGCTTAAGGTGAGTAAATGATACCTTCCCTTATTGCCATGGGAGCTGCTGTGAATGAATGTTGAGGTGTATCAGGCTTTGGTGCCTGCACCAAATCTTTAGCCCTTCTGTGAAAAGCACCGTAGTCAGATTCTGGCCTTAAAGATCCACAATCTTTGTCGGTACATCTGCTTTTGTCTCTGTAGTTCTTGGAGCCATTTGTACCGATCGCTGTAGAAACTGGGAACAAAAGTGAAATCCACACTCCAAAAGAGTTTATCTTGATGTTAGACAAGGAACAAGAGATTAAGTTGAGATTGATTGGAAAACAGCAAGAAAAAAGAGCTGTATTGGTCATTCCAAAAGGCAGCTGCCTCGGTATGCCTCTAGCCAATGTGTCCTCTAGGCAATGTGTCCTCTAGGCTTTGCATACATCCTACAAAGGAGTTTTACTGGGCAGGCTGAGGGAGGGTGAGGAGTTAGTTAACTGTTCAGTTCCACAATAAGCACTTTCCTTCCTATAAACAAGGCGGTAATGAAGGCTGGACTGATGGAGGTGGGAGTTAGCCTCTCCATAGCCAGCAGGTAGGAGGTGTAAAGGACCTGGAAGTGAAGGTGCTTGTTCATGTGCTTGGCGGGGAAGATAAAAGGGTTTGGCTGACGGGGTGAAAGGAGCTGTTTAAGAAAAGGATCTTTCTGGCAGTCTGCTGAGGACTTTGTTGAATCAGTTGCCTTATAGCATTAAGGTCAGATGAAAGAACATAGCAGTCATCATATTTTTCTTGCTGGCAGAGGCTGATTTCATGTCCTTTGTGTCTGTGGTAGCCAGGAGAATGGAGCTGGTACCCCTTGTGCTGCATCTGACATGGGAAGTTGTGCTGGTTTTGGCTGGGATAGAGTTCATTTTCCTCATAGCAGCTAGTATGGGGATGTGGTTTGGATTTGTGCTGAAAATAGTGTTGATAATACAGGGGTGTTTTGGTTATTGCTAAGCAGTGCTTACACAGGGTCAAGGCCTTTTCTGCTTCTCACCTCACTCCACCTGTGAGTAGGCTGGGGGGTGCACAAGAAGTTGTGGGGGGACACAGGTGGGACAGCTGACCCCAATTGACCAAAGGGATATCCCAGACCATATGGCATCATGCTCAGCATATAAAAAGCTGGGGGAAGAAGGAGGCAGGAGGACGTTTGGAGTGATGGCGTTTGTCTTCCCACGTAACCATTACACGTGATGAAGCCTGGCTTTCCTGGAGATGGCTGAACACCTGCCTGCTGATGGGAAGCTGTGAATTAATTCCTTATTTTGCTTTGCTTGTGTGCATGACTTTTGCTTTGCCTGTTAAACAGTCTTTATCTCAACCCACAAATTTTCTCACTTTTTCACTTTGAATTTACTCCCCCATCCCACTGGAGAGGAGTGAGCAAGTAGCTGGGTGGGGCTTAGTTGCCGTCTGGGGTTAAACCATGACAGAAATTCAGCTTGTCTAAGACAGCATGCCTCCGAATGTACCTGGAGCTGCTTCTTGATGAAGAAATTCATCAGTCCCCTTTGGAACTGAAGCACTTTTTAGGGTCTCAGCACCTTGTGCTTGGGGCCTTTTAAACTTCACCCACAGATAATTTCCAATCTTTATGCCCTCTAGTGTGTGGGACTGCATTTTTCCATTCTTAGCTGATTTTATGCCTCTCATTGGCACAAAGTAGGTCATCTTCTTTGGCAACTTTAGTTCATGGCACAGATGAAAGATCTGCCTGCAAATCTTTAATTTATGCACAAGGAGTTTTCCAAGAGGTTTATCTGCATGTAGCTACTGAGTCTGAATGATCCTGCTGTTGCCCATTGCTAGAGATCCCAGAGCACTGGGCCCTACAGCAGCGTATCAGCTTTGCCTGCCTCTTCCCTTAAGCCAGCAAAGGAGCAAGAAATTAGGAAGATGCCTCCTTTTGAAAATAGATATTTCCTTTCCTGTGGAGGTCTTACTGCTTCCATTCAGGCTAGAAACCCAGCAAGACTCACTCACATTGCCTAATGGGGTATTTTTCATGTTGGCCAGCAGTTTGGACAAACAACCACAAAAAACGATTTGGGAGGAGATGAAAGGAACATTTTGTTTTTGAAAACACCGTCAAAGATTTGAGTGGGTTTAGTGGTTTAGGCAAAGGTTCTGGGTTATTTCTTCCTCATTCTGAAACAATGTAGCTATCTCTGGAAATTCACACTTGTTTATCACTGTATATTTTAGGATTTTAGCTTGCATAACATATGTGAAGAATACGCACAGGGGATTTATGAGCAGAACTCCCGCTGAGTCCAGTGGGGAGGTCTCATGGGAATAATCAACAGACTTAGCAGAACTTGTACTCTAGGGATGAATGGAAATGTGAAAATATCTTTGCTTTCCTGATAAGTCCATCCTGCAATTGCCTTGTTAGTGTGTGTGCCTGTGGAAAATGGTTTCTTAAACCTTCTTACCAGCTAAAGACTAACCACGAACCCCATCATTCAGGTCCTATAAAGTCTAAACTCTCTTTGGAAAAATAGAGGAAAGAAGTCAGGAGATTTCATTCTGTTTATGAGATATTGTATCTCAGGTTTTATTCTGAGATTTTTTTGCAGCTTTGGGAATAACCATCAAGCAGTCAGATTTCCTCTTTCTTTGCCTCTGACGTATATGTCCCAGTCTGATTTCTCCTGTGTAATTCAGGGTACTGATAGAGAGTGGTGTGAGGCTGTCAAAGGTGACACAAAGCACAGGGCAGTAAAGAGCAGGAGCCTGAATCTGTGGAAGCAGCCATGGCTTAGCAGTTTGGGTGTAGATTGTATCTTTTTCCTCCCCTTCTAGTACCCAGTGGACCTCCCAAGCTTTTCTGCTAGCAGTGGCTGCCGAAAAGATAATTTGGTCCATCATTAACCATTGCCTTTTTTAGCAAAACTGCGTACCCTTTGTCCAGCTGTGTCTAATTCTTGGCAGGCTTTATACTAGATTTTAATTTGGATATTAATTTGCCTGTGGTCAGATGGTATTGAGAACTGTTTATAGGTGCTGATTAATACATGGAACATGTGCAGCCTTCATTACCATATGAATATTTACTTCATGCAGCCTGTGATTGCTGTGAAGTATTGGCAAGAGACTGTGAAAGAGTAAATTGTACAAATAACAATGAGGCCATATTTATCTCAGACCCAAAAACTTTTAGGGTTTGCAGTAAATTTGCTGCAATAAATAATCCAGGCTGCTTCTTGGAATGTATGTATGTGCCTCATTTTGTTATGTGCGCATCCCATACACCCCCCTTCCGCTGGGGAGATGCATGATCCCATCCCATCCTGGTCAGTGTATAAAATAGCAAATCTGCTTCAGCCCTTTTTAGTGCCACCCCAGTGTGGATACCACAAGCAGGAGCTTCCCATAGTTCCTGGGACTGAGGTCAGTGCTCAAGTGTTTTATGTAAACAGTTTAGGTGCTTGGCTGAACTGAGTAGGGATAAAGAGCAGCACTCACTTAACCAAGGAACTGTCTGTTGATGACATTTTTCTGAAGCTCTATTTTCTCTGATATGCTAATTATAAGACAGAAATCTCTAGGCTTTGAACAATTCTTTTGTTGTGAGCTTGTTGTGCCCCTAGATTTGCCTTGGAGAGGAACATGTGAAAGAAAAATGCAGTATTTACAAATGTGATTAGAAGAGAATTCTAAAGTCCAAAGAAAATGTCGTGGAGGATCCCTTGTTGAAAATCCTGTGCTTCCAAGCTGGGACATGAAGGGCTGTTGCCAGGCTTTTGAGGACAAAGTCCTGCAGTCCTGGGCAGTTCAGTCTCTGGCACTGCCACTCGTCTCAACCATTAGTAGTTTGGCAGAGCAAGAAATTACAATAAGGTAGCAAGTTTTGTGTGACATCTGGTAGGTGGTCCCTGTCCATGTTTCTGCTGTTGTCCTTCAGTCAAGAGTGAAATTGCTTGAGGCTGCCAAGGCTTTGATGGAAGAGGTCTATCTCAAGTGCTCTCATGTTTGCTGCAGGTTCAGTGCATGAACAGAAACACCAGTTATGTGTCAGCTGGCATGCAGGAACTGTCCTGGCCCCACATCAGGACTGGACCCAGCTTCCTTAGGTCTTTCATTTCATAACCTGTATGCTGACAGGCTGAATCCCTTTGAGAGGAACAGTTCCCAGCAGGTTCATACTCAAACAACAAAATGAAAAGTTCTCCAAGGGCATCATCTCAATCTGGGGACCATACTAACCCTGCTTCCATGGGAATAAAGAGTCCTTGTAACTGCATGGTGGTTTAGATGTGCTGTACATGTTTAGGACCTGCTGCCTGCTCCCCTTAGATCCCCTTCAGTCCAGGGCTCAGATCGTGTGAGAAGCTGACGGCTCTAGAGGCATCTGTGATCTTTTGTCCTGATGTCTCTCAGGTGCAGAAGGGTGGATGTGACACATGCACCATCCCAAAAACTATAGCAGATATTCTTGATGCCAGATACACTGAGAAACCACATACTGACAGGTGGCATGTAGATGTGCACAACATCTTTTGAAAAACACCACTGGCAGCTGAAATAAATAGGTTTTCCCCAATCACAAGGCAACATCTATCATTGCCTCCTAACTGTGTGTTTAAATACAGTTAAATACTTTAAATTGTGTTTTCCCACACACAAGTTCTCTGCTGCAAGGCTGTGATTTCATCCAATCTGACAAGCTAAAACGGGGGAAGACTGTCTTTTACTTGACTGGGAAACACAGAAAACCCTATAGTAGTGGCTGTGATCCTGGAGCCAGTGTTTTTCCCTCAGGTTGTGAGAGACCCCATCATCTGAGCACTACAGGGGGTAGAGCTCTGCTGCTGCAGGTGCTGAGATAAAAGCTCTTATGGCCATTTTGGGCACATTTTGTGAGAGGATGATTCTCAGGCCAAAAGGAATTACCCGAGAAATAGAAGTGAGTCATCATGCAGCTCTAATTACATTTCATCTCTCCACATAGATTTAATTTGATTTTTTAAAAAATATGTGCATTGTATCCTAAGTGTGCAGCATTGCTGCTTGCAGCTGAAAAAGCTACAGCAGTATTTGGTGGGTAAGATCCTTCCTAAATCTAGTGGGCTCATCTGAGTGGTGGTTGGTGGTGCTTGATGGCATTGAGCTTGTAGTGTGTAAATAAATGTTCAAGTGCCAAACACTGTTATTGCTTCTGTTATCTTTGCAGATCACTAAAAAGCAGTGTTGCTGGAGTGGGGCTCTTAGACTTGGGTTTACTTCCAAGGATCCATCAAGGATTAACCCTGACACGCTGCCGAAGTACGCGTGCCCTGACTTGGTTTCCCAAAGTGGTTTTTGGGCCAAGGCTCTTCCAGAAGAGTTTGCGAATGAGGGAAACATCATAGCCTTCTGGGTGGACAAGAAAGGACGGGTTTTCTATCGGGTGAACGACTCTGCTGCGATGCTTTTCTTCAGTGGGGTGAGGACAGCAGAGCCCCTCTGGGCTTTGATCGACGTCTATGGACTCACCCGTGGAGTGCAGCTCTTAGGTGAGTACCTGGGCCCAAATGCACAGGGGTGATGCTGAGCTGTCCCTGACGAAGGGCCACCCTGCCACTGCCTGCTGCCCTTGCTGTGCTGGGGCAGGTGCAGGGAAATGGCCATTGTTCCTCCCCAGAGGATCTCACGACCTCAGCCTGGATTGGTGGGTGTTTGAAACTTAGCGTGTAAATATAACGTGAGTGGGAGGTGGGAAACAACCACTACAGTATAGGACTAGAAGCCATCTGTAAATAAGCGGATTTCTGCTCAGGGGTGTTGCTCTATCACAGCATAGTCTGGAGCGTGGCATATACCTTGTAAAACTTTCTTTTTTATTTTACCTGCTGCTTTCCCCATGCCGAAGTGGGGAAATACATTTTAGGTGTTACAGATAAATCCTTTCTGGATGGCGCTATTATGATTTTCTGGCTGGTTTAGTGGGGAGATCTGAAACATGGATATCTTCCAAATTACTTGGGAGAAGATGTGGTTGGTTTTGCCAGGTTGTTGCTTTCACAGAGGAGTTTGATTCATCCTCTGGAGCCCTAAGGTTTTATGTACAGCTGGGGTTGGAAGAAGAGGAGTGCTGAGTGCCTGTGTCTTCTGCCGTCCTCAGCTGAAATGGAGATAGTTTGTCATTCATGAGGACTCAATTTAGCCCCAAATGTGCAGGTTGTCAAGGTTTGGGCTGTGTGAGTTTATGTATCTTAGAGGAACTGATAAGAGTCTTCAAGGACCCAACTTAAGGGGTAGCTAGGTTGCTGGGGGACCAGAGGTGTCAGCATGCAGCCTTAGAGTTGGCTTTGCATTGTCACTGGTGGGCAAATCACTGCACTTCTTCATGTAAGAGTAGTTTCATTGGTCTTGTTTTCACCATGGAAAGCTTAGATTGTAGCTGCAGACCATCATAAGCTGAAGTTCCATCTGAAGATGGGATGATCTTGCTAGGCTGAGAGAGATCCTGGCTTTTTCCTGTTGTGCAGCCTGATAATCTCTGTTAAAATGATATCTTCATGCCATATATCAAAAACTTTAAGCTTTTCTGACAGTTCTGCCTCCTTTCTGCACTGCTTGCTTTATTAATAAATGTGTGGCAGGAGTGTCTGTAGCAACCTACACGTCAGGGAGGAGGGATGTCGGTTCAGGAGGTGAAGAAATGGGACTGACCTCTTCTTGCTGCAAAAGCTACTGGCCCAAGATAGCACAAGGCAAAGGAATTAAAGAATTTCTCAGCAGCTTTTTGCTTTAAGAGCAGAAAGATTTATCCTTTGTTGTGAATCAGCTTGAACCAGAGCCACTAGGCAACTGTTTGTAGGCCAAGGTGGTGATATTTGAATTGGGATCTAGAGTTTGGGCAAATGTCATGCCAAGGGTTCAGTTAGAAAGAGCTGATAAATGACTCCAAGTCCTCCGGCTGTTCTTTTGAGATTTGGCACCTTGGGACTCCTCCGCCTGATTAATGAGGGCCCATAACTCTGGGTTATGTGTTTCCTTTCAAAACACCCGAGAAATCATTTCCTATCCATCATCCTCCCCTGCATTGTCCTAGCATCTTCCACATCTCCTTTCACAAGGAAAATGTGACTCTTGCCAGTCACTGACTTGCCTCTAGTCTAACAGGCTTTGGACTCTCTGGTGGGTATAAAGTCCCTGAATGAAGCAGGCAGCTTCTGAGTTTACACAGTTGGCGTGGAGCTCAGATACGTATTTATAGTTAGTTCCAGCAGCCTTCAGCAGGCTTTAAGCCTAGAAATTGTGCTGAAATGTCTTCAGCTTGAGTCTTCTCTATCTCCATTCATTATTACACAGCACTAAAAGTCAGAGCAGGGAAATAGTCAGCTGTGTTGCCTCTGGATCCTATAGACATACCCACTGCAATGCTCTGCGTGCCTGTTTTAGTGTAGCAGACCACACATATAGTACAGGACAACTTGCCAAAACCTCCTGGACTTGATAAATGAATTTCATAACTTTGCTACAAACATATGGCTGAATTCAGCCTGGTATGGCATGCAGGGCATCTGATGGAGGGTGGGGATGCTGGAATGGTATGTTGAACAGAAGAGCCTAGCATTTCAGATTCTAGTTTAATGATTTATTCTATCCCCCAACCCCAAACGTGTTTCTTGTTCTTGACCCTCACTATTTTCCTAATGACTGTAGGGTAGCAGGGCCATACTGCACCTCTGCACTGTTGCCATTTGCTCTTGTGTGTATTTCAGCCAAGAATTGACCAAAAATTTTACCATTTCTGGTGTCTGTCATTTTGTTTCTTGCAGAATTATTCCCTCCCCACTCCCAATAATGCAACTTCACTTCCAACATCAGATTTGCCCCAAGGAAAGATGTGCAACAGCAAGTCTTGTGTCACTGCAAGATCCCAGCCATGCAGGGGAATGCACAGTGTGCATTTGTGGCCCCAAAAGTCACAACTTCCAAAACATCACATTTGTGTTTTGCTTATCTGCATAACAGTAGCAGTTCCAGCCAAAATAAATGTCCCAGTAAAGCAGGGCAAAGACCAAGTCTAGTGACACTGTTTGTCTTACAGATTTAATGAAGAGGCACTTGAACAAAAGGGGGCCCAAAGCCTGGGGGATTGAATGATTTGCCAGAGCTTATAAAGCAGTGCCACCTGATTCAGGGATGCTATCAGCCGTGTTGCCCAGCTCAGTCCTGCCTCCCTCTCTATCAGCATCACAGGCATTGCACAACACTCTGGCATCACTAAATTGTGCCTGTGGATGAAAGAGAAACAGCTGGTTTGTACCTTAATTTTTCATTTCCTTCTTATGGCTTTAGCCATAGCATCAGCCTTACTGGCAGTTACCCACATGTCATTACTGCTGTCAGTGCACTGTTGCAGATGTTTCTGGGTCTGACTGCCCTTGCTGTATCTTCAGAAGCAGAGCCCTTTAAGCAGCATCTTTGCCTGCTTGATTTTGTTCTGAAACATGCAGAAACGGCTTGCACAGTCCACTGCATCTCAGCCGAGGGGAGGTCAGGAACTGAGTTTGGACCACGTCTTGCCTGTGACCGCTGGTGTGAATCAGAATGAGAGACTGGCTTAAATCCACCTTGAAGTGCCTTCAGTGATGAGGTTGACAGTGCTCACAAGCTCAGTCACAGTTGAGAGGCTAGTGCTTGCTCTCCTTGCCTCTGCCCATGTTATAGAGATAAAAAGGCTTAAAGTCACCCAGGAATCTGGTCTCCTCTGATCACACAATCTCAGCTGGTTTCCTGCCACAATGTAAAGGCCTGCATAGGTGAGGTTGTTGCAATCCAGTGCATGCAAGTTCTGTGTTTTAGGGCATGAGTTTCAGTGTAGATGCAGGCTTATGTGACCTGTAAACATGCCCTTATACAGCGACTCTCCTGCCAACATGCTCAACTTGCAGGCAGGATGGTTTACAGCTCTGCTTCCCTTTTTGGGCAGCTAGTTTTGCACAAGTGCACTTTTACATTCCAGGATAATTTAAAGTAATATTTACTAGAAATGTGTCTTAGCCTTATGTTATCACTTCAACATACACACATGCTCATTCACACTTTAAAAAGAGTCCGAGAAAAATGGAATATATGCAATCTGCTGCCTCGCTGCTGTGATAAAGCATCAAAAAAGAAAGGGAAAGGACCAGCTGTTTAAATCCTGGGGTCCTCGCAGCCCTGGAGGAAGGATGGCAGCTCATGGAAACCAAATGGTGGTGTCTCACAGTAGCTAACTTCTTTCAAGCACTTGGCTAGTTAGCCCAGCATAGACTAAGAAGTGTTCATGTACACTTTCTGTGGACTCACTGCAGGACGGCAAGGATGATGACTTTCCTCAGTGATGTGTATGTTAAAGCATAACGTGTGTTTTCAGCATTTTCCTGTACCTTTTGGTGGGGAATTCGAGGTTTATCTGTTCTATGGTGCCTTTTTGAAAATGTCACCATTTTTTTTGCCATTGACTTTGTAGCCCAGGATTGCAGAATGGTTAAGATTGGAACGGACCTATAAAGATCATCTAGTCCTACCATCTAGTGTCTTATCTTTCAAAGCACGACACGTGCTCTGAAAGCATGGAAAATGGGACTGCAAAGAAATTATGATTTCGGCATACCTCTCTACCCACCCTGTATTTCCAGTGGTCCCATTCATGACCAGCATGGTCAGCAACCAGACCCTTTTACTGCTCATTATTACCCTGTTCATGCTCTTCTCCCATCCATCTGTATTTTCATTCATGCAGTATTCAGTGTAGTCTTGGTCTTTTACCAGCACAGACTTGAAAACCAAGGATAAGACACTGAGAGGCACCTGTTGAAAGCAAAGCTTTATCACCTCTTGTAAATATAAAATATGTGAAAAACTAGTAAGGCCTTGCAAACTGAGAAAATGTTAAATGCATATGTATTTATATATGTATTTAAATAACATAATGCATTTTTATGTATTAGGTTTACCTGAAGTAGAAACAGTATAAAAATATACTTCAGTCATAAATGCATATACTGATCCTTGTAGAATTAACTGGCAGCACTGTATATTATATTAGATATTTAGGAAATCTTTTCTTTCTCCAGATTCTCTTCCTAACTTCTTACTGCTTCATGTTTACAAAGTATCAAAAGTCAAGATGTGGACTGTTCATGGATGGAAATGTTCCCATCTCAGGACTCAACCTGGTGTATATTTGGCAAGGAAGTTGCACATTTTGTAGGGAAAGAAGGAAACGTTTTTATTTCTTCACTCCTGTCAGTTTTTAGGTAAACTGAATCTCTAGCTCCAGGGCACCTTTAGAAAAAACATTAAATAAGCCTCAAATGAGGTGGATTTATGGGCAAATTTCAGGTGTGAATGGTATAAGACTGATGATAAATTTGATTTATTGCATGCATCTGGAGTTTTACCATGTGGTTATTACCTTTTTATTTTCCAAGTGCAAAACTTATTTTCCATTGCCCACGGGAATCCATTTTTGTTGCTATTCTGACACATGCAAATAAGCAGACTGATCTGCTGAGAGTGCTTCGCACTAAACAAAATTGGATAATCAAATATGACTGCAGTGTATTTTTATAGTGTATTGTTGAAAGTGGAAGCTATAAACTATTTACCCTCTCTGTGGAAGTCTGTGACTATCTGATGGAAAAGAATAATATGTGTTTAAACAGAGTCCTACTTAATGAAGGCAAAATATACACGACCTGCAAACAGTCAGTTGTCGTTGTTTCTCCGCATCTCCTAGGGGGAGAGAGAATTTAAATTGCTCATAAAGTTTTATTGTCTGTAGCTGTTATCTCTATGGCAGCTGCAGGAAGCTCTCTAACACGACTAAAAATGTGAAAACACTTTAATAAATAACTCATCTCTTGCCATTTTAATTAATCCCTGCTTTGCCTTGGCACCTCTGGAGGGATGTATTTTTCCAGATGTGACAGATACCCAAAAGCCCACAGCCCAAAGGCAGGTCCTTGTGCTTGAAAGTCTGTCTGTCCTCCAGGTCTGTCTTGCTTAGGATGATAAGGCTGCTGGACACAGCACTTTCAAGCAAGCCAGAGATCTTGGCCACATCAGTGCAGTGGGTTTTTTTCTCTCTTTTCATTGGGTTGTAAACAGTGGAGAATTTGTGCCCATGAGCTTGGGCTGGCCCGAGAGCCTTTCTGCCCTCCCGCTGCCTGTGCTGGCAGCGCTGCGGGGTTCAGGCTGTGCAGCTGGATGGCACATAGCAAGTCAGTCAGAACAGCCAGAAGCCAAGTAAAATAAGGTCTCTGAGGGATCATCGTTTCAGGCTTCACCAAGTCTTGATGAGGTGCTGAATTGCAAAGTGGCACAGAGGCAGTGTGTGTTACATATATTTTACCAGTGTTGCTCGTTGGTGTACCTGTTGCTTTCACCTGAACCACCATTGCCTTAGTGGGACTGCTTGTGGAGCTAAGGCATTGCTGCAGGTGAACAGGAGGGACAAAATCAGGCACATAACGTGTTATTGGGCACATTATATCCACAAAATATGCACATTGGTGTCGAAGAGCCTGCAAGAGGACCAGGGTAAGAATAAATTTAAGAGGGATTAGTCTGGCTGTTGTTGCCCAGACTGGGAAAAATGAAGACTGTAACAAGACAGAATGACCAGTGGAAAGATAAGTTACTTTAGTTCTGGTAATCTGAAATATTGTTCCTAACACAGGCAAAAAGGGCTACATAATATTTTCCATGTTACCCGTAAAAGCCCAAGGATATATGAAAACTCTGACAATTGTAAGTGGTGTTTACATTATAGGTATGTGTACACTGTAGTTCAGATGCTGACACTGCAAAGATAGGCCCCTGTGTTAAAAAATGTGATGTCTTCATATTAAATATCTGCTGTAATGATTGATTTGGCTGTTGCTTTAAGGAGGTAAATATTGATGGTTTGCACTAAGAAGTTTATCTTGCCTTTGCTAAGTGTTGTTATTTTTTAACAGAAGTGTGGAACCTGTAGTCTGGAAACAGAGATTTCCAGATAAAAGGGCTTTGACCTTCTTTTACTTCTATTAAAGGTATAAACTACTGGAATAATTGAATATATTAGACAGCGATAGTTACAGAAGTTTCTGGTATAGACAGGCCCTTAGAGAATAATAACACACTGCTAATGGAGCAGTGTATTCTTTTGAGAAGCATTTCAGAAAGTTCCTATGTTAGCAAAGATTTTGGTGTTCTGATTTAAACCATTAGGATAAGATATCTATGCTGGTTTTTTAAAAAAATGCATTCCCTTAATTGATACTTAATGCCACATATAATTGTATTTTCCTTAGGTTGTCTAATGTGATTCCTATTGTAATTCTGTACTAAGTGTCTTTAAAAAGAAAGGTGAAGAGAATATCTTGGTACAGGGTATTAATCTTTGCAGCTTTCTTACTGCCTTTCTCCAAAATATTCAGCAAAATAATTTAAACTGTACAAACCTTGGTCTGTAATGCTGAAACCTAGTTCCTCTTCATTTATAAAGCTATAGCTTGACAAAAAGACTGCATTTACGCCAGTGTGAGACAGTTGGAGCTGGAAGTAAGCTTTGAATGTGAACTGAGTAGATGATATGGTAAAAGTATAACAACTTGTGTTAATCTTACAATTCCAGCTGTTCCAGCTGTGGAGGCCCTTTCCCCTAAGCCTGTATGACAGATGATGGCTAAGCATTGCTTATATGATAAAACTAAACACCATCTCTGTACATTATGTCTCTGCTGGTGTGAGATAGCAGTTTGTCATTTGAATGTCTAATTTGCATCACAGCTGCTGAATACCCAATTTTCTGTACAGAGAATATGATTTTGTTATCCCTGTAGGTGTCTGGGTTATTAAAAACATTTGTCACCTTTAATAAAATTAAATTCGCTTTTCCATCCATATCAGCAACACAGCTAAAAAAGAGATTGCTTTGTACTCCAAAGTCTCAATTTTTTTCTTTTCCAAGCTTTATAAGCAGAACTGTTGTTGCACTCCATCTGGAAAACCTTACCTGTAGCCCAACTCTACTCTCAGTTTTACCAGCCTAAACTTGGAGCCACCTGTGCGGTCACTCTGGTTTTATACTGTGAGCATAATCTAGCCTTGGGTTTTTGCTCATTCATCACTTCTCTTTGGCCAAACACTGAGCAGCAGAAGCTCCTCCAGACCTTGACTGGTTTGTCCCGAAGAAAACAAAACATTTTGAGTCAGGGAACCTGTGCTGATTCAAGCCAGGGCCTCTCCTTCCATGTACTGTTCTCCAGTCCAGGAGAAATGAGCCTCTCAGGGTCTGTGTAACTGTAGCTGTTCACGAGTAGCTGAAAGATGGCAAAAATGCAGGTGGCATCATCTGCTTGTGCAGACTCAGATCTTTCACTAGTAACTCGGGTCTGCACTACCTGCAGGCTGCTCTCCCAGCACTGATGGACTGGTGCAGCAATGCCCAACCCGGTCAAGTAAGCAGTGCTGCCTGCCACAACATTATATAATGCTGTCGATAGAACTGTTGCTAAATTCTTTGATACGATTCCCCACAGCCTCCTTCTAGAGAAGCTGATACGTTAGACAAGTGGCCCGTGCAGTGTGCAGGGATCTGGCGAACAGGCTGCACCCAGAGGGTGCTGGTAAATAGCTCTTTTTCAAACTGGCAACCTGTCACAAGTGGGGTCCCCCAGGGATCGATATTAGGCCCAATGCTGTTTAGTATCTTCATAAGTGGTCTGGATGATGGGATCACGTGTACCCTGATGAAGTTGGCTGGTGATGCTAAAGTGAGTGGGGAAGTGGACACTTTGGAAGGGAGAGCCACCCTGCAGGAAGACCTGGATAGGCTGGAAGAGTGGGACAAGAACCTGATGAAGTTCAACAAGGACAAGTGTAAGGTTCTGCACATGGGAAAACATAATCCAGGAGTGCAGCACAGACTGGGATCTACCTGACTGGAGAGCAGCTCTGTGGAAAGGGACCTGGGGATCCTGGTGGACAACAAGCTCAATGGGAGTAAACAATGTGCTGCAGCGGCAAAGAAAGTCAACGGGATGCTGGGTTGCATCAACAAGGGCATCACCAGCAGAGATAAAGATGTTGTTATCCCATTCTATTCAACGCTTGTCATGCCACACCTGGAATACTGTGTTCTGTTTTGATCCCCACTATACAAAAAAGATGTGGACAGGCTGGAGAAGTCCAGAGGAGGGCCACAAAGACAGTCAAGGGACTGGGAAGCCTGCCCTGTGAGGAAAGGCTGAGAGAATTGGGTTTATTCAGCCTTGAGAAGGCTTAGGGGAGACCTTAGTATTTAAAGGGTAACTACAAAGATGATGGAGACTCCCTTTTTACAAGGAGTCACATGGAAAAGACGAGGGATAATGGGTACAAGTTACTCCTGGGGAGTTTCCAATTGAACACAAGATGAAAATTTTTCACAGTGAGAACAATCAGCCACTGGAATAATCTCCCCAGAGAAGTGGTGGATTCCTCAACATTGGACACTTTTAAGATTCAGCTGGACAGAGTTCTGGGCTGCCTTGTCTAGACCATGCTTTTGCCAGAAAGATTGGACCAGGTGATCCTTTAAGTCCCTTCCATCCTGGTATTGTATGATTCTAAATCATGGTGCATTCTTCTGGCATCAAAAAGTTATTGTCCATGTGTGATGCATAAGAGTGTGCCTGCTACCTGCTACCAGTAACTGCCCTTAGACACTAAGTTTCACACTAAATTATGATGATAATACATGGGCTAGAATGACCCCCTTTCTTCATTTATGCTGAAAATATTAACTAGTTGGGATTTCATAGACAGAAAAAGCCTCTCTGCTCATCAACTGTACGTGACTTTTCTGGTGGGTATGAAATGCAATTCACATGACTGTGGGTCAGTACAAACAATACAGTGCAACTTTGGGGTTGTCTAGATAGAGGATGGATTGAGTCAAATGAAAAAATTTCTTAAGTAGAATTTCCAGTGGTACTTCCAGGGCAGGCAAATGCAAAGGTATTACTGGTGTTCTCAGGGGTTGGGGAGAATTGGAGTGTGCATGGAGGAGGGATCCCTGTGCTGGCCCACGTGTGTGTGTGTGTTCTTCCCTGCAAATCTTCTTCACCCCGTGCTGGAGGCAGAGCCTGAGGCTGAGTGAGCCCTTGGTCTTGCGCCACTCTTCTGTTCTCAGCTTGCTGCAGTCTTGTTCTTAGTCCCAGCCTTAGCTT
The DNA here is from genome assembly GCF_965140245.1 of Athene noctua. Lineage (NCBI taxonomy): Eukaryota > Metazoa > Chordata > Aves > Strigiformes > Strigidae > Athene > Athene noctua. The sequence continues at coordinate 53,477,354 of NC_134041.1, forward strand.
GGGCCACACACACTGGGTCACTGAAGGTCCACTGAATCCAGTGTCCTATCTCTGACAGTGACCAGCATCTCTAGGTCCTCCTTGGAAAAAAATTCGGCAAGTACAGATGTTATTTTCTCCTGCCTTTCATTTTTAGTCATGCTGAGCTGCTACTTCTGTTCTCTAAGATGTACTACCTGCGTTGAATCAACTCCTGATTTTGATGCAGATGTTACATCAGATCTGCTTATGATGCAGCTGGTCCTGCAAGGTGCTGTGCTCAGTGAGATGCTGGGCTTCTCTCTCCTGCTCAGACATTTAGGAAAATTCTTGCATTCTTCTGTCACACTCTTTTAATCATATCTTCACAATAAGTTCTTCTGACATTATTACATGTTTCCCTTATGTTGAGGCATTTGATGAAAATACCATCCATTGTACTGACATGTACTAGATAAATGCTTCTTCATATTGTCATGAAATTATAGCAGGTTACTGTTGGCAGAACTTTGCAAAATTTATAAAAAGCATTTCTATGTATATAGGCTAGAACAGTATGTCCAGTCACAAGTTTTGATTAGCATAGTTTTTGTTAAAAGCTTCTACAGAAATATTTAAAGAGAAATTTCCATGCCATCTACTCCTATTAGATTTTGAAATTAAACTTATTTGCGATTGATAAATTTTTAGTCTGTAGCTGGGGATAAAAGATGGATAAATCAGATTGATGGCCACTGAATCAAATCTTGTACCACTAGCTATGGCTGGTGTGTTTAAGAAGATGAAAATCTCTTGTGATTCATCTGGCCACCAGTGTGACCCTTCACAGACAATTAATTCTCTTCAGGGGAAAAAATAAAAGTTTAATTGCTCTATCTTCTTTTAAGAGGATAAAGACCACTCCAGGGAAAAAGCCTTTAGAATCCAATAATCCTATTCTTGCACTGGTACCATGCCAATAAATACTGCACCACTTGCATGGAAACATCTGAAGCCTCCAAAATCTTTAATGCAGTGTTCCCCCTCTCTCTGCATGCCCGAGTCCAGAGGACCCCAGCACCTCAAAGCCATGTAAGTGTTTACTTTAACTGAGAGACCGATGACAATTTGTTTGATGTGTTTCCATAGACATTTGCATTTCCTTCTCATTGTGCAGCGGTGTTTCCCTGGTTGATTTTCTTTGCCCTCTTTGGTGTCTGTGGGCAGCAGCCATCACTCTCCTGAGCCTTTCACAGACATCAGCAGACAGCTCTGTTATCCCAGCATGGCCTGTGTGACAGTATGTTTTTGATAAAAACACTGGTCCTGTTGGTTTCTGCTTCTGTTTCTAGGCCTGGTGGGTTCTAGGTGGATGTGATTCAGTGACCCCATACACAGCAATATGCTCAACATCTGAGGTCAGTCTTGATGTTGCCAGCATTTGTCAAAAGAGTTTTTTATTGCTTCTTTCCTAACATGGAAGAGTCTGTGATCTTGTCTGTGACACTGCTTGGCCAGGTGGAAGGAAATTGGCTTCATGCTGGTCAGTGATAGAAACTGCTGGAAAGAAAACTGAACTGATGGAGAATTTCACTGTGGAGCTGCGGGGACTGGCAATTTCAAGTCAGCCTAATTGGTTCACTCAAGAGAAATGCATAAATAATTTGATCTTAGGCCATAAACACTATTATAACTATTTGTATGATAATTTCTAGTGTTTCAGTTTTGGATGAGAGACCTAAAAGTCTAGTGCTCTATAAAAACTAGATGAAGACTCCAGAGAGTCAAAGTAACAATCTAGTGGTGAGTCAGAGGGTGCTCTGCATTTGCAGGCTGAGGGGTGAAGGCTGATGGAGGAAGAATTCAAGTGGGAAGTAAACCACTATTTTTTAAAGGTGTGTGATTTCCAGCTGGACAGATTACCTATTCTCAGTTACTCAGAAAAGAAGACTGATTAGGCTGCAGGGTGGTTAACTACTAATCATCAGCAGGATGGTTAACTACTTACCCACCTCTTATGGATATGTAGTTGTATCTGGTATGCCAGAAATCAGGTATATGCTTGAGTAAGTATGTTAATTCACATTCCTAAAGATAGCTATGTGCTTAAGTGCTTTGCTGGATCTCTTTCTTTGGCATCTGCTTGTTACTGGGTTCTGTGCAGGGCTTGCTAGGTCAAAACCATTGGTCTGTGGTTAATCAGTAATCAATGGTTATGCAGGGATTAGTCTCTGTGCTTAATGTTTTTTCTGAGAAGCAAAGACTGTTTTAGGAGGAGAAGAAGGAGGAGAGAGATGAGCATGAGCAGGGGAGCGTGGAATGCACTGCTGAAGTTGGAGGGGAGGTAGAGAGGTTGCCTCCCAGCAATGCTTGCTTTTTTTGGAAAACATGGCTAGTTTCTGTGCAGGAAAGTTTAAGAAGGGGTCCAGAAGCATGAGGGGAGTAGGAAGATGAAAGCATGGAAACAGGGTGTACTGCTGTCTGAAAGCAGTGGAAGAAGGACAGGTTTGGCAAAGAGAGATCAGGTTATATTGATGGGGAAGTCAAGAACAACAATCCAGTGACCAAGATACCATTCCTTTCTTGCCTGGTTTCTCCACTCACAAAAGGTTCCATTTATACCTGTAAATCACTGGCTCATTTTGACTTTGTGGTGATAATTCATAACCCAATGGCTTTGGTTTTTGGTTTCCTTTTTTTTTTTTTTTTCCTTTATCTGGACAGCACAGGGTGTTAGGTGTGTTTGAACTGTTTTGCATGGGTCACTGTGGATGCCTGGCATGTTCCTTGAAGATAAGTGAGCTCTTTTATCAGGTCAAGTACATACTACCAACACTATCAAAGGGATCATGAAGATACAGGAGAAAAATGACACATGGGGAAAAATCTGAGTCAGATGTGTTTCTTATGTCCCAGATTAGTCTGGTGGCTCTTTATTCCGCTCTTGATAACACCTATTCCTCTTTGTGCAATGGATCTTTTAATCATATAGTTAATTTATTATAGAAGTCTTCTGCTAACAACAAACATTGACAGATCTGTCAAAGGACCGTTTTGGATGAAGGTGAGCAGGCTCTGTGAGGAGAGAGGAGATACTCTTTTGTTTGGCAGTGCTTTGCAGTTACACTCTTTAGTCTGTGTCTGTGGAATTTGCTGCCAGATAAACTCCTGTCTATGGAGTCGCACTTTAGAGTCTAATCTTCCACTTAGTAGCATCACTAATTTGCTTGGCTGAGAAAAAAACCCCCACAAAATCTTGTTAAAATATGTACTGAGCGTAGTCTTTTCCTACAGAGGGTTTAGTTACAATGGACAACCTAGAAAATTAGTGCAAATTCATTGCAAATATGGCTTTAAAAAGGACTAGTAATGCTAACCTGAATAATTTCTGTGGGCAAGCATTTAGAATTGAAATAGCCTGACTTTGGTTTAGCTAGATTCAGAGTGAGCTCAGCTTTACTTTAAGAGTTTTGTTGGCAACCACAAAAGTGAGGAAAAAAAATCTTAGCCCTTCTCTGAGATGGGCACAGGGGTAATTGGCAGCTACTGGAGAAACCCAGGCACCCATCTTTTCCTGGCTTTAGCCAAAGGGTGAAAACTAGCAGTGAATGATAGGAGCTTGTCAGACTGTTCTAGGTTGACCTAAAGATAACTTCACCATCAGTCCTGGAGATGTGTCACTGTTGGTTATTTTGGCATAAATGTAGGCTGGGGCATATTCGCAGCCAGCAGTCCCAGATGCTTACAACTGCAGTCCCCTCCTCAGGATGTTTCTATTGGCAGCTATTTGACCAAGCTATTATTTTATGGTATATTTAGTTCTTTTTTATCTTTCCTCACTGTCAGTCTCTCCAGCCCAATAATCATGTTTTCCTCTTTACCACAGCCTCCATATCCTGCTGTCATTCTAAAAATGTTTCTGTGATGTTAAATCTTTTCCAGTTATATGATGAGAATTAATTCATTCTGACACAGCCATGAAAATCTGATTCAATTCCTTTTTTTGGTATCTCAGTCACAGTCCTTGATCACAAATCAGCATGAGTCAGAATTTCCCAGGTTATTATTTCCTCAAAAAGGCTGATTGCAACCCTGTCTCCATATTTAATATCCTTTTTCTGACTGGTGGAGCCAAGCAGTTGAGGCTGCAGTGATTTTGTTTGGAGAGGTGTCTGTTGTTCTGACATTCAATGCCACTGGTGGAAAAGGTAAGACCAAAGAATATCCTACACCAGTTTTAGTGTTGTAGTTTCCCATCATCAGGTAGTTGAGTCCACATTGGCTCTACAACATAAAGAGGACTGCAGAAACTAACAGGATTTATTCCTCTGGAAACTAAGAAATCTTGGGTCTCAGGTGGGGAGGGAACACAGTGGCCTTATCAGCTTGTGCCAGGACATGAGAATTTAGTAATGAAGGTTTTCAAACTGGCCATATTGTGCTGAGATCTTCTGCCAAAACAGACTGTCCTGAAATGTTTCAGATAGATAGGGTTTGAATCCTTTTGGGTTCAACTGGTTGAGTAGCTTATCTGGAGTTACTAAAAGTAGACCACAATGAAAAACAAGTGAGAAATACTCTCTTTGGGGCCATTATCATACATTTATTCTTGCCAATACATATTTGTCTCTCAAATTTTATGTCTGGAGGCCAGGACCACGTTGGCTGCCCATTGAAAGAGTGGAGTGCCGTCAGACTGTTCAGCGTTGGGCTGTGCTTTGGCTAGGAGGGGTTTGGCGGCACGAAGGAGGCTTCCTTTTCCTTACACAGAGTCTCTGCCTCCTGAAGCAAACACAGGAGGAAATCCTGCTTCCACTTGCTGCTGTACTTCCCCTTATTCTGAGGGATGTGCTGTCGGCTGAGCAGCAGCTGAAGGGGCTGCAGGAAGGAGTAGGCATTGCTTCTTGCAGGTCCCAAGAGGCAGGTGAGATCCCTGAGCCTGCCTCAGGGGGTTGTCACTGCACAAACTCAGCCTGAGGACTAAGGAACCATTTCCATGTTTTCTATTGATTGCTGCAGTTTCCTTTTGCAGTTCTCTTGGGTTCTTCAAATAGGGCAGTAGTAGCTTTAATACCCACTTGGGTTTTTTGCTTGCTTGTTTGTTTCTTACCAAGCTCTAGGAATATTTTTTTTTTACAAAAAAAAATGCCCTGACAGATTGGTCCATTATTTTTATGAGGGAAGACTATTTATTAGGATTTAATTGTGCAGGAAAAGCAACCAAGCACTGCCTGCAGGGGAAAGCCTTTACACACTGGTGTGAGTACATCAGATCAATAACTAATGGTTAACAGGAAGGGACAAAAAGTAATCCTTAATTTTAGCCATAAAGGATTAGGCTCCTGATTCAGGCTCAGATTGTTCATCTTCCTGAGACAAATCACACAAGTGCCTGCTTTCTGCAGGATAGAGATACCACTTTTCTTCTTGACAGGGAACTGTGGGTTTCAACTCCACTGAGTTATTGGATTCCTCATGTGCTAAAGTGGGCAAGCCAAGCTACTGGTCCAACCGAAGTGCTTTATCTTTGTTTGACTTGCGCGCCTTGTGAGTGTGTTTCTGGCAGAGACTTGAGTTACTGTTTCATGACTCAGTTTTGTATTGTGTTGCACATGCTAAAGTCTGTGCTGTGATGCTCCTACCCTGCTTGACACAATGGTTATTAAAGCTTAGGTGAGTGAACTCAATTTCCTCTAAAATTTCCAAACAGTTCTAGGCATTATTGGTGAGGATAATTAGGATAAGATGCTGATAGCTGAGCAGAATGTGAGCCTTTGTGAGACTCATCCATTATTAATCAGCCATGTAATTTCCCTTAAGTGACAAGGTGTGATTGGTTTTTTTTAGGCCCAATTGCATCTTCATGCTATGAGCAGAGATGAAACCCTCTTGCCTGCATTATTCTGAATTACCCATTTGGGAAATGAGGTTGCCATAGGTTGGAGATACTGCCTGGGAGCTTGCTCATGACAGAGAGAGACAATCAGATGCTGAATAAGCAAGAAATTAATTATTCCTTCCCTTTTTTCCACATAAGAGATGGGTTTGTTTTTGCTGGAGTTTTGCCTGTGTAAAGGCTGCAGTATGGCACGAATGTGTGCTGTCACACTTAACCTTTGACACGTTAGAAAGCATCTTATGGTGGGGGCAAAAAGCCTTCTCCGATGGCAGTATCTGCTGAGCCTGCCGGGGGGGGCTGGGGGGAGCCAAGTGCAGGGGTACCAGCCGCATTACATTAAAACACTGGAAAACAAACTTCACAGATGAAACAAATGTACTGATTTAATACAACCTAATAGTTGTGCTTCAAATGACTTTTAATGAAGAACAAATCAGTATACTCTTTGTTAAAAACAGAGTGATAGCATAATAAACATAACCTTATTGAACTCAAGGAAGCATAAATCACTTGTAATTATAAAAATTATGATTCACTGCTGAACTCTGTTTTACAGTCTGTGAAAACTTTTTATGTTTTGCTTTCAAAAGGCATTTCTCTTAATCAAAGTTGTTGCAATTAGAGGGAGTGGTAATGATCCAGAAGATAGCTGAGTGATGTTGCCTTTTGAGGATCTCTACAGCTGCCATTTTCATAGCACGTTGGCGGAGAAGCTCCCATGGATTAGAGCTCCAGCAATTGGAAATGTTGTGTTTTGCAATACACCCCCATTCCCCCAAACCTACCATGATGTTGAATTCCATCCACTTAAAACACAGCCTATGTTTAACAATAATTTAAATCATTACCCTGCCTGTCAGCTCGGAGTTAAGGGGCTATGCAACTGTGATTCTCTGTTTAGAAACTGCCTGGAATAATAACTTTCAGATGTCTCAAATATGCACCACTTATCTATAACATCTAAATACAAATGTCTCCCTGCTGAGCAAGCCCGACACTGTTTACCTATCGTGTCCAAACCATTCCAGAGGGCTTGCTTGGCGTGGAGCGGAAGGCCCTACATCCGCAGCTCTGACAGCCCTGTCAGTGTAAAGCTTTTCAACTCCTCCTCACCTTTAGGTGATTGCAAAGAAAGAAACAGCCTAAGCCCAGAGGTGACAAGTGAAGAATGTCCCTGTGTGTGCATGCTCCCCTCCCACCCCCACTCCAAGGGTAAAAGTGCATGCGAGCCAGCCCCGCGCTCTTGCAGACGGGATGATGCTCACGCCGTTGGGTCCCTGCCAGCCTGCTGTGAGATGATCCAAATGCTGGATCCCGCATGCCCCGGGCGCGCTGGGGCTGGGCAGAGTCGAGGCGCTGTCGCCGGCTTGGGGGCCTCAGGCTCTTTCTCCGTGTGCAGACCTCAGTGGGACCTGTCAGGTCTCATTGAACATCAGGCTCCGCAGTTGGCTTGCGCCATATGCTCCCCCCAGCTATGGTGTGCCAACGCCGTGTGCCGCGCAGCCGGATGGCTCTGCTGCTGCCTGGGGAGCTGCTGTGCTGGATGAGGGCACTCAGTGTGTCCCTCACAGAGCTGCAGGGGTGAGGGTCTGTGGTGTGGGGCTGCCCCTGCAGCTCATCCATGAGTAATCAGAGCAGGGAGAGTGAAAACACCCTCCTTGCCTTGCTGTGGCTAACCTGAGGCTTGTCATGGGGGAGCCCCTGTGACTTTGGGGGCTCTCCCAAAGGCTGGGAGTGTCTTACCACCCACACCTGGCATTGGGTACCAAGGGCCTCTGCACAATGCTGTGCAACCTAATGGGATACTTAGCCTCCAAATATCCCAGGGAGCCCCATGCAGTGCTTGGGCTTTGCTTCCCCTGGGCACACCGAACACCCTTAGCTGGCTGCACTGTCTTGATGCAGCCAGCAAACATTAAGTAAGGAGAAATGAGAAGCATTTAACACATCTTTGCATCATCTCTGGTCCCCAGGTGAAGTCTTTGTCACAGCTTTTATTTGGTATATCAGATGTACGCATATGTTATTGACTTTCTTTCTGTGTCTCTTATCCATTTGCTCTCAGTTAACTCCTGCATTATTGTCCAGCCCCTGCAGCACTGCTGCTCTCCTCATATTACACAACAGCAGGTTGTCTGAAAGGTACGTGTTCTGGGCATTGAAAATTGCTGTTATTTTATTAGTTCTTAGAGAAAGCATGAAAGTTAGACTGTTAGCAGGGGCCAGACTTGGTACCAAACTTTTTTATGTGGCTGTGGCTATGGAGGCAGGCCTTTTGCTTTGTCCAGTTTAGACAGCAGTTAGCATGCGTGTGTGTCCCCCACAGCCACCCAGGGCTGCCACAAAGGAGCACTGCTGATCTGTTGCCTCTGTGGCCAGGTTTACCTCACGATAGTGTTTTTCAGAACAGCTGCAATTAGTGAAGTGTGCATAGCATTGGCTGAGCTCAGAACATGGTTTCTTCTTCCGTTTTCTTTTTTTAATACAGGCTTCCTTGTAGGGATGTGGCTTGGAGAGGAGTTCTTTGTAGCTTGCTCTCAGCCTGCTCAGGAAACCAGATCAGTGGGGCTCAGTATCTGATGGCTTCCTTTATGCAGCATGCCTGCCTCCATGCACGTGAATATGCAGTCCAGTTTGCTTGCTTGAAATGCCCAGACGGTGTTTCTGTTCTTCATGAAATATTCATCTGCTTGGATGTAGTAAGCCAGTTTTTTCTGGTGGAGGCATTTCTGGACAGAAGCACGCGCAGGCACGTGGCTCCTGTGCCTGCTCAGCTTGCTGGAGCTGCCTGTCCCTCCTGCCGGTCCGGCACGGTGGTGCCTGGGGAGAAGCTCTGTCTGGGGAGCTGCGTGGCTCTGCCACACTCAGGAAACGAGCTGCTCTGAGGCCGCCTTCCCTCCATTCATCCTCCCACTCTGTATGGTCGGAGGCTCCATCTTTATGGGCCTGTCCTCACTTCTGCCAGTATCGAGTGGTTGGGGAGGGGAATGAGAGCAGCATGCAGGACACACGGCTCTCTGTCCTCAAGCTGGCTCCTCCTGCATGCTGACTATTACATCAGTTACTTGATCAGCATCTTGTCACCTCCTCAGCAGGTCTTCACTGACTTTCCCACCATCAGCCATGCCAGAGGGCCTGGAGCAAGCTAGCACATCAGGAGAATTTAATACGTTTAACCTGTTTATCCATTGCTCTGTTGTGTACCTGCATTGCTTTTGTGTGATAGTTGAAAGCTACCTATTACCACTCACACAGAGTATCATCTTTACCAGGCATTCTCTGATAATGGTTTGCAGCTTGGCCATGTGTGCAGGAAAATAATTTGCAGGTACTGGAGTTGCCTTCATGCTGTTTGTTGATCTGAATTTGTACTGGGTGTTTGCTGCCTGGATGGAGAGAAGGCTGCAGTTCTGGATGCCGGCATCTCAAATGTCTCCAGTGAGGGATGACCAGTGACATGTTTATTCCAAAGTGGCATCCTGAGGTGACATGACAGAATGACAGACAGATGGTGTTAGGTTGCACAAGAAGCACTGCTGGCCAAAATGGTATAAGCAGCTAGTGTGAAGCCCTGTGATCAAGTCCAGCCATTCTCTGCAAGGAGCCATGGGGAGTTTCATTTATTGGGGGTGGGAATTGTTTGCTATAGTAAACTAAAGGTTCAAAGCTGAACTGAATCTCAGCTCCTCCAGAACCCCCAGCACTCTCTGTTCTGGTGTTTTGATTACCTGAGCCCATTTTAAATGCTAGCTCAAGCATCAAGCTCTCAGATTTCCATTTAGCTGTTCAAGGAAAACAATTTTAATAGCTACCCAGCTATTCATCAGGATTAGGCCCTGCTGGACTAGTTTGGATAACATGCAAGCTAAGTGTAGTGCAGTGCAGTCTGAGCTTAACTTGGAACATCCAGAGGCACGAAAAGACATTTGCTTCAGTAACTCAAGCGCGTTCCTCAGCCCCCGCTCTTCATGCCGCTGGCCATGTCCCGGTACCAGGAGAGGAGGGGCTGGGGGAGAGCCCACTCTCCTGTTATTCCTGGCCCTGATGGAAACAGGAAGAAGAAGAAATACCAGCAGGAACTGTGCACTTCTGGAGCTCCCACACCGGAGTCGATGTGGATGCAGAGGAGAAAAGCATCCTCATACTTGGGTGCTTCCCCAGCTGTCCCCCATGGCAACAGCACCTCTGCCCATTGCTCACTGGCATTGCAGCATGGAGCACAAGCAGCCTTCCAAAAGCACCTCTGGGATTCCAGTGGAGAAGGAGAAGTTAATTCTGTATTTATTGTCTAAGTTTAGATAGCTAGTGTACTGCTCTGCCAAGTGTTGAGGGAAAAATTCCTTGTTCCATCTTATATGTTTCTTGGAATGGACTGTTCTGAACTGAAAGCCCTTGGCCAGCCAGCGCTGAACAAGGTTCCATGTTGGCGCTGAAGATGCTGGTTTGTTGGTGGCTTCAAGACTCAGGGATGCATATGGGTGTCCTCTCTTGTCCACATATCTTCACACAGTTCTGCTTACTTAATTTCCAATATTTAGTGGGAAAATGCTAGAAAGCGTTCTTTTTTAAAAAAGAATTAATAGAAGTTGAATAGATTACACTGGTTTCCATGCTGTAGCTGCTGGCTGGATTTTCCCTCTCCAGATCTCACTGGAAAACGTTGGAGGATTCCTGTGAGACGCTCAGGCACCCAAACAAATTTGGGCACTTAATTGCCATAGTGGTGGGGACCTGTCAAGGGTGATACTGGCTGCCTGCTGTGTAATCGTTGAGATTTGGAAGTGGGAGTTGGAAATCCCCTAAGAATCTGGTTTCTTTAAGTGCTTTGACCCTTTGGATTGTCTGTGGAGGCTCCTAGGACAGCAAAATTTATGCGAGACATTTTGCAGTGTCATCTTTTTTTTCAGTTTTAGGAAATGTTGAGGCTGGATGGAGTTCATCAGGGTGAAAGAAATGGTTCTCTTGCATTTAATAACTGCTGCTGCTTGTTTCTGAGGTGTGCTGGTTGCTTTACAAGAGGAGGGAGGATAGTATCTGCTTCCTATCTGGTAGGACAGCGACCATTTTATTCACAGAATGGCCTGAATAAAGATAAATTACTGAATCTTGTAGAAATCCTCATGGTGAGACAAAGACCTCTCACTAGCTGAAAATAATAATGACTTTTTGAAAATCTTTATATAAATATTTACAGCTCTCTCTATGTATGTAGGTATGTATAAAAACAAGCAAACCCCCCCCTCCCCCCCAACAAACACTGCACGAAGACCAGAAATCTTCCAGACTTTCACCATTTTCATGAAAAGCAAGGGGAAAGTAATACATTAAATTGTTCACAGTGTTTTCACTTGTCTAGACAGTGCTACACTGAAATAACACAGTGTGTCTAGTTGAAAAGGGAATTCACTTAGGACTGCAGATCCCATGCAGACAGCAAGGAGGAATTGTTGTAAACCTTTGGAGAATGGTGAGAGCAAGCTGCTCACTGTTCACCCACCTGAGCGTTGGAAGAGGTGCTGCAGCTGCAAGTGGCTGTCAGCTGTCCCTACTGCTTGGTGCTATCCTTGGCACCGTGTCCATGGGAGGGAGCAGGAGTTCAGCTGGGACCTTCAGCACATCTGGAAAATACAAATGGTACGGGAAAAGGGGCCTCATCTCTGCTTCTCTTAAAAATAGAGAATTACCCATACTGAAAGTAAAATTACAAAGGAAGGAGTTTAGCTCTTACAGTTTATGCCTTCACAATACTTTAAGGATCTGAAAAAAGGAGAAGAGTGAATGTGTTGTTGCTTCTGTTGTCATGGGACTGTTCTCCTGGCCCTGTGCTTCCCTGCATTGCGCAAGCACACGATGCAACTTCTGTATAGGGGGAAGTGTGGCAATTCCCTTGAATACTTAAATACCTCTTGATTCCTCTGTTGGACATGCAACATCATGCTCTTATTGTTCTTTCCATCCTCCCCGCCCTGCCTCCTCAGTCAGGGAGACACCCAACACTGCCAGATGGGCCTGGGCAGAGCTGGAGCAGTGCTGAAATATTCAGGCTCTCTCACCTGGGTGGCTCTTAGAGCAGGAGCAAGTGTGAAGACAAACATCTCCTTACAGACTATGTCCTCTCTTCACCCTGCTTACCTTCAGGCATGGGATGAAACCTTTTCAGTTGAACACATGCTGTGCAGGGAGTAAAATCAGAGCAGGATGTGATGTGTTTGAATTTTAGGCATCCTAGAGTTTTGTAGATCATAGCTAATCTGTTTATTTTTCATGTGGGCAGAAGATTCAGCACCATAACTGCCTACCAGCACAAAGTCCATCACCTGTGGCAAAGTGATCTACCAGGAAAACATTCAGGTATGACTGGGGTGGACCCTCATGTTGGGAAGCACATTAGGAGCATTGCAGTATAGGATGGTGGATGCCCTCAATGAAGAAGCACTGAAAAGTTACACCAAGTGTCTCCTCTCTATCTGTCAGCATCGTCTTAACTGAGCAGCAATATGTGTTTAAGCCAGTGCTTTGTATTTCTCTTTGGGGATCCAGGAGATACCTCTCTGTGTACCTGCTAAAAGCAGAGACTCAGGTCTGAGCATTTGAGCCATCAGACGTGACGTCTCTGATGATTTTACTTAGATTCTGGATGGTGACAAAAACTTTGGCCATTGTGGAAACTTAAAAGCAGAGTCCTGGCTGGGAAGGGAGAGCTGATCCCAGATTTCCTCCAAAAGTAGGGAGTAAGAGTTCCCTGCAGCTCTGGGAAGGCTCACAGGTATGTTGAAAGCACTTCATGCTCAGCCACAGAAAGGCTCTGAAACAGCAAGGACAGGGTGGATTGTAAGTGACTGTCACTATGCAGTCTACAATAGATTTATTTAAAGTTTTATAGGCTGTGTTTCCCACTTAAAACCACACAGATTTCCAGGAGAAGTTCAGCTGCTGGCCATCTGCTCCTCAGAGAAATGCTTAAAAGGGCCCTTTCTCACTTTTAACACCTAAAATGTTTCAACAGTTAACAAGGTGTGCATGGGATCTGTCAATGAGGGCTTCTGGACCTTGCTCCCCACAGACACCCGAGGGCTATTCAGAGCACCGAAAGCTCCTTGCAGGAGGAGGACTCAGGTCACAGATCGTGGAGGTGAAATGGCCTCCAGAAGGCCTTGCAGGGAGGACAGACAGGAATAGAAACTGGGGAGCCTGACTTTCCGCCTCTTATTCTCAAGCACAGTTAAAGCACAGTCTGTTTACATGGTGCAGTTGGTGACTGCAGGTGTGGTGGGAGAGCAGTGGGAGGGAAACTTTGGACAGGGGTGGGATGAGGAGGAGGTGAGAAACAGGAGAATGGGATGAGATGGACGCAGATGGCTGTGGGTATGGAAAGAAGGGAACCTTAACGGTGAAAGCAGAGGTGTAAAGTCCACCAAAAGGGTCATTACAGCAAATACTCAATTTACTCAGTTTGGAGAATCCATAAATTATTTTAGAATGTGGTCACAGGACAACCCTCTCAGTGTTTCTAATCTGAAATCCTGTTGTCTAACACATTTTTGGCTGTTAATATTTTCCAATCTATTGTGTAAATAGATTCTATTTTAACATTTTGGCAAACGGCTTCCCAGGAAAAGCTTTATTCCTCTACCACCCGTCCAGGGTCCCATTGTCCGGGGTCTTATTTTTCCTTCCTGTTTCACATGAACGTACAGAGCTTTGACAATTGCATTTTGTAGTCTTGAAATCTGAATGCCTTCCAAGGCTGGAGAAGTCTCTCAGTTTTTGAGATTGACCTTTGATTTCCAGTGGCAGCCAGGATGGATTTCTGTGATTTTTCATGTTGCCCAGGGCCTGACATTGACTAATAGGACTGGATATTCAGCAGGAATGGCAGGAAACCCTCAGTGAAGAGATTTATTCATGCTGTCCATGCATAGTTTCAAAACTGTAGAGCTAAGTTCCTGTTTAGGGTGAGTGGAGCAGTGTTACAACAGGAGTGAAGTTAGACCATTGCTCCTGAAGGCACAGAGCAGCTCCTTCATTCAACCTCCCCCCAGATCTGTCCGATCAACAGCAAGCAGTCTGTGCTGCTTCAAGTATTGCAATAACGACATGCAAAATTACATGGTTTTCTGTTTAAAAGCAGCAGCGATCCCATTGCATTTGCCTTTTGTTTATCTTTCTTAAGAAAACAGCGGATTCTGCCTAGTTTTACTGGAATAGTCCCTTGCTGGCTGGAAATTACTAGCTATAAAAAAAATGTAGCAAGATGTAGCTCACTGTATTTGAGGAAGGTTTCTGCAGAGCTTCTGTACTGACCAAACAGGGGGACACATGGGGGAGACAACTCATGGGAACTGGGGAGCATCTAGAGAAACCATTTTGCATTCTGGTTGTGCTTTTATGGCCAACTGGGGTTGCTACCAGCCTCCTTGCGACCCACTCCTTTCTCCCCTGGATGCCTGGGAATAAATACATCAGAGACCATCACGGATGTGCTACAGGGCAGCTTCTTCAGGGCACCAGGAGGGTTGGCTGTGCCACCAAAAAAAGGAAGATGGCCAAGTGCCCATGCCATCCATGGTGGGGACTCTGCATGGTCCAGCTTCATCTTGGTGCTGCTTCATCTTTCCCAGTGGGGCAGATGCAGGCTGCAGGGGAGAGGAGAGGGAGCTTCGTTGCTCTGCAGTTAGTTGGAGATCTCTGAAGCTGTTTGCAATTGTAGATAAATGGGGTAAACAGGCCCTCACATGGAGCTTGTTTGCAGAGCACTGGTGATATAGTAGGACCTGGTTACATTGGGGTTCCCATTTTAAAATTCTTCACTCAGATCACTAGATGTCCATGAGTATAGTTTCACATGATTAAAACAAAACTGACTTTAATAATTGATTCATTCTTCCCTCTCTTTCCCCCTGTCTGGGGCAGGGAGAGTAAATTAAATTAAACTTTTTTTTTTTTTTTCCTCCTGTTCACTAGTTAACATTTGCATTTAACCAGCACTGGTTGAAATTAGGGGAGAGTTTGATATTTTGTTTTTATATAAGTGAAGCAGTTTGTGAAAAGAATCCTCGTTTACCTTAGGTTTTGTAAAAGACTATGCTACTTTTTACAAAACACAACTTTTGGACCAAGTTTGATCTGACAATATTGCTTTCAATACAGGATTGCTTTGAGCCAGCCACTCATCCTCCTATGTCCTCAAGGGCACTGTGGTGGTTTTCACAGAAATTCAAAATCACATTTCCATCAGTTTAAATACTCTCAGCATCCATTAGGGGCCCTAACATGGCTCATCCCTTGTGCAGCAGCTGATGGCTTCTTTGCCTTTCTCCCTGCTTAGTATCACCTGACAGGCAGTGTCTGGGCTGTGAATGCTGAGCCAGGAGGGAGGATGTCCTGACTGTCCCTCTGCAATAAAACCCAAAGGCAGAACTCACAAAGCACAGCATTTTGCCCCTCTTTGCAATGCTGCATGACCTTCTGCTTTCTTTGTGTGTTCTGGCACTGAGCATCCTCCTGGCCTGGAGAGCATCCCCACCTTGTGAGCCAGCCTGGAGGCTCAGTGATCCCTCCCAAAAAGGTCACTACTAAGGGATCAGCAAGCATTTACTAGGCTTTTTAAGTGTCCCTTTCTGCCCCTTAGATCAGAATTTGACCCTGGTTCAGGAAAATCAAGAAATAAGCAGCTGCTTCTCCAGCATTTACAGCAATGCAAGAATTTTAAACCAATTTCAAAATAAAGACATTCAGATGACAATTCATTTGGGCATAAACATACACTAACCAAAGAAAGATCCTCAAAAAAATTTGGCTGCTGAATCCTTGACCTCCAAAGGACCCCTAAATATAGTATTGTATGCAATGTGCTGCTTTTTGTGGGTGAGATATTAAGAGCTTATTTATTTATTAGAAAGTGGTTTACAATGTAAGTAAATTAGTGAGTTCCAAGGCCCTCTCCCAGCTGCCAAATGCTGGGAGGATGTTTATGGCCACTCTAAATAATTTCAAAGCTTAATACAAATACATTTTTAGAAATCAAGGGCTGATGATTTCATGTTTATGGTGGAGTTGAGGATTTTTCAATTCCTCCAGAACATGAGAAAGAAAACAAACAGTATTTCAGATATTTTAAAAATCCATTGAGAAGAAAAACCTCAAAGGTGTTCCTCATCCATGGTGCTGTGGGCTCAAGTCTGCACTGCTTTCACTGAGCTCTACCAAGTCTCATCGAGTCAGTGAAATCAGAAAACGCTCAGCATCCTTCAGGACCCAGCCCATGTATTTTGGAGACTGTGAAGCTGGATTATTAATGGTACAGGCAGGTTTTCCCTGCACTCAGTATGTATTTGCAGATCACTTTGCAGCTGCTGAATGACCTTTGCCAAGGTCATCTTTAAATGACAGAAATCAGATCCTTCAGTCAGCAGAGCAGCAAGCTGGAGCAGCACAAAGGAGTTGCTTTATATTGTGGTTAAAAGGTAGTAAGGACTGGGCAGCACCTGTGGGTACCAGCAGAAGGGCGTCTCCGGAGGGAAACCTGCTTCCCAGACAAAAATAGGACATAAAATGAAAATGGGGCTGGAAGGAATTTCCTTTTTGAGGCATGTGTGCAGCGAGGAATTAGAAATTGGTGAGGTGACGTCAGAGTGTATGTGGGATGCTTGGTATGATTTCCGTGAAAAGTCTCAGTGCCTTGGGGAGGAACAGGCAGAAATGAAGTATTACAGATGCTTCATTTGAGCTTTAGGTCTATTTTCAGCCTTTGTGTGGATGGCAGTGGATGGCCTGCAAATATCAGCAAAAGCTGTGGGCTGCTTCTGCCGTGCGTTGTGGTGGCTGCATGTTCCCATGCTGCGCTCTCCATAGCAACTTACTTTCAATGTAAAACCACAGAACCAGCTGAATAGCTATGAACGTTTACACTCCCTTGTGCATGGGGGAAAACTGATGATGATGTTGAGCTGCTGTGAGGCTGAAATGGTCCTTCCTTGCTTTAAACTGCAGCCTCACCTGAGTTTTAGGTCTGGAGTTGAAATGTAGTTTGATGATGGGAGGTGCTTAGATGCATGCACTCACAGGTGCCTTGTTCCTTTTTGGGAAAAAGTGACCCTCTTCTTATTACCTATGAAGTGCACCAAGAAGCACCTTGTTTTGGGGGTAGGAGACTGCCACGGGTCTACAGCAGGCCAGAGTTAGATGGCTTGACACAACAAGGTTTGCCCAGGCGAATGGTGCCAGTGCTAGCTACAAATAATTCAGAGCAAAATAGCTTTTTTTGCAGTTTGAGATATCAGTGAATCCCAGTTTGACCCTATCCTAGATCTAGCAGGCTGAGATTTGGGTACTGTCATTGCAGCAG
This sequence comes from Athene noctua, assembly GCF_965140245.1. Taxonomy (NCBI): domain Eukaryota; kingdom Metazoa; phylum Chordata; class Aves; order Strigiformes; family Strigidae; genus Athene; species Athene noctua. Next base: position 53,494,558 of record NC_134041.1, read on the forward strand.
TGTCATTTTTTGCAGCAAGTGTTGTCTGGCACCATCCTGAGCATTTTCCTTGATGGTGCTAGATTGCCCAGCCTTGAATTTAGCTGCATGGGCTGCAAGCTCCAGCAAAGCAGAGGCGGCTGTGCAGTGCAGACAGCCAGGCAGTGCACAGCCATGGGCACGGCACCAAGATAGCCAGGGAGGGGAAGTGAAGGAGCCGGCAGGTCTCAGTGGCTAATCCTGGCCATGCCTGGCTTGCTTTTGTCTGTCCCTTGAATCGTTCCTCTCCTGCCAGTTTCTGGAACCTGACCTGGGATATGTGTGCTGGTGATGACTTTGAGGTGGTTTTGCAGGTACTGCAGCAGCAGAGCATCCTCCGAGTGGGTGCATAGCTGCTGTCAAAGGAGCTGGCTCTTGTGGCTCTGCCGCTAGCCACCTGTGGAGGAGGCACACTCAGCAGGATGGCAAAGCCACAGTGACAGCGTTCGACACGCCTTTGCTGTATGACTGGGAGTGCTGGGGAACAAGACTGCTGACCTGGAAAACAAGCCAAGATTAAGAAATGTCAAATTTCTGGGGAGAAGAGGGTTTCCCGGAGGGCTGAGAGGTGGAAAAAGTGGACTCTGGAGGTTACTTGGGATTGCTAATTTCAAATGGACCATGAACCCTGTCGTAGCACTGGTGCCTCTGGGAAGGACCACACTGACACCCTGAGGTGGAACTCCCCTCACAAAACTGAGCGCTGGGGCATGGGTGGCTGTCAGCAGGAGGACTAGTGTAGAGGTGAGTGTGTCCTCCTGGGGACAGAGCTGGAGGGTGATGCCTTCGAATCAGCAGCCTTTGGGGAGCTTCTCTCAGGGTTACTGTAGCAGTGGACAGAACAAAGCGGGCACATGAGCCACACTGTCCCTTCTGACTTGCACCCACAGGCGCTGCAGCTGGCTGGACCCCCGGCAAAGCCGCCATGTAGCAATGAACTGGTACCCTCAGTTCTGCAGCAGCTTTACCTGCAGTTAAAAACCCTGCTGACTCCATAGATGTTTTGATTGTAACAGATGTAAATGTGAACCCAGAAGCCATGCTGTTGTTTCCTTATTAAATTCTATTTGCTTCATGTTGCCCATAAATACGAATTTTCAAAGTACTGCAGACCTCATTTGGGAAGGAATTGCATGGGTGACTGAGGCGGCTTTAACAGACCTGAGTGAAATGCTTCTGACAGGACAAAGCAGTGAAATGCAATGGATAGCAAAGTTGTCATTTATCACCATTCCTCCAGATGCATGCCACAGTGGCAATATCTGTTCATTTCTCTGCAGATGGGGCAGTTTTTCTGCTGCGGGCAGCTCTCCCAGCTGGCAGCGCGGGTTGGGTGAACCTCACCACTCCCCAGTGGGATGCAGGGGCTTGGGATGCGCCACGCTGGCTGTCGACAAGCCAGCAGACAGAGACAATTTCTGTTCTCAGCACTGTGAGTCTGGCCCCAATGCTAGTAAAGTTTGAGTGGTGCATTGGGTGTAGGGAGAAGGCTATACTAACCTGGAGTGCCCATAACTCAGCTTTCTCTTTGCTGTTAAATCCTGTTGCTCTCAGGACAAGTTCAGGCCTACTCCAGCAGTCCTTATGAGCCTCCTAATTTCTCCATGGCAATTCAGGGACTAAATGCTGGCCCCATTTCTTCCTGGATGCTCGGATGTGTTGGAAATGGTAGGTCTGCGGACAGCAACGCATTTGACTTGCGTGCAGTACAGCACTGCGACCTAGGGGAGGGACGATGCTTGGCCAGGGGGGATTTCACAGGCCTGGCAGCTCCTCAGAAAGGCTGTTTAGCTCCAGTGTTGAGGGTCCAGTTTTGCCTGGAGAGGCCACGGAGCCTGTCCCAGCCAAGGCTGTGTCATCACCGAGTGGCTGCAGCATAACAAACCAGCAGGACATGTGCAAAAATGAGCGGGGATGCAGAGTCCTTACAGTGTTTAATAGGAAGAATGGAAGAGCTGACAGGGTGTGTATGCAGCATCTCACCATCTCACCTTGACCCTCTTTTCCCTGTGTTTATCGTACCCTCTCGCTGTGTTATGTCTAATTGGGGCTGTAAGCTCCCCTAGGATGGGACTTGCCATTTTTAACTGCCAGGCGCAAGGCACACCTAAGCCACCTTATAAATAATATTTCTGTGCAGAGGGAAACTTGACCCTAGGACGTAAAGGGGTGGCTATGGCAACAGCTGTCTGGGTGATTTGTGTCTCCTATGGACACTGAGCAAAAGGGCCTGGTAACACAGCTTCAGCCCGGGCTGGAGCAGAGTGTGCAGTGCTTCCTGGGGCCCTTTCTGCAGGTATCCACTGGCTTCCTCCTGAGCACAGTTACCTACACTCCTCTTCGGGATTTTTTCTTTTTTTTCCCCTTGCTTACTTTGATATGAAGAAGAGTTACAGAACAGGAATACAGCCAGTAGTAACCCTTTCTTCTCTTAGATATAAGGATAATTTGAGCACATCATCTACTTTTTATTTTCATCTAGCTTTCAGAAATGTGTGGGTTTTTAGCTCTGTGCCAGTACCATCCAGTGGTGGGTAAGAATGAATGCTAATATGAATTCTCCAGGCTTTTACTCTGATGACTGGACTACATCTGTGCTTGGAAACAATATTTTCGCAGTTGTAAATGAAAAAATCAAGCATACCTTAAAGTCAAAGCTGTTATGGTACCAGGAATAGAGGGACTGTACTGAGCACAGTGGAGAGAGGCACCATTTTTCTCTGAGTACCAGGTCCCAGACAGACGTGGGATTGGTCCCAGATTCCTTAGGGTGAGCAAGATTATCACTGGTGCTGGTGATGACATTTCAGTTGATGTAAGCCCAATAATTATTATTATGGAGCAAAGGTTTGATAGTTCCCTACAGCAGTTCAAAATATGTGCAGAAAGGTTCACGATAACATTCTCACCAAATACTGCTTTAAACTTTGATGCTGAAGGAGGCAGAAGGTGAAGAGAAATTAGTCTGTTAATGAGATGAGAAATCCCTGAGTTTGGGAGAGTCCCCCCTATATTGGTTACCATCTTTCTAGCCCATATAGATCTCAGCAAGGTTCTTGCCTGTAATGTTGCTGTACTGGATCTTTTTGTTGCTGATTATACCCAGTTAAGTCTAATCTTCAAAAGTAAGCTTGTTCACACATTCTGAAGCTAAACTTTAACTTATACAAACCATCAAAGAACAGAGGGTTGAATAGCTGTTTCCCAAACCCTAAACCAGAGAAGTATAGCATCAAGGGCTCAGGGAAATAGAGGGTAAAAATAAAGACATGGGATTTTAACAGATTGAAACTGGACAAGTGGATGAATGAACACTGGTACACCTTCCTAGCCAAACTGGTGCAAACCCAAGTCATTACCAGCAGGTAAGTAAGAGATTTAGACCATGTGCCAGTCAGAAAGAGCGACCATCAGCATAAACCGAAATGTTAAATCCTAGTGAAAATGCTTTGACCATACAACAGGGCATCATATGGCAAAAGGAGGCTACTGAGAAACGGCAGACATCTGTCATGGCAGTTTAATGAGAGGTCAAAGAAGAAAAGGAAAGTCACCCTGTGTAAAGTGAAAAAAAACACCTCACTGCATTTTTGGGTGTATGTGTCTTACCCACCTCCCAACCCTTCCTTGAAAGGTCTCAGGGACCGGTAATAGCACAAACCAGTTGCGAAGTCAGACATCTCTCCAGTGCTGTGCTTATGGCTGGCACTTCACTGGTGCAGTGTTTTGGCTGGGGAAGCTGCAAAATAGTCAGTACCTGGCTCCCATCAGACAGTCAGCGTTGTCCACCACAGGGGCCGTGTCCCAGTTTTAGGATCTAGTTTCCCTGAAAGACCATCCTCTATCTCATCCCCAGGATTCCAGCAGGACCAAGCTTGTTTGTGCACAGAGTGTCAGGTGGGGAAGGGAGAAAGAGGAGGAGGAAGAGGAAGAAAAGCACAGTCCTGTGGGGACTCAGGGGGAACAGGAACCTTTGGGAACCAAAGCCTCGGGTATCCTTCCTCAGGGGAGCGAGGAAGTTTGGTTACTGGGTCTGCAGCTGCATTTACCATCCGACAGCGTACACTGGACCTTGTTCTCCATGTGAATCGTGTGGCTTCATCAAGGTTGCACTGCCCTGACTAGCAGCCAGACTGTGCCCCTCTGGCTGATCTTTGTTTATACTTTCAATTTGCAGCTTCAGAAAAGCCTCCTGTCTTTCTGTCTAAACCTTTTGAGGCCACATCCCATGATCTGTACATTTAAATTAGCTTTACTGATGGCCAAGGTGTTGAAGCTTTCCCTTGGGGTAGGTGAGAGTGGAATTTGTCTTTTTGCTTGTTACGGAGTTAGCTGAAGCTCTGATATCAAGATTCAGCTCTTTGGTTCCTTTAGATCAGGATATCAAAATAATTCATAAAGAAATCACAAGCCTAATGGGAACTTGCTGTGGCAGAACATATGAAGAATTTATTGAAGAGATGAACTTTTCAGTTACGTACCTTGGCAGAAGTGGGCATTAACTCTTTGATTCCCCCCTAGTTTTGTCCAGCTGTGACAGCTAGAGTGACTGATTTAGGATTAATGTTTCAGGAAATCTCCTTTGCTGTTCATTCCAGTGGCACAATCTAATGGGACAATGATGGAAAGTGGAGTTTAGCATAAGAACTTTTTGTTTTGACATGGAATGTAATTTTTAAACCTTACCCTGTGCCCCTGATTTGGGACTATTCATATGCTTGTGTGTACATCTCATTACCTTCAGTGGGATATAAATACTTGTTTAGTTGAAGTGGATGTTTAAGTGCTGTCATGAAATGGACCAGACCTAAACGTGTGCTGAAATTTTCTGAATTGGTGCAGACTGCAATAATTGTGCTATTTGAAAACAAGCTCGTAAAACAAAGCCTTGATTTACTGTTTCCATGCATAACTGGGGAGTGCATGACTGCACCAGTGGATGGGGTGTAATGGCTGCACTTTTATTTTGTACATGTGGAAAATAAGTCAGAATTTTTTTGAGAGCTTCTTCATGCTGGATTCTGGGATGGAAATTCTCCAAGAAAGAGATATTAAAAGGAATTAAACCAAAATATTCTGGACAAGTAGCATTATGTGCATTCCTTCAGAAATATAGTTGTTGGATCTTTAGATGGGGAACCAGCTTGAAGAAGAAGGAGAGTTTATATGTAAACTGAACTAGTTACGGCTGAAAAATTGAAACTCTTTTGGCACACTGTAGCTGTTTTCTTTCACTGTTTTCAAAATCATATATTTCAATTTTACATCTTGAAATAACATTTTAATCTTGAAAATGGCAAGAGTGATTTCCAAACAAGACCCAGAAATTAACTGGAGAAACTCTTGGTCCAGTATTGATATGCTTTTATAAAAGGAAGTAAGATAAACTGAGCACTTTGTTTCAGGTTAGCCTGAAATAATGTATCTTTCCAATTTATTTTATTTTTTTTCTTCAGGCAGTTGATTGAAATATTACGTATTATTACTGCCCTTCACAAGTTGAATCTAGAAAATGTGCTCTTACCTCTGGCTAATGAGGTAGCTGTGGGACAGCAACATTCTTCTGATGTCTGGGCAATTTATCATTTAGCAGTGCCTTTGGGCAGCTCTGCCAAACCAAACAGAACTGCAACAAGCCCAGGAAGGTGATTGCTAGCCGCGTTTCTGAGTTTCCTCAGGAAGGAAAAGGGGGAAGACCCAATGATGGCGTTAATTCAGTGCAGTAAGCAATGGTGCTGAGTAAAATGCTGGACCCTAGGGACACCTTGACAGGGATGAGGTGATTGGTGGTGGGTTGAATTCTCCCTGAGCAGCTGTCTGTAAAACTGTCAGTGATGGCAGGAGCCTTTCACTGGGAAATGTGAAGTTGGAGAAGGAGTCATCATCTCCGTGCCTACATGAAAACACAACGGGAAATGAAAGCAAGTGAAAAAGGATAAATGCAGGATACATAAATACCACAGGAGGGAGGATGATGAATGGGAAGGAAGAAGAAGTACTACTTTTGAAGAAAATTGCTGTCAGATAATTCAGGGGATAAAGGGATGTGTCTGATGTAGCTTGGGAATTGGCTGTGAACACTGAGATGCTCTGGAAACATTCACACAGTAACATAAGGAGGATTGGAAATAGAATTGTTGGAGGGCCCATAGCAATCTGCAACAAAGTACATGAAGATAAAGTTATGGGGTTAACACTGTGTGCAATGGTGAACTAGGTGAGACAAGAGGGTCAAGATTTCTAGGAGGAAAGGAGGGTAAAAGGGATGATAATGCCAGGAGTAAGCAATGGAGTCACTGGGTGTGAGAAGAAGGCTCTATAAAGTTATTAGACAACCAGGAATTGCAATTACTGTCTTAATTTCCCATGAAGAAAAAGAAAAAAAAGAACTTTTCTACAGAGAAAGTTACATCTTAAAGATCAGGAAGCATCAGATAAAGTGACAATTTACAGTCTCCAGGGAGAATTAGGTCTTGCATGGGTAATTAAAACAAGTAATAAAAGACTTGCCAGCTGTAGAAAGAATACAAGGAAATGGAAAGAAAAGGTGGGGCACTTTACAGAGAGAGAGACAGGACTGAGATTAAGGTAATGTCAGTATGGTCCTAAAAGTGGTAATTGCTTTGCTGTGATTTTCAAGAGGGGTAATAATAGCTGACAGGAATTGCCTAGGAAGCCTGGGGCAGTGGAGGTAGAAATCATTGCATTGGCATGGGAGTAAAGTTCAGAGGCTTCATGTGTAGGAGTGGAAGATAGATTAAGGGCTGAATAATGGGGATTAGGTGGTCTCCACAAAACCCAAGTCACACGATTTCTGCTCAAACCATATGTCTCTGACTTCAGAGGAGTTAGTAAACATCAAATGGAAAACCCATGAACACAATAGAGGGAATCAGCCAAGGAGGTGCCGACATCCAGAGGTGGCTGTGGCAGTGGCTAAGCACATCTTCAACCTGAAGGACATTTGTCAGTCTTGAGGATCGCTGTCTGAGGAGGGTGAGTTTACCGTGGAGGAGAAGCCATCCTGAATGAAACCCAAAATGTGTTGTTTGTAACACAAATGTTGCCAGCACCCTGCAGACTCTCTGAGCATTGTTTTTTGTAGAAAAGAAAACAAATCCACAACTGTAACACGCATATGGAAGTTTGTTCTTCATAATCTGTCAGACTCAGAACATCCATATTTGCTAAAGAAAACAGTAATTTATTTCAATTTTATGAGGCTAGTTATGCTTTTTGTGCCATTTCATATGTGCAAATCAATTTGACATGCTTACAGATGTTAGGCATAATTGTATGAATATTTGTTATGAACCAGAGTGGCTCAGAGCACTTTATTAGATAGCACATGTCCCAAAACTACAATTTATCAGTCAGTACTCAACCTTTGTACCTTCAGCTGCATTCTTACTCATATATGAGATCTTATGTTTTCATTCCTTAAATTTTATTGAAGAATATGCAGATGATCAATTCAATTACTAAGCTAGCCTGGAAACCACACTTGTTCATTCTGGTTTAAAAAGAGCTGCAATTCCCTACAGTTCAGGGGTTTGTATTTTTTCTTTTTGAATATTTCAACTTGAAGACTGGCAGTACATGAGCTCTTATTCTTTTAGAATTTGGATTTGTTTGTTTATGATTTGTTTTGCTGTGATATTTTATCTGTACTATTGGTACTGCATTGACCTTCCATGACAAGAAATCTGTGATAATCCCAGTAAGCCAAGGGAAGATATTTATATCCTGAGAAAAGTATCCTGAACAGATCCCAAAGGTTTTGTGAGATTCACCTGGCAGGACACCAGCTGCTCTGTGCCTAATGGGACAAAGGCACCATTCCCTCAAAGCAGAATTTGGTGATAAATGCCCACAGGAAGCCACCAGATTTGCACAATAAATGTATCAAACACCTAGCAGTTGATAACAGCTAAAAGGCTAAATTTATTCTCTTCCATCCCATTTTTTATCACCTCTCCCAAACTGAATCATGCAAACCAAATAGCTTTAGTGCTCAATCTCTCCCAAAATGCCTGGAAAGAAATGCTGATTTTTATCCAAGCAATTGCAAACACAAAGCAGACAACTCCAGTGAGATGCTTGTTGAGCAGTGTTGATTTTCACTCATTTCTGTTAAAGTGACAGATGTTTGTAGCCTTGCAATTGGTTCCACGGAGTCAATGGTCTGTCTTCTTTTGTAATCCAGCTTTAAAATCTTTAGTGTCATTTTAGGGTAAACATGAATTATTTCTCCCCCAGACAAACTCCAGATTTGGGCTCTTTGTAACCCTTGGCATGGACTTTGACTTCTGCCCCTTGGTTATAGCAGAAATTCTCTCAAATGTTTTCAGCAATATTGGAAAACCACCTGAGCATCTTGTCAGAAAGCTAATTTGGATTGTGTTGATCACAGGCAAACAAATGCAGCAAGTTGATTTAAATATCTGCCATCCCTGTAATGAAAATGGCTGTTTTGAATAGCAGTTAGCTTGCCTTCCAAATTGCAATGAGCAGGAAGCCAAAACTTGCATGTAGCTATTAACTCCTGCTTTAACCACGTGAATGCACACAAAACGTATGTTTGCTCTCCATTGACTGTGTGGTGATACCAAGATGATGTGTTGGTGAAGCAGGGATTCTTGAACAGAGTTTTCTATACTGACCATGGGGATCCCTATATAATGGATGAGGAGTCCCAAGTATGTTGAATTTTGAGGTAAGACGAGCAACCTGCACATGGAGGCAAAGGAGCAGCAGATAGAGAATAAGGCATTGGATGGAGAGTTAGAAAATGAGAGGGTGCACTGTGGAAAATGGGCTGGTTTTGTTGTGCACTAGGCTAAACCCCAAGAGGTTGCACTTAAGAGCTCTGCTAGAGGAGTCATCTGTCCCCTTGGACAGCTTACTCCATCCCACAGTAGCTATAAAATAAGAACATTAATTCTTCTTGCCTCCCACTCACCATTTATATATCTTTTCTGTTTACATGGTGAGCAGTGTCTTCTGCTGCAGAGCCCAGCAGCTGAGTCCTGATCTCAGATGCTGTTGCCCAGAGCAGATTTTACTTAAATAGCAGCCTGGGCATCTTACATATATAGCTGATAGAAGTGGCATTGTCTGTTGGCTGTAGTTTTGCATATTTTCCTGTAAGTATGTGCAAAAAGAGAGGAGCCAGAGCAGCAAGAGCAGAAGGAAGCAACTTTATTTGAAATGGGGTATTTATACTGTCAATGAAATAGAGACATGCACATATGCAGGTATTGTATAAGTAAGTATTTACTTAACTGATGTCCTTTCTTTGATGTGGGTGTTTTCAAGGAGAAGAAATGGTTTATCTGAGGCAATAACTCAAGCAGTTTGATTTCTCGGTTGTTCATAAAGGGAAATATATTTTGTAGAAGTGAATTCCTAAGTATATGGCAAAGGAGTTTTTCAGTCTGAATCATTCCTTTGAGGGATTTTAAACATTTGCCTCCCACATGCTACAATAATGCTCTGAAAGTGGCTTCGTTGTATGATCTGAGAAGCTGCATTCTGGCGCCTGATGGTTTATGAGAAATAAACACAATGGAGTGGTCTCGGATTATATAAATTCAAGATTTATCAGTAACAAGCAGGGAGGGGAGGAGGAAACCTGTGTGCAGCATCAGAGCAGAAGCATCCCCACAGGAGCATGGTCTCTGCAGTGTTACACCGAGCGCTGCAGAGCCCAGCCTCCTTTCCAGACCTCACATGGAGAGTGCAAGTTTTCAGAAAAACAAATAGTTTTACAAGTGTCTGCTCAGACGCATTGCCAGCAGGCAAGAGCACTTTGGACATGCTCTATGAGGGGAACTGTACGTCTTAATGACTGTGAGCGTGGCCTCGGCTTTCTTCACTTCTCAATTTTTCTCCTGTGTTTATTTTAAGTAAGGGCGATTTTCACTCCCCTGTTTGCTTAGCTCCTCCTGGTGCAATAAAACAGCTAAGATACACGTGGCAGAGACTGAGAGAGCCTGGAACAGAGCATCCCACGGTGGTGAGGACATCTTTAACACCATGAGTACAGCAGGCTGCATAAATATCTACTTTAGTCGCCCTTTAATTTAGGTGGATTTTGAACCCAGGGCCACGCAGTGTTCTTTCTATTATTCCTGGACACAGTCACAGCTGCTCTTCTTCTTGCCAGTGGAGGTGATGTTGTCATCCTTGTTTTAGGAGGGATAAATGAGACTCTAAGTTGTTTCCATTTACCAGATTTTCAGTCCTTGGTCTCCTTAAAGTACATAGTAAATTGAGCTATAAACAACATATAGAAATTGGTCTGGCTATTTCTGTGATGAAGCGTGGTGGTTCATTGGCAGTACACATCAGCTTGCTAGGACTGAGTCAGCAAGGGAGCAAAGATTGCCACAGCACAACACGGGCAGACTTTGCAAGGGCAGGCAGCTGAGCTGGGATTAATACCTGCACTCCTACGATGGGGAGTACGAAGCTGTGAGTGACAGAAGGTTTCCAGAAGCCAGGTTTATTTCTTGTCTTATGACTGATTGCTTTTCCCAACTGCCTCTGAGTGTAATGTTATTTTATGGTATGGTACATCTGCCTCATATTTCAAACATGTCTCCCAACAATGTCAAGGTCTTGCCAAACGGACTGTTAGCTGCCTCAGTCTGCTGTAGACCATGGAGGAGATAGTGCCAGCTGTCCTCCCTGCATAACCTCTTGTGACAGGTAGCGCTGGTGGTGGCAAAAGGAGCCTTCACCTGCTTTCCTGAGTAGGAATGGAGCCCCTCCAGTGTGATGGGAATAATACACTATACATCCTTCGGCAGATGTACGTTTACACAGAATATTTTAGTAGGGGACACTGACTTCAATACATCTTTTGGTAGCTTAGCACCTCTGGAGTTCCTTGGTCACGGAAGTTATACAGTGAGCACCATTACTCACTAAAAATACTGTTACCCAGCAAAGTGAGGGGTTAAGAGAAGAAAAATGCACTTGTGAAGAAGTAAAGCAAAGAACAGAAGGCAGGAGAAACACAAGGCTTTGCATGGGAAAGGAAGGAGCATGCCAGCAAAGTTCAGACCTTACCAGTTTTTTATTCTTCGCTTAGTAGCTGAGGACAGAAATGTTCTCCAGGTACAAGGAATCACTAGATTGTTCCTTGACTTCTCAGCGTTTTTCTCTCCTGGGAAGGAATATCATTAAAAATGGGATAGGTTCTTAGGTTATCAGTCTGATTCCCCAAATTTTAAGTTCTTTTTTGTAGTAGTAAGTCTCAAGATTGGTTTATTTATACCAGGTCTTCCACAGCTCATTCTGGGGAGTGGTTGCAGCCCTCATACTCTGAGGAAATACAATTCATGTGAGGCCGTAGGATTACACCAATTTCAGAAAACTCATCAAGAGAAGGAGATCTGTGTTCCTAGAACTTGCAGTTAAATATTGCACTCTACAAGTTTCCAGCATGTGTGTGCGTGCATGCTGAGTTTGCTCTGCTTTCTCAGATCCTTTACAGGTGTGTGAATACTGGCTGCTCATGACCTTGGAAAGTCAAGCCTTCAGGCAGGAACAGACAGTACTGAAAAAGAGAAATAATGGTTTGACTCTCTGACAGCAACACATCCCCTTTGGGTTTGTGTGGGGCTGAGATCATCTGTGCATGCTGGTGGTTAGAAATGCATTTGTGTTTGGATGTGCATGTAGTTATATTAAATGTGCATGTATGTGATATTTATAATAAATATGTATTATATGTATTATACATGTTTAAGGAAATGGATGATTTTAAGAAGACAACATTTGTCAGTGGTTCAGAAAAAAGGTGGTAGTGAAATACTTCTGATCTGAATGCAGCGATTACACCTTTATCTGGCTGCTCACCAGCTCCTTTTAAGTGCTGTTTTAGTGTTACTGCAGTCACACTGAGCCTACATGAAGTGAGAGGCTCTTCCATGCCCTTTGAGCAGTAAAATGGAGAGCTTTGAAGCCTCAGGTCTGAGGAAGATACTTCAAGTTAATTGTCTGTGTAAGGAATCAGCTGAGAATCTAAATTTTGCAGATAAACCCCACTAAAGAGGAGGAGAAAACAGAAGATGGCTGAACTGCTCAAGTGCCATTCATTTCTACTTTGCTAAATTAATTACTTCTGCTTGCCTTTTTTCCTAAACAAATCCAGAAAAAGATACAAAGGGATTTATGAATTTAGGCATCCTTTACAAAAATTCAGTGTCTCGGTTTCTCAAACTGGGGAGCAGAAAATTTGTATTTAGTAGAAATCCTTTCACTTTGGCTATGTCTGTATTAATACTTTAAGTCTCTAAATCCAGCGTTAACATCATAACAGCACTGATGCAGAGTTCAGAAAAACCCCTCTCTGGAAGGCTACCTGGGCAGCCAGCCTGCATCGAGCTGCTGTGGTCATGGCCAGCTCACTGGTGGTACCCCAGCCGGTTGGGTTAAAAGTTTGCTCTGGTGACTCAGTGAAAGCTCTGGTCTTTGCTCACAGGTCTGTCTATTCTCACCCAAGGAGGTCTCTCACCAGTTGACTTTTCCCAGAGAAATACTGTCAACTGCCTTATAGAGGAAATTCTATAACTTTGAATATTTAATGAGAAGGGATGGTTTCCAAATTCTTCAGGCTGAAGCTGGGCGGTCTCCTCAGTAATGTACTGTTGGACCTGGTTTGTATTTTACAGTCTTGTCCCATAAAGCCGTTCCATCTTTTTGATGTGTGCTCCAGGGTTGGTCTCTGCAAATATAAACGTGCCTGAACACTCCTACATGGAGTCCCTCCTTTGTAAGCACTAAAAGTCAGTTGTAAATGTTCTTCAGGAGCATCATGGTTTAAGCCCAGAGGGCAACTGAGCACCATGCACCTGCTCACTCACTCCTTCCCCCTCAGGTATGGGGAGGAGAAAATAAAACAAAAGGCTCAAGGATCAAGAGAGGGATGATTCATCCATTATGGTCATAGGCAAAAGACAGACTTCTTAGGTGAAGAAAAAGAACATCAATTTAATTCAAACACCACCACCACCACTTACTATACCAATCAGAGTAGGACGGTGAGAAATACAACCACATCTTAAAAACACCTTCCCCCCCACCCCTCCCTTCTTCCCAGGCTCAGCTTTAGTCCTCATTTCTCTATCTCCTCCTCCTGCAGCGGCACAGCGGGGCAGGGGATGGGGGTTGCAGTCAGTTCATCACCCACTGTTTCTGCTGCTCCTTCCTCCACCGGGGGAGGACTCGTTACACTCCTCTCCTGCTCCAGTGTGGGATGCCTCTCATGGGAGACAGTCCTCCAAGAACTTCCTCTGATGTGTGTCCTTCCCACAGGCTGCAGCTCTTTATGAACCACTCTGGCAGGGGTCCCTGCCATGGCTGCAGTCCTCCCAGCAACAGACTGCTCCAGCATGGGCTTCCCTCAGAGTCCCGGCCTTCTTTGGGCACAGCAATCGGTTCCAACATGGGGTCCTCCACAGGTTGCAGGTGGGCATCTGCTCCACTGTGGACCTCCATGGGCTGCAGGGGCACAGCCTGCCCTCTCACCACGGCTGCAGGGGAGTCTCTGCTCTGGCATGTGTGTGTGTGTGTGTGTCCCTCCTCCGTTCTTCAGCTGACCTCAGTGTTTGCATTAGGTGTCTCCCTCACAACTCCAACTCCTCCTCTCAGGGTCTCCTTCTTAAATACGTTATCACAGAGGTGCAGCCACCATCACTAATTGGGTTGGCCTTGTCCAGAGGCAAGTCCGACTCGGAGCCAGGGCAGCTTTGAGAAGCATCTCACTGGAGACACGGCTGTAGCTCCCTCCCCTACTACCAAAACCCCGCCACACGCACACAAACTCAGCACAAGGAGTAAGGCTGCATTACAGGCCACTCCAGCATGAACAGCTTGTTCTGTTTTTAAGAAGTGACAAGTGAAGCTTTAGTGGAAGGAAACACTAATTCCTGGGCATCTTCTGGTGAAAGAAACAGCTCAAAGTCAAACTCATTTGTTTCACATTTCACCAGAATTGTTCATTCATAGCCTTTTGGCCATTATCAGTTATTCTGGATAAATGACATTCCACATTTCTTCCAACTTACCTACCACCCCAAAAGATGAATCCCGCTTTTGATTTACTTCATATTCAGTGGGATTTTTTTTCTTCTTTGGCTGGGTATTTTGTGATTTATCAAAACATAGAGCCCTGGAGCAGGCCAGCCTCGCTTAGAGATTCATCTCTCTAAATTTTCACAAACCCACTTCAGATACCAGTAAACTGTAATCCTTTCTTCCATGGGTATTTGCAAACATTAATGAACTAAGTGTCACAGCCAATCCCATATGCTTGAGACATCTTATCCCTTAAGAGACCAGGCATCTGAGCTGCCAATGGATTTAAGTAAAACAGTTGGATGTGTAACCCTGGTTTGCTATCACTGCCATGTGTCTTGTCTGCAGAAGAGCTCCATCTCTCTTAACCTCTTTACAGATGGAAAAAGATATTTTGTCCAGCAGCCAAAGGGAAATGCAAGCATCCTGGTGGAAAACAAGCTGTTTCAAAACCCTGGCTGCAAGCTACCCACACATCACAGTTGTCAGCCAGGCTGCACATGCATAGTTACAGGGAATAAAATAGAGAGGACCTTCTGTTCCTATTCAGAAAGGTCTTTACCCATTCACCTACACCAAAGGATTGTTGTCGACTGCCGGTATTAATTTGTTCTCCTATGTAGGTTTCCAGCCAAAGGAGGGTAAAATAAGTCTAATTCAATCCAGCAGGAGCACTTGCAATGCAAATGCTATCCCATATATTACAAAGCATTAATGCGACCCACTTCTAGATTACTTGGGGTAATTTCTGATTTTATTTATTCCTCCTTTCTTTAATTAACTTCTGGGAAGAGAAGCTGAAATATCAGTATGGGGAAAATCAAATACGAGAAACAAAGCCCATTTTTATTTTGAGACTCTGCTTTCCTTGTAATAGCAGTTTATTTAAAGAGGAGCCTGGAATAATCCAGTTTAAGCAAAGCAAAGAGCTCAGCTGAAGCCAAACTGTGTGTGGGTGTACTCTTGTCAGGCCTCCCAGAAGAGGAGGGCAGGAAAGGCTGTTAGTCAGACCTCAGATATGGCAGAAGATGTTGGTTATTCACTAGCTGCCGTTTTTCCTTGACATACCGGTACCGAGCCACTACTGTGGTGCACTGGGAGAGGGTACATCCCATTGGGAAAATCCTCAGATAACCTAAGGTCTTGCTTTTTTGTTCTTGTAAAATAAAAATCCCAAGGATACATGGCTGGAAGAGGTGCCCAATGCAAGGGCCAAGCAGGTGGGCTAGGAACAAGTCTCTACTCCTTGGCCTCTTCTTGTTTTTCTACTTTGTGCTGTGTTTGCGGCAGGTCCCAGGCTGGGGTCTGGTGGTGTTGCTTTGTGCTACCTGCCCAGGATTGTGTCATATGGGGTGGTTCCACCTCATACCATTTGGAGCGGGGCTTGAAGCCACAACAGTCTTCAAGCTTAGTTCCCTCAGAGTAACAGTCAGTATGGGTCATAGCTTATAATGTTTGCAGAGAATTACCCACGTGCTGAATTTTCTCACAGTGAATAGTCTCTTGATGCTGCGGGCTTTACAGAGTACAGAAAGTCAGGCATAAGTATAAATCTTTGCATTATCTCAGCTTACTTTTATGATCTGTTTAAATACTTTTTTTTTTTTCCTCAGTATATTGCTCTTTAAAATTTCTATGGCAACAGCACAGATAAGGATATGTTAAATAAAAGTAATTTAGGCTTTAAAGGCAGGTGATTGTGTTCCTTAGAAAAAGAATCAACTAAATTGATGGTTAGCTCTTGAAACAGCAGGTGAGACTAACAAAGAGGATAAGGTGCAATTCTGTTTCCACTGATGGATTTGAATGTGTAAACATCATCTTTCTTTGTTACATATCCATGGATTTGATTTTTAATTATTTGGCTTGGAGATAATAAATGATTGTATGTTATTTATAGAAGACTGTGTGTTCCCAAGTTCTGCACTGTGAAATCCATATCTGTACTGGTTTGCAGTGAGCACCAGAATACTAATGATAATTATATACAGGAATATTAATTAAATTTCAAGTGATCATAAAAAAATAGAACCGAATATAGCATTTGTTTTAAAATAAAAACAATGTGTAATCAGTTATTTATTTCCTAGACCTATGAGAATTACTGTAGACAATAAAGAGGGCATGAAAATTTGGACCAATAGATACTGATTGGTATGTTCAGGGTATATTTCAGATATTTGCCCTCTGCTTCCCCTCTCCAAGGAGAGCCTCCCTTGGTCAATTCTTTCCATCGATTTTGAGTCTGCCTGCTCAGAAGCTGAAAATGTTGGTGCTGGTGGGAAAAGTACAAGAACAGCAATCGATTACAAATACATTTTTTGATACTCTGCTTCCATATTTTAAAGGGGAAAATTTATTAATGGCAGCAGCTCTCCAATTTTCCCTTTTGAACTATAAATCAAAACAATAGCAATTTCCGAACTCCTAGATATTTTAATTTTCTCTGAAGAGACCCCTTTTTTATTTTCTTTCTCCCCACAGACAGTGAAATCATTCCTCCTGACTGCCTGCGTCCCCGCTCGTTCACCGCCATCCGCCGGCCCTCACTGCGGCGGGAGACAGAGGACACACGCCTCTCGGTCAGCCTGTGCGACCTCAACCTGCAGGAGGAGACCTTCCATGTGACAGCCACCACGTGTCCCATCCCACAGAACTCCCTCAACTCCCAGCACTCCCACCTCCTCCCCTCCCAACTGGAGAGTGACCTCCGCTTCCACCACCTCCGGGGACCCCATGTCAAAATCCTTGATGACCAAACTGTGGCCCGTCTGGAGCATGCCCGGGAGGAGAGGACTTTGGTTTTCACCAGCAGACCCCTTCGGATCAACGAAACCATTTTTGTCAAAATCAACAAGTCCAACGCCGTGCGCACAGGGACACTGTCCTATGGGGTGACGTCCTGTGACCCAAGCACCCTGCGCCCCAGCGACCTCCCCTATAATCCCGAGTCCTTGGTTGACCGAAAGGAGTTCTGGGCCATCTGTCGAGTCGTGGTGCCCCTCCAGAGCGGAGACATCCTGGGATTTATGGTGAATTCAGATGGTGAGCTGCACTTGAGTCACAATGGTGCTGGCACTGGCATGCAGGTCTGCGTGGACTGTTCCCAGCCCCTCTGGATGTTCTTCGTTTTACATGGCGCAGTCATGCAGATTCGATTGTTGGGTATGTTGGACTCCCGTTTTCCAAACCTTATGCACAAGAAAGCAAGGGGAGCTGGGGGGGAACATCATGGGGAAGACTGGAGGGAATGAATGGCTCCCTCCCTGCTCTAGGCTCAGGTACAAATTTTGATTTTATAAAAGGAAAAATAAATAAATACAAAGGCACATATGTAGCACATGGATATGAGTGAAAAGTCTTACCTCTTGGCACTTCTTCACTTGATGGTCTCAAAGCCCTTTTCATATAATGAAGCCTCAGAGACCTGCATTAATTTACAGATGAGTCACCGCTGACCTAGGGGAAGCAAGGAGGGGGGAGAAGAGGTGCTTTGGGCTGAGCTAATGTAGGGCATAGCCAGCAGGAAAAATGAGGTCTGATGCACTTTTCCGTCTATTAGCTATCTGGCATGACCAATTCTCAAAAAGAGCCATCCCCTTGCTTTCCTCAGGCTTCTATGTGAGAGGCAGGCTAGCAAGCAGTGAGGAAGCCCTATGCCTTATGATCCCAGCGGTGCACAGAGCATGGCACTGATCAGCTCAACAGGAGAGGGGTTTCCTTGTCCTCCAACCCTGTTTAAGGTAGTGTAGCTCATACAGGTTGACAGATCTCTGAAGAGCTGTCCTCTTTCTCTTGATATATTTGCTCAGTTTTTAAGCTCTGTTAACTGAAGTAGTTTAAATGCTGAAAATCATGTTTTGAAGGTGTGGAGGGAAAAGCCTTGAAATAGCATTTGCTCAGGATCAAATTTACTTTTTTGTGTGTGTGTGTATTGGATACAAGTGTAGGATGTGTTTGGCCATAAATTTGGACCATATCATGGTTCTGCTGGTGTCAGTGTCAGAAAGTAAATAATGGATTCTGAGGACATAATGTAATTTCTGGTATTCCTCTAACTGGAGATGATTTTAAAATGCTCCTTTCTTGTGTATACTGTTTTATTCCTTTTTGCTTCAAATCCTCACTACAAAAATGCCCCTATTACCCAACAGGAAAAAAAACCCAAACCCAAAAGCCAACCAACACCTCCTTTTTTAGGATTTATAGACAGGCGGTGAAGATGAATTGTGGTGAACACACACATCTGTCTGCAGGGTCTAGTTCACCTAATCACAGTATGAGGTGCCCTATATGATTTGCTCACCTAATCACAGTATGAGGTGCCCTATATGATTTGCTTAAAGTTGACCATAGGTCTGTGCTGTGAGTGTTTTGTGGCTGTTAAAGGCTCACAGATGACAAATGTAATACTGCAATTTATTTCCAGGAGCCCAACACTCAGTCCCTGATAATTCAGCCTGATTACATTTGCTGTGCGTACTGTACATAATCCATGACTAGCTCTGCTCTCCACCAACATGTCATTGTGATAATGGTAGGTGAAGTCAAACAGATCCTGTTAAAGTAGGAGATTAAATGCTCCTGTATACATTAGAAGGAAAACATCCTCAGGTCACTGAGCTGCTGGTAAAACTAACTCATCGACCAGTGCTTCCTTTTATATGAGATCACTAATTCTGGCAGTTTTGCACAGGGCAAATAGCCTCCTTGCAATGGGTCCTGAAACAGCGCAGCGAGGATGTGTCTCAGCAAAGGGTCAGAATCGTGTCCTCATGCACAATTCAACAGAGCATGACTTGAACGCAGGCCTCGTGTGTCCTGGGCAAACCTCCTGCTGCGCATACCCTGCGTATGTCCTCCCTACCTGCTCACAGCTTCAGTCCAAACCAGTACACTCCCAGTGCTTGTTTTAGATGAATCTGCTTTTGGATCTGTGAAATTAAATCTGCTGAGTTGTAAAACTACTCAGTACCTGTTTCTGACTATATAAGAGACTTTTCTGGCCTAGGTCACTGGAAGAGAAGCTGAAGATGGGCTATTGTTCTTATGTGAGATCTAAATGAAAAGAATGGGACTTGCTGATCTTGCCTCTCTCAGGGAAAGGGTAGGACCCTGCTGCGTGTACAGCTTTATCCATGTTGCCTTGGGCAGTGAGCTGCTATCTTCCAGTTAAAAGCTATGAAATTGGAGCTTGCCTATAATATTTAACAGGTATTAAAATACGAATAGAGCTTTTCAGACCTGTGCTTCCAGTATAAAATGCTGGGAGCAGTGTAGTCCCAGTATCAGTACAGTGCAACTGCCCAGAGAAGAGCACTGACACTGTCCCAAGACTGCACATCTCTGCAACTGCAGTAATTATATGGATCACCAATATCCTGACAGAAGGCAAAGAAAATAATGAACTCCCATCCCTAGTTTTTGCAATGTTATTAGGGAGGTGCTGTGCACTGTTTGCACTGCGGTGGAACAGATTATGTATGGTACTTTCTATAATATCTGTCATCATTATATTAGAAAATGTCATCTTTCTAATGACAAGCTCCGTCTTCAGAATGCAAACAAGAGTAATTTTGTGTGATCTGTCTTTTGTAGTTTGAGCTTTATATCACAGGAGAAGACATGTTTATAGTTATCTTTTTCTAGTTTTAATACAAAAAGCGAAGTTCCATATCCTTGAAAGAAATGAGACACAAATACTGCAAAAGGCATAATTGTACCAAATCTGTCTTAAATAGCAGATGTCTTTCTATTTCTGGGGGCATGTCGTTATTAGATTAATCAAAGCAACGTTATGCAGTGTTAAGGGAACATCAGCACTACAGACATCTATAAAATGAGATTAAAGTTGCTGGTTTTGCTTCTTCTCCAGCCTTTCTGTTTTGTTTGAAGGATGGCAAAGATGGAGAGCAGCAATGCTACTCTTGCACTTAGAGAAGATTTATTTTTGACTCAGAGAACAAGATGGCTCATGGTATTGATCACTGGCTACTACAATTCACACCTTGAGATTAGTTATTTGGTCCTGACCCAGAGCAGGACCAAGCCCAGGTCTCTCCTGTCTTGTGTCTTTACCACAGAAGCTGACATTTGCTGACTGCAGTTATTCCATGATGTTGGGGACACAACATTTATTTCCTAATCTAAATATCAGGGGAGACCATCTCTACCCAAGGCTGATGGTCTTACAGAATGCTGTAAGAGAGGAGGGCACTGTGGAGTTGGTTTGATAGTAAAGAATTCTGACTTCTGTTTCCATGGCATTATATACTGGCAATATATTTGCTGTAGGAGAAATAAAAAAGCAGAAAATAAAGATGAGGCTGGAAACACTATTTTTCTTAATGTCATCCCAGCAAAGGGGAAATAAATTAAACCCAAGCACCACTATAACATGGTGAGAGGCCACAGTCATCTGTAGTGGGAGATGGGATGTAAATTTGTTGCAAAGGATAGGTTAAAAGGCAGCTTGACCAACATGGAGGGAAGATAAATTGAAGAGGAGGGCACTGTAATGTAGCAGATAACAGCATAAAAATATCAAGCTGCTGGGAAATGAAGGGACACAAATTTAAATTAAACATAAGTGAGGGTAATTAACTACAGGAACCAGCTATTGAGGGAGGCAATAGATCTTTTTGTCAGGATTGGAAGTCCTTCTAAATATTTTATATGTAAAGTGCTGGTCTTAATTCAGAAATTCTGTGGGTTATGCCCATAAAGACAACCAAACAGAAACCCAGATCATTAGGCATGTAGAAATGAAACAGTCTTTGCATATCCTTTAGGAATTCCATTAGTTCAGGCTTGGGTTGTTTTTTTTTTCAGGCATCATTCTTGTACAGTCGACAAAACCAGCCTATTAAATTTGATTTACTGCTTTCAATTTTTGCTGGTAAGCATTTCAGCTCACACACAGTTTTATTGACAGCTCTGAAAACTTGAAATGAGCCAGTCTGGATACATTGGTCTGGTTTTGGTCTGGTTTTGGTGGTGTAATTCATTTATGAAGTTAAACTGATTGACCCCATAAGATTTTAAAATTTATGACTCATGTCTGGAGGAGCTATCACAGCAATAAGTTTATATATTTAGTATTTGGGGAGATTCTTTCTTTTTCTTTTGTCTCAGAGTGAATCACCAGCATGTAAAAAAATCTTCCTTTTTTTTTTTTTTTTTTTTTTTGGTGTGGTTTCCCTTGTGAATTTCATCCTGTCCAGTAATACTGAAGTTTCTTTTGAGCAATAAAATAACATGGTCCATCAATAGTCATACTAATGAGGCTGAGTTGCCAACTTATCTGTGTTTTTTCTATCCAAGCACTTCAATAACTCCAGCCCCACCAGAAGAGCTGCATAATATTGCAGCTCTCTGGATGTCTCCTAATGCTGGCCAAGAGCCAGATTAGGCCTGAAAAAAACAACCCAAGAGCCAGCAGTGTGGGCAAGTCTGTATTTACATCCATGCTGGATAAATGCAGGGTGTGCGGGCTAAGCTCTCCTGCCTCCTTTACTGTGAGCATATCAGTTGTGGCTCCTGCATAGCTGCCTATTGCAAAATGTTTAGAAAGCAGTTGTTGCTGAGGTTTCCATCCTTCTTTCAGACTTTATTGAAATTGGTCAATGGGCTCAAAACTGAGAGCACAAGGAAGAAAGAGCTGACCAGGGACTTGCAAACAGAACAACGATGAATCCTTGGTTTCTTGGGATTTCTGACAACAGCAGTTGGCAAAGGACCAAGTTGGGAGTTAGTACAGCAGAGTACTGTGGGACAAAAGGTGCTGGCAAAAGGCTCTTTAAGTCAACAGTGAAATTTGATTTGAAGTGGCCTCAGTGACAGTGTGTGGAGGTAAACTGCAGTCAATCTCATTACAAGCAGGCTTGCTCAAAGTTGTGCCCAGTATGACTCTTAGATCAGTCCTAGCAGCCCTGGTAGTGATGTCCATGTTGCAGCAGAGCCCTTGTCCTGAGGAACCAACTGGAAAGAGTTGCAGTTTCATGGGTGAATCAAATAGTGTCCTGCTCAAGTGACACAGAGCAGTCAGGGGAAATTACTTTGCATCCTTCTGTGCCATTCATCATGCTGCTCTGTTTGGTTTTCTTTGACTTTAGCTCCATTCCAGGTGAGTGGCTGGTGCTCCATGGACTGCTAGTGATTCACAGGCCGTATCTGAGCCTTGAAGTCCACCCTCTCCTTTCTAAGCAGGATTATTCCTCCACATTCCAGGATTCCTCACATCTTGCTGATACAGTTCCTGTCTCCATATTATCTCCAAGGGAGACTTTCTCCTCTTTTGTCTGGTCTTTGCTGCAGCACTTGTCTGGCCTGATCCTCATAAGACTCTGTAGGGAGCTGATCTCATCTTACCCCCTCTCTTCCCAGGCTTTTGTCCATTCCTGTGTAAACAATTTTCTTAGCTTGTGGTTAGTCTTTGACTGTCCCAGGACTCCAGCATCCCATGGCAGAGTATCTGTCCCTTCTAAAAAACCTCTCCAGTCTAGGCACAGTTATATAGTCCCTTTGCACATAAAATTATTCCAGCAAGCATACAAAATATTTAAATGATAATTGGTATGTACAGTTGTTATACTCACTGTCATGACGCAGGCAGTAGGTACAATTTGTAGAAGATTATCTCACAGGAAAAAGAATCTGGGATCTTGGTTCTCCAGCTCTGAATTTATAAACTGCTCCTGTTTGAAAGAAGATAGTCCTTTGGAGTAGTAATCGCACACCCTCATCTCTGAGCTCAGAGGTGGCTAGTGTGTTACCCATTTGGGAACTTGATCCTTCTCCACCTTGGTTCATTCCAATGATAGGGAAATTGCTGAGTTAAACACAGCACAAGAGAAGCCTGGTACATGTAAAACATTTTGCGCAGAAATGCGTGTAGTGAATCTCTTCCTTTAACACGTATTCAATTAAGAGTGCCCCAGAGTTTTATCATCCATGATTTTTTTTTATTATTTTGTAAATACTTCCCACTTGTATGGAAAATGGCTTCATTAAGCTCATTGGGATCTAACAGGGCTGTGTTGCGTGGCACTTAACTGCCTGGAGTCACTATGTACTTACTGCAGGGTATGTGGTATTTTATGGTGTTAGACACTAGGGGGGAAAGAAAAGAGTTAATATTCAGTGCCTCTTGGAAAAAAATCCACTGTGTTAATTGATGCCTCTCCATAAACCTGCCTGTCATGCATGGTTTTTCTTTCATTGCAAGTGAAGTACACATTACTGATGTTAAGTTGTAAGAGCTGCACAAGAGTATTACAGCATCTGTAACTTATGGGCTTGATTTCTAGCACTGCACAGGGCTCTCCATTCACGTCCTGTTTTATATTCACTATTTTAAAGGTGAATTAGCACAAAGAGAAGCTGTTGTGTTAGAGAGGACAAGTTGCTTTATTACTTATGCCTTGGAAAACTGCATGGTCACGGACAGTTGGATGCAGTCAAATGCTTGTCCCTTGTGGTCAGTGTCAGCAATGTCAGAGTTAATACCTGCTCCTGGCACCTTTGTACCATCCCACTAAAGATCTCATCACAGGTGACACATAATTAACCCACACTTGCCATGGGTAAGTCAGTGAGCATTAGCCTGCGTACTGAGGTATCAGCTAGCGTCTGGGTAAGGACTGGGTAAAGCAAACAGACCTCTGCTAAGTGACAGCCACAGGGCTTGCAAATGACTCGTCCTCTCCACACTCTCCTCCACAAGAGCGGAAATGATTATCATCACTATAATAATAAACTATCCCTGGCTGCAGTGAGACGTTTGTAGTTAGTGATGTATAGATCTTCCTTATCTCATAACGCCTTTGCCTGCCTACAGTGAATATACAGGATATGGGATCATATTCCAGCCTCTTTGAATTGCAGCTTGTCTGTCAGGACAGATAAAATCTGCCTATTCTTTGAACTAACAGTGGCATGAGTTAGTTATTCGGGCTACTGTGAGAGTGACATAGCAGACTAAACTCTTTCTTTTCCTTCTTTGTCAGATGCATTTCCATCCAGCAGTGTCCCATAGAAATTCAGAGCAGTGCTGGCCAAGAAAAGTGAAAGTATTGGTTTCCTGTTGCATCTACCACCCTATTTATACATGTCCCTCCTCGAGAAGCACAGAGCTTGGAGGTGCTGGGTTAGGCAGTGATTTTCCTTTTGCTTACAGAACTGCTTTTGCTGTGGTCTCCCAAATACTCTGAGTCAAACAGCCTTTTTGAGATTGATCTGGAAAAGGTGCTGTTTATGAACAGAAACATTTTTGGTTGGGGTAATTAATACCTGTGATCTTTCAGAGAGCTTTTTGTTTTGTTTTTCTTAAACAAGATGAAGTCTCTAACTCTTTATTTTTCATATGGTTTGGCTCCTAAATCCAAGCTTCTCCTTTTACTTCTTCTTGATCTAAGCATCTGTCTGGGTGCTTTGTGGGTCTAGTATTTCTCATGTTGAGAGATCGAGCTCCATTAGAGAGTCTTTCACTTCAGTTCAGTTAGAAGTTGACTGCGTGCTGTCCAAGCCCTCAGGATTTTTCAGGATGAAGTGCTGAGTAACTGCTGAACTTCACCCGTCAGGTCAGGAAGGATACCCTGTAAGTTTGCTGCATGCTCTTTGCTTTCAGACAGCTTGGGCTTGGGCTGTGAGAGTTGCTGAATCAAAAGTTTCTGTGGTGTCTGGAGCTTTCATGTTTCTCCTGCTTAGCTGGAATGTGTGTATGACTGCAGGAGGGTTATAGATGTGCTGGTGCCCTGCTGCCATTCTGGACACAGCAGACAGCAATGCTCCAGTGAACTTCTGATCCACATGAAAGTCTGAACTGTTGTTCTCCATGTGGCTTGGATCTAACTTCTACTTCCCTGAACAGTGGTTTTCTGAACCCATCTGCAAACACAGGCCTTATGGATTTGCATGCAAAATCTGCCAGGCTGCTTTTTGACCTATTTCTGGACATTGTAGCATCCCTTATGTTTTCATGGGCTTGTAAAGATCAAAATGTAATATTGTTCTCTTCAAAACATAAAAATTTTAAAATCTTCCATAAGATACTTGAATGCAAAGAACCCCACGGATCATCAACTGATGTCGGTTACCTGAGAGGCAGAGATGAGCTGCAGCACAGAGGCTGGGCTCTGAGAGCATAGTCGGCAAAAAGACATTGAGCCCAAGGGGAAGGAAGCTCTGGTTTCTGGTCAGTGCAGTATTGTTCCCATCACCAGGGGAACATAACAAATGGCTGTGTACATACATGTATTTTATACCATTCAGAAGTGATGGATATGCTTACATCCTTCCCTAACATTATTGTTGATCTTTAATTGCCATGTGCCCAGGCAGCAACAGGTGCTTTGTTCCTTTGTTTTAGCATGATGGATTCAAACGTCCCTGTTGGGCAAGACCTTGGTGGCCCTGGGGTACAGAATAGCTCTCCTGCAGCCTTGGCTGGAGGCAAGAAGATGTGGAAATGCATATGACTGCACTTTGCAGCAGAGAACATGATGTGGGGAGGGCTGTCATTTTAGCATTGAGACTATCTTGCTGAAACCATGTTTGGTATTTGCAGTGCTCTATCTCTACATTTGGTGGAACATTTGCATTAGTAAAAACCAGTTACTGATATAAAACGCAGAAGGATTTAGCTCTGGCAAAGCTTGTCTTGATAAGACCCATCTTTTAGTGGATGTGCCACTGATGGAATACCAGGGTTTCTAGTATCAGTGTCAAGGGAGAAGTGTTAGTCTGACATCTGCCTGGGGAACATCCAAAGACAGAAACTTTGTCTTTCTGAGAGAAGACAGAGGGAGGAACCCAGGAGAGCTCAGTGCATTATGTCTTGCCACTAGATTGCGAGGGCAAGAGAATACACGTTGAGTGTACTGTTCCGGGTTCCCCACTGCATCTTTAATATGGGCTTTTGCTCTTGTAATATGCAAAAAGCTGTGTAATTCTACCAGTCTTCATTCTCTAATAGATAAAAGTATATCTCTACCTTTTTCTGAAATGGGTGAACAAATACAGGAAAAAATAAAGTGGGAAAGTTCTATACGAGCTACATCCATGAGCAGAAAAAAACCCAAAACCCACACCACTTTATATGCAAGATTTTTCAGTTAAAAAAAAGGACCAAAACTGAGGTCCCAGTCCTACCACTATTGCACATGATTATTTATCAAGGGTGGTCACTAGAAAGCCAAAATTATTAGTAGATTAGTTTAACCAAAGATATGACTCTTACAGGGTTAAGTTGCTCTAGTATCCAGTCTCAGTAACGTCAGGGCCCACACACTGCAGCTCACGTGTTATGGGACAGACCTCCTCAAGCAGATGTTCATATGAGCTCGGTACCCACAATTGTGACAGATTTTTGAAAGAACCTTGATCCTATTTAGATAAAAAAATCAAAGGCCCTAATACATTGAGAGCATTAAATGTGAGAATGGATATTGAGCAGTTTTTGAGATAGGGGAATTATTTTAGCTGACAGGGTTAAAAATCTGGCTCCTAACAAAGGGAATTCAAGTTGAGAGTTTTGAAAGGCATCTAAATGACTATGTCTGTCAGGTGCCCAGTGCTCACTGGACTAAAACATATGAGAAATACACAGCTCTCTTGAGCACCCTTAAATATGCCAGCTGAAGTCTGCAGCCAGATTTCAACAGCTGTTTTAATCTTTTCCACTGTGTGCTGGAAGCTCTGGGATCTGCAGATGGATGGAACAAAACTGAAAACCTGTGATTACTATTTGTAAGCACCTGATCTTTATTAGCTGTCCTATTTATGCAGCAAATCTGTTACAGAAAGAGAAGGGGCTCTCAATGTTCTCCACATGATACTCAGCATATAGGCAAGTCAGTATGTTGCATAAGACTTTATCTTCCTTAGAAACTATGTCAGGAGGCTCCCATATTTTGCCTTCCAAGTACAATGTTTAGTTAAGATCTTGTCATAGTCCTTAAGATGGGTATGGGTGTGTAACACCTATTAAAAAGGTGAAGATGATCAAACTATGTGGACTGTGAGTTGGACAGTAGCGGTCGTTTACTGACAGCGCCGTGTTAGCCAGGAAAACCAAAGTTTAAGTTGGATGGGTTCAGAGGGGAAAAAAAGGATAGCTCTGGAGTGCAGACCAAGTGGTTATGCATTATTTTTATAAATACAGAATTATAGAATCATAGAATAATTTCAGTTGGAAGGGACCTTAAAGATCATCTAGTTCCAACCCCCTGCCATGTGCAGGGACACCTTCCACTAGACCAGGTTGTTCAAAGCCCCGTCCAACCTGGCCTTGAACACTGCCAGGGAGGGGGCAGCCACAGCCTCTCTGGGCAACCTGTGCCAGTGTCTCACCACCCTCACAGGGAAGGATTTCTTCCTTATATCTAACCTGAATCTGCTCTCTTTCAGTTTAAAGCCATTACTCATTGCCGTAACACTACATGCCCTTGTAAAAAGTCTCCCTCTGCTTTTGTATAGCCCCCTTTAAGTACTGGAAGGCCACTATAACATCTTCCCGGAGCCTTCTCTTCTCCAGGCTGAACAACCCCAACTCTCTCAACCTGTCCTTGTAAGGGAGGTGTTCCAGGCCCCTGAGCATTTTGTGGCCTCCTCTGGACCCATTTGAACAGGTCCATGTCCTTCTTATACTGGGGACCCCAGAGCTGGACAACATACTCCAGATGGGATCTCGCAAGAGCAGAGTTGAGGGGGAAAATCACCTCCCTTGACCTGCTAGCCACATATCTTTTGATACAGTCCAGGATATGGTTGACTTTCAGGATGTGAGTGCACATTGCTGGCTCACAGTCAGTTTTTCATCCACTGATACCTCCAAGTCCTTTTCCACAGGACTGCTCTCAATCCACTCTTCACCCAGCCTGTGTTTGTGCTTGGGATTGCCTTGACCCATGCACAGGACCTTGCACTTGCCCTTGTTGAACTCCTTGAGGTTTGCACAGCCCACTTCTCCAGCCTGTCAAGGTCCCTCTGGATGGCACATCACTTCCCTCCAGTGTGTCAACCGCACCACACAGCTTGGTGTTGTTGGGAAACTTGCCGAGGGTGCACTCAATCCCACTGTCCATGTCACCGACAAAGATATTAAACAGCATGGGTCCCAGTACCAACCCTTGAGGAATGCTACTCGTCTCTGCTCTCACCTTGGACATCAAGCCGTTGACTGCGACTCTTTGAGTGCAACCATCCAGCCAATTCCTTATCCACTGAGTAGTCCATCCATCAAATCCATGTCTTTCCAATTTAGACACCAGAATGTTGTGTGGGACACTGTTAAATGTTTTGCACAAGTCCAGGTAAATGACATCAGTTGTCCTTCCCTTATCCAACAATACTGTGGCCCCATTGTAGAATGCCACCAAATTTGTCAGGCACAATTTGCCCTTAGTGAAGCCATGTTGGCTGTTGGCAATCACCTCCTTATTTTCTATATGCTCAGGCATAGTTTCCACGGGGATCCACCCCATGACCTTGCTGGGCACAGAGGTGAGACTGACTGGTCTGTACTTACCTGGGTCTTCCTTTTTTCCCTTTTTAAAAATGGGGGTTATGTGTCCCCTTTTCCAGTCAGTGAGAACTTCAGTGTACTGCTACAAATTCTCAAATATGGTGGATAGTGGCTTAGCCATTTCACCCATCAGTTCCCTCAGGACCTGTGGATGCATCTCATCAGGTCCCATGGACTTGTGCACCTTCAGGTTCCTTAGATAGTCTCAAACCTGATCTTCTCCTACAGTAGATGGTTCTTCATCTTCCCAGTCCCTACCTTTGTTTTCTGCTTCTTGGGCAATGTGGCTGGAGCAGTTGCCAGTAAAGACTGAGGCAAAAAGGTTGTTGAGTACCTCAGCCTTCTCCATATCCTGGGTAACCAGGTCTCCTGTTTCCTTGCAGAGAAGGCCCACATTTTCCCTAGTCTTCCTTTTATCACCAACATACCTACAGAAGATTTCTTGTTGCCCTGACATCCCTGACAATCCTGATACATTGTATCAGGGCTTTGGCCTTCCTAACCTGACCCCTGGCTGCTCAGACAATTTCTCTGTATTCCTCCCAGGCTACCTGCCCTTGCTTCCACCCTCTGTAGGCTTCCTTTTTATGTTTGAGCTTGTCCAGGAGCTCCTTGTTCATCCATGCAGGCCTCCTGGCGTTTTTACCTGAATTCCTCTTTGTTGAGCTACATCGCTCCTGAGCTTGGAGGTGGTGATCCTTAAATATTAACTTTGAATATTTCCCTCCAGGGCTTTATCCCATGCT
This sequence comes from Athene noctua, assembly GCF_965140245.1. Lineage (NCBI taxonomy): Eukaryota > Metazoa > Chordata > Aves > Strigiformes > Strigidae > Athene > Athene noctua. Next base: position 53,523,934 of record NC_134041.1, read on the forward strand.
ACTCTGCCAAGCAGATCCCTGAAGAGGCCAAAGTCTGCTCTCCTGCAGTCCAGGGTAGCGAGCTTGCCATGCACCCTCCTCACCGCCATAAGGATCTTGAACTCCACCATTTCATGGTCACTGCAGCCAAGGCTGCCTTGAGCTTCACATTCCTCACCAGCCCCTCCTTGTTGGTGAGAACAGAGTCCAGCATAGCACCTCTCCTCTTTGGATCCTCTATCATTTGGAGAAGGAAGTTATCATGAGCACATTCCAAGAACCTCCTGAATTGCTTATGCCCTGCTGTGTGGTCCCTCCAACAGCTATCGGGGTGATTGAAATCCCCCATGAGGACAAGGACTTGTTGACGTGAGGCTGCTCCTATCTGTCTATAGAAGGCTTCACCCACTTGGTCTTCCTGGGTGGGTGGCCTGTAGCAGACCCCCACTATAACATCTCCTGTCCCTGCCCTCCCTTTAATCCTGACCCATAAACTCTCAGTCAGCTCCTCACCCATCCTCATAATGCTTGTGAAATGAACATTGAGAGCCTAGGCAGGTAATGGAAATAGCAGGTGAGTGAAACACCTGAAGTGGTGTTTGGCGTTGCCAGAAAGCATTCTGGTGGCAGAAATCATGGTATTCATTCCTGTTTGCAGCCAGCAAACACTGGATATTGCTCATTAGTTTCTTTTCTATCTTGAAAACAAAGTCTCCAGACTATGTAATACCGCATTTCCACTTCAAAACAGCAGGTGTTTTCAGCCTGTGGAGCCTGGTTTCTGCAAGACTTCCACAAGCACAGTCCCAGTGCTCTGATGAAAACATTGTTCTTGCAGACCTTTGGGTTAAGATCTGAAAAAGTCCAGTGGAGCTATATAATGTTGAATTTAATTATGAGGGGGAAAGGGTTAAGAGAGGGAGTCAGAGATTTAGTAAGGTCGATTGAGTCTTGCTTTTGTCTACTTATGAACATGAACACTCCCCCCTCATAGTGGGACAGTATGAGGAATGCCCTGGTCAAATCCCAATAAATTACTGGGTACCTTTCACTGGCTGATGAATGCTTTTCATAATCAAATGGAGTTCCGCCTGTTGTTGTTATTTGAGTTCCAGGAATGGTTCTGCCCCCCTATCACCTCTCTTAGGAATAGATTCCAGATAAAGAAATGCATTATGAACACCTTAAACTGGCAGTTTCCCAACCTTCAGTGATCCAAAGTTAACACTAATAAGAAAGCAACATGCTCTTTGGCAATACTCTACTTTTCTTTCCATCTCAGCTGTAGTTTGAATCTGGGAATATTAACATACCGCTTGCTAGCAATGGGTTGGGAAAAGCTGCAGAACAGATTCATGGCAGCTACTCCCTGCTCTAGGCCACAGACATGCCCTGGGGATTTACTTGCATCATAGCAAATGCTCCTAAGTATATTCAGAAGGAAAATGTAGACATTGCTCTTCCCACCTGGTTTTGTTGTTGTGGTTGTTTTCTGACTCCCTCTCTGGAGCCTATGCAGTAATAAGCAGGTCAGCATAATCACTTTGTTATGAGAAAGAAATGTAGAAATAATATTTTTATAAATTAATTAAGGGGGAGAATTAATTGAAAATTTTCTGTATTTTTAAGGAGCATTGACTTTGTATCCGGCCTACTTACCAACATAAATCCTTCAGCAGTGTGGCTCTCCCCAGACAGCTGCCATTAAGAATGATGCTTAAAAGTTGGAACAGCCTCAGGAGCTATCCCCTGAGAATGGATTGCAATGTTCTGGGAAACTACCCTGTTCACCACAATAGACACAGAGAGGCAAAAGCATCTCTGACAGCCACAGCTGCTGTATTTTGGTCACAGTCAGGACATTCTATAAAAGGGCAATTATGGATACAGATAACTTACTCTCATAAAAATCGTAAATGCTGGATGGGATCCCAAGAGACTACCTACATCACCTTCCTGTTCTTAAAGAACTCGAATGGTGGAGATGCCGTAGTCTCTCTAGGAAGTCTGATTGGTTTACAGTGCTTCACTATGTAGATAATGTCTAACCTGAATACCTTAGGAGTCTGAACCCATGATTTCTTGTCTTATCCAGAAATTTCATGAAGAACAGATTGTTTCTTTTCTCCTTTTAGCAGCCTGTGAAAAATGTTGCCATCTAAAAATCATAGAATCATACAACATTTAGGTTAGAAGGGGCCTCTGGGAATTATCTAATCCAACCTCCTGCTCGAAGCAGGGCTAACTTCCAAGTTAGCACAAGACCATGTCCAGTCAAGTTTCCAGGGACAGAGATACTACAGTGCCTCTAGGCTCCTGCTCTGGTCCTTAACCAGCCTCATATGACCCTGGATTGGTGCAACCTTTTCATAACAGGACAGCATTGTTGATTTACGATCATCTGGTGACCTCCAGCAATCCTCAGGCCTCTTTCTGTAGGACAGCTGTAATTTTAATTGAATAGACTAATTCCCCATCCTGTATTTGGGTAGCTGATTTTCTCTGCTGAAGTGCTGCATTTTGCATTTGATCATATTGAATACCATCCCATTTATTTCTGATCCTATTTCCAGTTTGGCAAGACCATTTCGAATTACAAACCTTTAGCATACTAGCAGCCTTTTCTGGAATGATGTTGCCTGTACATTCCATGGTAATGCTCTTGTCTACTGAAAATATAATACTCTCTTTCCTTTTGTGGGTGGACATATAGGTTCATTCATTTGCACTTCTCCCAGAGCGATGACAGAAGTGCAGAGAAAGAGTCAATCTGCATTGAATTTTGCTAATAATCGGACTTTGCAAAGACAAACAGCAAATGGAATTGGCTCAAAATCCATTTAAAGGTGATTCCAGTGTGTTCAGTGTGTTTGAGATCAAGCATGAGACAAGTTAGCAGCAGAGACAATTTATCTGGGGGCTTCAGGGGGAGGAAGAATGTTTAAATTGATTTAGAATTATTTAACTTTTTTATATCATGGTTTGAAAGCTAGCTCTTGGTGGGAGCTCTGTGCACACAATGAGCGTGTTTGGCCTTGAACACATGTATCTGGTTTTAGTTAAGCCAAGCTGGCCACACTCATTCCACCCTGCACATGATCTCATTCCATGTTCCTTGTCATGGTATCTGCACACCATCCAGCAATGTATTAACAGCGTGAGTAACGTGTCTTACGTTGATTATTCTGTCACCAAGGGAGAAGTGTGTCTTGTCTGGTAGGGAACTCAGATTGTTTTAAACAAATCACTATACTTATGCTGGAGAAAAGTCAAGAGCTACGCCTTGTGTTAGGAAAAAGATTTGGGAAGGTGTGTGCTGGGTCTTGGGTCTTGGGTCAGGCCATTTTGTGAGTCAGACCAGCTACAACCAGAGAATATTGCGGTTCCTGCTCTGATGAGCTCTCCTTGTACTGTGAAAAGGCATTTGCACTGCTGCCAGCATGCTTCAGCCATTCATACTCTGTGACACTTTGGGCACCTCCAAACTCTACTGTTAGTCTGGGAAGAAAAATGCTCCTAATAGTCTTTATTTTGCATTTAATGAAATGACCAGGTTGGTGTTAGAAATGCAATGTGCTGTGTGTCAGCCAAATGGAAGAAGTGTCTCCAGGCTGCAGGGAGGAGAGGGAAGGCTTGAAAAACTTGTTCTGCTGCTCAATGTTTGTATTTGTTCTGTGTGCAGTGAACAAGCTGAAATCTGTGTCCCTGCTGGGCCTGTTTGCAGTGTGTGTTACCCACAGGGCAAGTTTTCTGCTACAGTCATCTGTCATATTTTGAGAGGAAAGGCTATTGCTAGTGGCTGTCATTAAAGGTGCATGATGCTCTTTGCATATTTTCTGAGCTAAACTCCAGCCTTAGCTCTCATCTGTGTGATAAAGGAGGTGCCTCTCTGCCTCTCTACAGCATCTCAAGTGTAAGAGCCCCAAAGCCCTGTTTTATAGAGGCTAATTCAACTTCAGATTGTGCCTGGGAGCAAAGCGCTCCTCATTTGATGAAGAGGGGCAAAACCGAGTGATCAAAGGATGAACCTAATTGCCTCTTCTCCTATACGCAGGTCTCAGAACAGATTTTGACCCAAATATCCCTGCCCCCCCAGTCCCTCTGCTACACTTAAACTGCTCAGTCTTGTTCGGCTAAAAAGGGCAGGAGAATCTGACATTGGCTGCTGCTGTGCTTTTTCTTTTTTTGCACAATCCACAGTTGGCATTTTGAGTCCTGAGTTCCCAGGTTTGGTCCTCCTTGGCTTGGCAGCCTCCCTGCAAATAGGAGCTGAAGGATCTTGCAGGCACATGGGGTTTTCCTGGCCTCCTACTGCTGCTTTTTCTCTGGAGAGTAGCCGCAGACTCATTGAGGACACTGCAGATCCAAACCCTCTGTATCTCTTGGCTCCTTATATGGTAACGTAAGAAGTCTCAGCATTTGAGTTCTGATTGGGAGTTACCCTCGTTGTTCACTCAGCTGGGGAACTAGAAGCTTTAAAACCACAGGCAAACTAGTTCTTACCACCAAGAAACCATACCTTGGTTCATGCGCGTGTATGCTGCTGTCTCACCATTATCCTACTGAAGACTAGGCTGCATCGTTAACAATAAAATGCCCCTACAAAACCTTTGCATCAGCTAGAGTTTAAGCATTCCCATTTTTTCCCTTCCGGAAGGAGCTTTAAGGTACTTGTTGTAACAGCAGAAGAAAAGAGGCTGAGACTGAGGGAGGGGCAGAGCTGGCTCTTCTGGAAGACAGCACATGAACACAGAGGTGATGGTGGGTAGTGAGAGCAGAAGGTAATGGAGATGGGGACACCTAGAAGGCACTTAAGGTGCTCTGCACTTGAGCCATCACATTCAGACATTCAGGGAGTGAAGAGACTGTCCTGAACAGGGGGAGAGGTGTTCTTGTTCATCCCAGAGCCAAATACATTTTGGTGACTTATCCCCCACCTCTGAGAGGCACAACAGTGAGCAGAGCTAAGTTTTCCTGATTGCCAAACCCTTGCATTTGTCTCTGGGAAGTCCTTGAATGTCTTTGCATGGATTTGTTTAAGCCTGGAATTACGCAGTTTTGCACTGGGTTAGTGAAGAGTGCTTTGACAAGGTGATATGTTCTCGTGCTGGAGTCCGGCCCACCCTGCTGCAGGCTGTGTCCTTTACTGGCTACAAGCCCATTGCTGGATATAGTGCTGGGGGCGCATATGAACATGAAACCATAAGGAAAGTAACTGCACTTAGTGACTTGAGACACATTTAAGGGCAGAAACAAAGGGGTTTGATGGCTAAAGGAGCTCCAGCAAATTTCAGGGGCTGTGGGAGCTTGATGTCTCTTCAGGGCCAGCTGCTAGCACTTAAAAAGGCATATGAGGGGTTTTTTTCTCCTTTCTCTTTTCCCTAGATTACATGCTGATGAGACACAAATCCTGACAAGCACTGAGAGCTGCACTCCCTTGTCAGCCCCAATTTTTAAAAGTAACTATTGGTTTCTTTTCTCATGGTGCAGGTTCCACCATATTAGCTGAGCGGCTGGGACTGTCCACACCAAGCTCGCCCACATCAACACCCAATTCCCCCACCGTTCTCTGCAGCGGCGTCTCTGACCCCATATTGTCTACATGTGGCTCTGGCCCACTCTGCAGCTCTATCAGTGGTAAGTGTGGTGGGATTCCTCCCTGCTTTGCCTCCCCCTGCCTGCTCCTGCACTGTTTCCCTTAACAGTCTCACACTTGTCTCCCAGAAGGACTTTAAAAATCACAATGCTCAACAGAGTCTTTTGTCAGCTCCCTTGGGGATGAAGGGAGAGCCTCTGCAAATGCTATTTTCAGTCTGGTTTACGTGGAAGCCACTTGGATGCCTAGACAGCAATATTTCTCCAACCCTTTTCATCATGAAAGGTCCCAAGGGAGGCAGCAGGGTTTCTGTTATGTAGCATGGCCCTGTGAGCACAGCTCTTTCTGGAGAGCTGTGTGGCAGAGACATGTTGCATGCTAGCCTAGACTGGAGCTACAGGTATGCCTACAGACACCCTTTCCCTCTCTACACACCTTCAGTACCCTCTTCAGTAAAAGGCAGTATTGATATTTCTAATACACCAATGAATTCCAGTGAGAATTAGATAAATGTACATGCAGTAGAAAAATTATAGGCTGTTCAGCAGCATTTTTAAAACCCCAGGCACCTGCATGATCCCAAGGTGATGGTAGGATATATTACTTACCAAAGCCTTGTCATTGTTGTCCAAACCAAGAGTGTTTTTCACTGAAGTGACTTACCAGTCTCAAGTCTAATAACTGGTGACAGCAAACATTCAGATTTGTAATGGGTTTTAGGGAAAAAAAAGTAGAATTTTTCTCATTGTCTTGCTACCTCATCTGGCTTCATTGGTGAGGCCTCATAATGGGTGTGCCATAAGCATAATTACTGCAGCCCCTCATAGCTCTCGAAGCAATGACCCACTACATGCTGTCCATGCAGGTACCACCCCACCTGTGTCCTGAAGGAACCACATGGAGTGATTTGTAACCAGGCATTGTGGTCCCACATCCCTGGATTTGCCCTAGAGAGAAGTACTGCTTGTATTGGGAGCTGCTGCCACCATGTGCCACCCAGCTCCTCCCTTTTCAAAGCAGATGCCTTGATCCATCCCTCCTGATTTCCTTCTTTATTAATATTTAGTAGTTTGAAAATGTGAAACTGCTCTTTCTCCCCACTATGTGGGAACAGCTATCTCTTGGTCTGCTCTGCGTTGGCAGCAGATCCCAGAAGATGCTGCCTTTCTGCTGCCCTGAGCTTTGGCATGTGTACCAGGACTCAGCGAGTGGGACAGTAGGTCATAGGAAGGACCCCTGACCCTGGAGCGTCCATTTCTGCTAGGGCGTGGTTCTTCCATCTGTAGCTAGCTTCAGGGCAGAAATTACCCTGGGATGTCAGGAAGCCTTTTAAGCAGCATGAGTGACCCTGTTCTTTGTGTTTCAGGCACGGCTCCCAACTCTCCAATCAGCTTGCCTGAGTCACCCATCTCCCCATCCATCTCAGGGCCCTGGGGAGATGAATGCACCATCTGCTATGAGAACATGGTAGACACGGTCATTTACTCCTGTGGACACATGTGTCTCTGCTATTCGTGTGGGCTGAAGCTCAAGAAGATGGCCAACGCTTGCTGCCCTATTTGCAGACGGGCCATCAAAGATATCATCAAAACATACCGCAGCACTTAGAGCAGCAGCAGATGCTGTGGTGGGGACTGGGCAGGTGGGGAGGAGGCTGTGAAACAACACAGGTCTTGGTCTCTATTAATCATCCAGGAGATTAAAAAACTATCACCCACCACCACCCTGATCCCCTCATCTGTGGACAACACATGAGACAAGCTTAGACGCTGCTCTTCCTCCCTCCAAGAAAGCCCTGGGGCTGAACTCCAGTGTGTCAGGGAAGTTGTGATGGACTAATCTCCCTTGTGGATTTTAAACTTTATCTCAAAAAAAACCAGCTGGTGCAATCATCCCTTTTCTGGACCATGCACAGTGGAGGGGAGTCTCCACTGTTTAGCAGGGACAGCAAGCAGTAAAAGGTTCAGTGCTACACATTGCCTTCCAGAGACACCCTGTGTGCAGAGAACAGCTTAGCAAAAGAGGAGAAAAGCTGGGGCCAGTGCAGAAAAGGACCCAGGATCTGTGAGGTGAAACCCACCCCTTGTCCACAGGCAGAAAAGCAGCCCCATGAGGGCTGTCCCCTGCTCCTCCCTTGCTGTTCTCTGTCCAAGGCATTCATGGCAGGTTTGGCAGCCAGTACCGGCACCGGCCTTGCTCCTTCCCAGCAGTGTCCAGCCATCTCCTGTTGCCATCCCTTTGCATGACGAGCAGCTCTCAAACCCCATCACCACCAATTTGTGTGTGGTCTCCACGCAGCACGAGGGATTCAGCAGCATCTCTGCCCCCATGGGCCTGCGGGAGAGGGAGATGTGTCTCCCTCACCTTTCCTCCTCCTACCATCCAGACAGCACTTGTGAGGGAGAAAATAAAATAAAATAAACAAAAACAAAACCCCCAACCCCACTGGGGAAGAATGTATAAACCCACGTGTCTGCGGGTTTCATTTACTGGTAACTTTATCACTGTGCTTTAAGACAAAACCAGCCAGGTGGTACTCAGCCCTTCAGAGCCAGCCTGACAGCAGGACACAGCTGTCCTTTGTGTCATGAAGAAAGAAAAGAAAAAGTAGCTTGAGGGGTTTGGTTGGCTTTGGTTTATTTAAATATAAATCCCCTTCACTCCTGCCCCAGTTGAGAACCCCGCTGTCCCTGTGGCAGGTGCCTGCAAGGGCAGCCCCCACGGTTGCTGTGATAACCACCGCTCCATCTCGGCCACTGGCCTGGCGCAGGGCTGCTGGCCCTTGGGCCTGGGCAGGGAGGCTCTGCAGCAGCAGGAGCTGCCCGTCTCCCCTCCAGCCACATCCTGCTGCTTTCCAGGGCCACACGGGAGGTAGAGACAGTGTCTGGGTCCTGAGGGGTGATCAGGGCTGGGGTGCAGCAGCAATGGCATTTGCCCTGCCATGTTGCCCACCAGGCCAGGCCAGAGAAGGCCATGGAGTTTTACCCCTTCTGCTGAGCCTCCTCCTGCACCCCAATGTGCAGCTGCTTACAGGACATGGGGGACCAGTGTGACATAGGGATAGAAGCATTTGAAATACACAGCTGTTCACTGCAGGGGGCATCATGCCCCCCCAGGCAGCAGGTGGGTGAAGGAGCACTTGCAGAGGCTGCTTCCAAGAGCGCCCGGAAAAAACATGTCTTTGTCCCGTCCTCTTGAGGAGATGAAAAAAAGAGGCTGCTACAAGCTGTAGAGCCTTTTTCTAAAGGCACCACCATCACTGCAGCCTACCACAGGGGTCTGCAGCTACCCCCAGCCTGCCCCGGCAGACAGTACTAACTTGAATGCTGATATTCTGGTTACAGGGATTTGCATACCTCTCATGTACACCCCTAACCCAACCCAGCCCTGCACTCCAGGCCAGCTGTTGAAAGCCCTGTGAAAGCATCATGGCTCCTGTGCCCAGATTCCCTCACTGAGGGGTGGGAGGAGGCTAGGTTGCCACAAGTCTGGTGGAAGTCACAGCAGCCATGCCAGGAGCACGGCTGGTCTGCAGGCACACAGCCAGCCTCCAGCTTGCCCGAGGACAGAGCCGTGACTGGCAGACACAGGGAGCCTGTTTCAGTAGTTACACAAACTCCAGTGCAAAGATTTCAGAAAGGACAAACCCAAGGGGTAGGAAGGTATTGATGAAACAGTGGATATGGGGAAACGTGCAATAAGCAGCCTCCCGAGCCTTCACTACACCAGTGGAATCAGTTCCCCTCCATGCAAGGGGTATACTTTATTTTTCAAGAAACTCCATCGATGGGTACCAGTGCAGTGGTGTGAATTCCCTCTTCACCTTTTGAATTCAAGAGTGTTTTAATATATAACTGTGTTTGTTTTACTGTGGACCAAACTCTAGGAGTTAGCAGAAGCTGAAAGCTCCCCCAGCATCAGAGCTCAAAAATTGGGGTTAAGTCCTGCTCCCAGCATCAGCTGGCCTCCAGTTCTGAGCAGGGAAGAGGAGAGCAAGTCTCTCTCCAGGGAGAAAAAAAACCAAACCACCACACAGCAACAGTAGCAATCCTAACCTTTTATTTTGTTTGACTGGTGTAGGTTCCCATGTACCTCCGTGTTCTTGTGTCATTTGCATTTCATGGCTTTACTTTAAGATGTTTTGTGTTCTGTTTAAAGAAAATAACAATTCATTGTGAAAAATTGGATAACTGTGATTGTGAATAAAGTTGATTTAGGTATCCTGCAGCAGTATGGGTGACTGAGTATTTACCACTTCCACAAGTGTGGCAAAATATGATGGGCAGTGCAGTGGCGAGAGGCTGAAGTAAGAGCTACGGTGGTATGAGAGCCTCTTCCTTGCAGGGAGCTGAGTGGAGAGAGCTCAAGCTTTCCTTTAGAGCCTGATAATGAGGGGGTGTTGAGAGCTGGATAATGAATAGGCTCCTGATGGACCCCATACACACATAAGGAGTAAAGGAAGTCACAAAAGTAAAAGCAAGGGCTAACTGTACTCCTGCAAGCCTAAGCCCCATGCTCCTGAGTCTCTTCACACCCTCCCCACAGCTTCTTTACTCTCATTGCTTGGTTTGCACAGTCTCTCCCAAGTGAGTGCCTCTAACCACAAAAAAAGCCCTCCACCAACACAAAAAAGAGAAAGCATACTGTGAAGAAATGTAGGACCGTGCTGCTCAGCCTGGCAGGGACCAGGTAAGGTGGCTGAAGATGAGGCAGAGCAGTAGCAAAATTGCCTGGTGTCTGCACCCCAGCTCTGCAGAGATATGATAATCCAACACCTGACAGGAGGATCCCAGCCCTGAACTGAGCAAGATGTTGAGAAAGCCCACTGACAAGCCATGGTCTGGCCAAGGGAGATGCTGGGGCAATATGCAGATGCTTCCTCAGCATGTAGCAAGGGACACAGGGACCCAAAGGGGATTTGGATTCTCCAGAGTGATGCTAGTTCCCCCCAAACCCCACAGCTCCTCTGCTGCAGGGATCTACTCAGGAGCACACCTATACCATCACTGTGTGAGATTTCCTCTTCATCCCTTTTTTTAGCTATTCAGCAGATAAGAGACTGGCTGGATCACTCTCTCTTGTTACAGAACTTGAGTTGGCATCTTCTCCCTCACTGTGGGTACTCCGTCTGCCAAGGGACAGGGACATCCCAGGAGAGGTGCCCTCAGCCTCTCCAGCTGAAGCTATTACACTCTAACAGTTCCCCAGTGGCCTAAAACTTGTCAGGCTCAGTAAAGCAAAACCTCTTCTACAGCCCTGCTTTCTCCAACACCCCCCCAAGGAGCTTTCAGCAGCTGTTGGGACAAGGCAAGTCTGCACACACCTGTGTTGCACTCCATGAGCTGCGCCCAGTTCCTGCTTTCCCAGGGACAGGGGGACCTCCAGTGGGTCTGGAAAACCCAGCAAGGCCACAGCCGAGCCATGGGAATCTTCCTCGTCTCCTTGGGAGCGCTGCACAACACAGCCTGCCCCTAGAAACTGGGGACACTGACCTGCCAGACAGTCCCTGCCAGGTGTGCTGAGCCCAAGCACTGCCACATACTAGGACAAGTGAAGCACTCGTGCTCTGGGCCAAACTCGGATCCTCCCCTCCCTTGGCATCAGCAAGAAGGACCAGGGCAGGTACCCCTGTGTTTCTCCTCCAGCAGCCACAGCCTATTCATTCCCTCCTGCAGCTGCCATGTGCAATAGCCCCGATGAGCTTTGCGCCCTCATCTGGTGAGCATCGCTGGGGTCACCCTACCCTGACCTCCCTCCCCAGGCCGTCACCGGCCATCACCATCAGCTCACCAAATCCAAAACAGATCAGCAATTTCACAATTGCTCCCAAGCTATTCTCCACCAAGACCAGCCATGGCGCAGGACAGACCTTTTCCCCGGTGACAGCATCCCATCGCTGCAGCCCTCCCTCCCTCTGCGGCCAGGGCCATCCCCAGGGCTCGCCCGGCGGGGGCCAGCTGCGGCACAGCCCGCGGGGCCCGGGCCCATGGACCCTGCTGGGGCGGGGGGGGAGCAGGACTTGGAGGACGGAAGGAGGGAGGATGCTCCGAAAGTGGTCCAGGAGCAGCAGAGCTGGTCCAGCATCGCCACCTGGTGCTCCGTACGCGGCACGGCACACAGCCTCTCCCCTGCCTGCCTTATTTTAGTTTTCCCCCTTCTCCTAAGGTTGATCTTACTCCTTTTCACCAATACTACAAACAGAGGTAAGTAGGACCAGAAAAATTTAGTCTAGAGTGCAGTACAGCTCTGGTAGTGGCTCTCAGAGAAAAATGAGGAATGAAGGGAGCAATTAACAGTGGGTTACCATATACAAGGGGATACATTAGTATGTGGTGATTGCACCAGTCCAGAAAAACCCTTTCAACCCTAAGCTGGCTGGCTTACTCTGCACACTGGGGAAGAGGCGGCACTATTCTCAGGCACACATCACTAACTCTGTGCCTTAAAAAGGATCTAATTCCTAGCCTCCTTCAGAAAGCCGGAGAGCTGAAACATTCCAAACAGACTCCTTGTGCGCCAACCCACCTATGTGCCAGCATGGAGGAGTATCTCATGTCTCATGGGTGCTGTCAGCAAATGCTATGTCTCCACTAAGAGCTGGCTCACCTCAGGGCCTGGGTGTGACTCACTGCTCCACAGGATGTTTGTGAAGTGCTACAGCATATGGGTGAAGGCATAGCCCCATGCCAAAATGAGGGATGCAGTCATGCAAGGTCACACTCTGCTGCAGGAACAAAAAGTTGGGGATGGCCAACACCCTTCTGCAGTCCTGCCTTCCAAAGTGGCAGCCAGGCACTAGGCATGACCCCTTTTACCTACAGATTTGCAAACTTCTAACAGACAGTAAGGAGGTGGACAACAATTTCATAGAGAGGTCCTATAGCCAAGTTGGGAACCGAAGCGCTAGAAAACACTTCTCTATTATTCTCTGCTATTACATCCTCTATTACAACCCGCTCGCCCATTATATCCCCTAATCTACTGCCTTCCGCATGCCCAAGAGATCTCCCACATAAGGAGCAGCAATCCATTACGAGAAGCTCTTCAGTTTTACCTGGCTGCTGCTTCACACACCAGAGAACTTCTACTTGAAGTATTTGGGGCCTCCAACCTTCAAACCTGGGTAACAAGAACCAGCAGGGCCCAGCAACCTTGTAGGATCAGACTTTAATATCCCATGGTCACGCACCGCCTGCTCTGCAGCCTGCATGAGGGGTGTTAAGGGCTCACCCCAACTTGCAGAGTAACCCTTTCATCACAGAACCATGTAAAAAGGATGCTTTTCTTCTTATTTTGGATATGGTGCCACATCCCTCTCCAGAAAACATCCTGACAGAGTATTTTAAACCTTAAGACCTTGCTCAACAAGCAGAAAAGGTCTTCATGTTTGGGGACAGAGGTGAGCAGTCCATAAGACTCTGTGGATTAGAAAAGAGACAAAAATACATCATACAGTAACAACTCAGGGCCAGGGGACAAGAGAAGCTCCTTTATCCATTTAAGCTTAAGCTGAAATTTGCAGTTGCATATACACATAAGTTGTAAGTTATTCTGGGAGAGCTAAATTCAGTGGTTTGACAAACACAAGTGGAATTAAAACAGTACTGAAAAACTTGAAAAAAAACCCAAACCAACTGGATCACAATTAAAAAGGTCAAAAATTTATTTTTCCTTAGGGCATAAGAGGCAATGTAAACAAAATACCAACAAACAAACAAAATAAATCACAAGTCAATTCTTACAGTCTGCAAGCATTTGAAGATAGAGTACCCTTTTCCCACCTCCCCCCAAAACACTGCAAGCCTGCTCAAATGTTAACAAGCAACAATTCTGGACCCTGAAGGTCCAAGAGAGTTTTGCCATGTCCCAAGCCAGGACTGAATTTCTCATGTAAGAAGAACACTGCATCTGTTTTATCAAACACTGAAAAAGTCCAACAAAATATAAATATTACAGACAAAGATTAGATTTAGCACCACCTTTGGTCCAAGCAATCAATGAACTGGGAGATGACAAGTACAGTCTTGCAAGTCCTTTCTGCCTGAGTCTTTGAAAACATTAGAGGTTCACATTGCAAGAACTTGTAATAACTCTTGAGAAACACTCCTCAAACTCTGGCAGTCCCTCACAACCTCCCCAGGTCCTGTGCACATGGAGAGGAGAGCATCACCACTGTGCAGCAGTGCACAGCAAACACTGTGACAAGGGTCTGATCCTGCTTTGGTGCAGCAGAGCTCTGACTTTGGGCATGGCTGAAGAACAAGAAGCACAGTGACAGTGTGCCTCCTGAATTTCCCTTTCGACTACCATTTGCCACCCTCCAAAGGCGGCAGACGGCAGCATCTGCATGCTGTCAGGGGGTGTGATAGCAGATGAATGGAAGGAGCTAAAGTTGCCTAAATGCAAGTTTGGAATATATCTGGAACATGCAAATCAGAAGCTCTTCTATCAAGCTCGTTTACTCCAGACCCTTTTTAAGCTTATCTTTTCCAATACACACATGCCCATCAGAGCTGCATGGCTATGAATTTTTACAGAGAGGTGTCACTACTCAGTTGCTGTGCCACAGTGGTAGTGTGGGCCAGGATACAATTACAAGGATCTGTGACAATCCTAGAAGAAAAATCAAGTTCATAAATCACCTGGCAATATTCTACATTTATTGCAACTCCTTCTACATGCGTCCAGAACTCAGTTTGTCTTTTATTTTCTTCCAGGAGTTTTTGAGCAGCATAAATTAACCATTATTAAATGCTGTTCAATTCCAAGATAACACCAGCTCTAAAAAATGCCCTAAGAGAAATGCCACAAAATACTTTTAGGCACAGCAATCCGAAGTTTTTGCTCTGCATCTTCACGTGCACAAGTGCCTGAGACAATTTGTATTTCTCATTCCCTGTTGAAAGACCCATTCAGAGTTTTCACCTTTACAGGCACAAACATGATTCCAATCCCTCAAACGAACAATTGTTTTCACTTCACTGCTTTACAAAGTGCTGCTCTAGGGAAACCCCCCAAACCTTAATTGCTTTATACTGTTCTGCAGTTCTCTGAGCAAGTACTCAGGCATGGCACGAGGCCGTTCGGCAGTCACAGAGAAGAGGGAAGCCCTCCAGTATGCAGCCCCTGTCCCACACAGGGAGCAAAAACCCAATCCAGGTCACCCACACCTGTGTCATGAGCAGACACAGGCTGATCTGGTGATATTCAGCCCCCTGTTTACTGCACTTGGCTTGTGACATAACCACGAGGACAGCTCTGAAACCAGTTCTGGACTGGGCACTAAAGTCAAGTAAAGTCTGCAGGTCTGGATGAGGGGGAAGTTAATGCTTTGTGCAACTGTTCCCCCCCCCCGTCATATGCAGAACAAATGAAAACATTGTGCTATGGTAATTTCATTAATTCTCACTGGGACATAGATACATTTCTACTGTCCCAGTCACAGAACCAGGCTCACAGTACCATATGTATCAGCTCAATCATCACAGGTCCCCGGGTGATCTGTGCTAAAGCTTGAGGGACATTTCTAGAGGGCCACTTGACAAAAAGAAGATGTATGTTTTCTCCACTGATAATGCATCTTTTGTGTTAGCCTGTAGAGAAGTTACTCATCTTTGTTAACTAGTACTCTAATCTGTATCAAATCTACCATATTTACATGCAGACTCCAGGACTGGTCACAAAAACGGTCTTCTGTTTTGTGCCAGTTCAGACAGATTGGGGCATCTAACCCCTCATTAACAATAACTCTTGCCATCAATGGCAAAAGGTACTGTTAAGTGCAAAAAATGTCATTTTTCTGGGTTTCGATTTTACTGGGATGACTGAGAAAGGCAAAATTTTCTATCATGCACGTGATTTCCTTTTCTAGGAAAGCATCTCAGAGACCCAAGCACATCCGGACCCTTGAAGGAGCTGTTCACTGTACAAACAGTTTTATCCAACTGGTCACCATCTCAAGTTCATTAAAAAAAACTGGGACAATGCATGAGGCTGCAGTTACTATTTCTGTCTCTAGCTCACATTTGCTATAGGCACATTAAGGAATGATGCCTGTGAGCTCTGAAAGAATCAATACTTAGCCAAAAGCTCTAACATCTGCATTACGAACACTATTTATTCCACTACCTTCAGTGCAGCTGGATCAGAGGCCACAAGAAAATATGGTCCAAAGCTGTTACCACAAAAGAGGGTTTCCACAGACTCATTTTCTTCCTCTCTTGGCTTAACTTGCAACCCAAAACAAACTGAATGGACTCCTGCCCATAAACTCTCTTTAAAAAAAAAAAAAAAAAAAAAAAAAAAAAAAGCTCTGTTATTCCTTCTCCTATACACTGCAACAGAAACCACACCAACTTCTAGACCTTTTCCCAAGCGGAACAGACAGAATGGTTCCCATGTTAAAAAGAAAACAAACAAATAAAAGACAAAAAAAGTATCACCAACCTGACCACGCACACTAAGACCAGCCACACATTTCTCTATCTCTGGTCACCAACATACTCTCCCAAGCTCCCACCAGGTACATTCCCCACCACTTAAACACTAGAATGGAGTGCTACACCAACACAGAAATGACAACAGCTTCTAATATTCAAGGTCACATTAAGAACATCAACCACCCAGGAAACCCACTGCAAAACCTCACTTAGACCAGGCCTAGATTGATTTTTTTATTATTTTTCATTTTCCAAATACAAAATTGGGACAGTAGAACCTATAGGAGTTTCCAGTCCAGACACGTGCAATTGCTCTGCTAATGGAGGGGAGCACAACTGCTCAAACAGATTTCAGCCTTCATTCAACAAGTTTATGCTCCCAATAACTGCCTACCCACCACTTCCAAAGACAATCTGGGCTAATAAACAGCTCTGGAAACAGCTACAGATGTATACATTCAGCTGAGCTGCTTTCAACACCCACCTTGAGTTATCTGCATCTGAATTTTCGCCTAAGCAGCAATCAAACTGCTGGCAAGAATTCTCCTGACATGAAATTTGATATTGAGTCTTAACTGAGGAGGCTCATCTGCTTGCCTCTCCAAAACCACTGCAAGCAGAGTAATGAGCACTGCTGTCTGCAATTAAACTGCAATAAAGGAACAGCACTGATGTAATATGAAGTTAGCCAGACAGCAGAAATGCACCTACTCTGTACACTATTGACCCCACAATACTCAGTTTGGACCCTCAATACAAAAAAGTCATTGTAATGCTACACACACTTTTCTTTTACAATACTCCAGGTTGGAACTCATCATGAGTAATGAGCAAGTCTTTTCAGCAAGCCTATTCAGCGTGCTGCAGAAAAATTCCTCCTAGAGACTGGAAACAATTATAACCCTCCCCCTGCCCCAAAAATCCAAGACAGGAAATAGTTAAGTCCACCATTCACTGAAATATTTCATTTTTAAAAGGTTTTTTAAAAATTCCTTTTTTATTTGTTCCAGTTTATTAATTGTTACAGGCTAATCCCAGTGGCTGCACTATTCTCTTCTGTCCTGCTTCCAGGGAACGGAAACAAACTGAATCTGGATGCTTAGGGGGAGCCAGAGTCTGAACAGGATTTGATGCCCCCCCCTTCCTCCCCAGTCTAAACCCCAAGGGTTATGATGGGATTTTGTTTCTTTATTACTGCTTCCCCAGTGACCCAGAAGCAGTTCAAGAACAAGCTCTCAAACCACAAAATAACTGTTTGCACAGAGAAAGCTGCCATGCTGCTCAAATTTCAGACATCAAAATAGAGAGTCACTAACAACTCTGAAGGGGAGTACTGCAAAAGCCTGAAATATTTAATATTAAATGTTGTATTTTAAAAATTCTCCTACAGTGCCAAGTGATTCTCCCTCTCCTCTGTTTTTCTCTTCCACCAAGCAGGGACCAAGAAAGACAGGTACCATTGTAACCAAATAACCCTGAGCATCAGGGAAAGATCACTAAACCCAACATTTTCCCAGAAGTGTTACTAGCACAGCGTTGTTTCACAGAGGGCCAATGTGGGCAGACCTAGAACAGCCACTCCTGCCCACTCCATCAGCTGAACCTCAGTGTATGCAAACTCCCAGACATACAAGTCGCCTCAATTGCAACAAACACATAAACCATGTTTGTCTTTGGTGAATCATTGCTTCAAGATACAGACTGTCATAGTGTATCATGGAGCAACACAACCTCAACTTTTCTCAATAATGAAAAATCCTAACACAGAGCAGTGATGTATTAAAACCTATACAGAGAAAGCACCTGCAGTGTCAGACCCAAAAATTTATGGCCTTATTAGAAACATCTTTTTCCTCGTATTTTATCCATCTCTCCCCTGCCAATATAGTTACTTTTCATTTCTTTCCAAATTACCAACGTAATTCCCATTATTTTGATTCAGTAACAAACAGGAGTCTCAACTCAGGACAGTAGTGGCTTATGCTGACAAGAACAGGTCTGTAAAACGCCAGTGTGAAGCTTTAAACCAAATTTATTTATTAAAAAAACAAACACAAAACAAAAAAAATTGCACTCTCCAACTAGAATCAATGCTACCTTGATGCAAGAACAAATGAAGAACACTGTTGATGGGACCAGCCCAGTCCTGACATTATAAAATGGGAAACACTAATTTGTTCTGCCTACGCCAGTCAGGTCCGCATGCGGTGCGGCGCAACTTTCACTCCAGGAATCACTGTGAAGCCCTAGCCCTGATGTGAGGGCACCCAAGAAAAAGATCCCCTCATTCCACCCTTGGCAATGCATGCACACCCCACAAAACTGACACCCCAAATTAGAGTTATGGGGACTTTTTACAGACATCTGTGCTTTGCTCCAAGTTGGGTCCAAGATGGAGGAGGAAAAGCAGCAACAGCATGCCAACCCAAAGTCAACTGACTGTGGGGGCTTCCGGATCTGGCCCTACATACAGTACTTAGTTTGAAAATTACAGACAAACACAACAGACAAGACTACTGAGCAGCACAGAGGGAGAGAAAGAGAAATACAAGCACTGGGCAGAGCTAGCAGAGGCCATCAAACTGTTCAAGTGTGCAGACATATTCCCCATGCATTGCCGCATTGGTGGTCCCTGCTTCTACCAAGCAACTAAAAGCAAATGAAAATAAAATAACTTACACAAATATTTGCTCTCAGACCATCGAATTGGTACTGTTGGCAGCTATCAAACACTGCATCTACACGCAGCACTTTGCTACGTGGCTAAATAGTATCTGAAGTTGCCAGACAAGGAGCTGCCAGTGATGGGAAGCCACCAGCAAATAGCAGCAAAGCTCCAGTTGGTTTTAAAAAGCTGAAAGACCTGCAGAGAAGTAGATCATGGCATGGCAGTACTGCGGCTCAGCAGTCCTGTGCACCCTTTGGAGGTGTAGGAACCAAGTGCATGGTGCTTGCTTCGGCCGAGAATGATCCATGCTGAGTGTCCGTGAGGCACTTTGCTCCACTGCGGGTTTTCTGTCAGTGTAACTCTACTGATGCTCATGGACTTCTTGCCAGTTTAGACAAGAGCACGTGAAAGAATGAAGATGCCTCCTCAAAACCAGATTCATTTGTAATTAGGGGTTTTTCAAAATTATGTAATTGACACCATTTCAGGACAGCTGCAGAACTTAGTTTTCCTGTTTGAATGCAAAGGTCTCCGGTAATATTAAGGCTTTGGGACAAACTTAAGAACAGCAGGACAAAAATTAAGCAGAAAGATGAGGTACGTCCCCTCTCCAGGGACATGAACTAGAGCCACAGAAGACATACTTCCCAGAGCTCAGAGAATCAAGTACTCTGGCTTTCACATTTCTCTTCCAACTTACAAAACAGTTTTTTAAAAGGTAGTAGTTTCTGCTGCTACCAGGAAAGTCACATTATTTTGGACAGATGGAAGTTCTCGTTCCATTCCAATAGAATTTAAGACAAAACCTCTTTTGAAGAGCAAAGTTTCTGCCCAACTTTATTTTGGACCTGAGTGATCAGCCTTTGCAAGCCAAGAAATATGAAATCAATACCCACATCATCTGTGAAATTCTGCAGGTGAGAACTCACCCAGATAAAACATGGACATTTTTTCTTAGGTTAACAATAAGGAAAGAAAAGAAATAAGGACCTGTAAAAATATTCCCATAGCTCTTGCCATAAATGCAAGTAAAGATACAGTATCAAAACTTGGGACTGCACCAGCAGAATTATTTTCCCTTCTGAAGTTATTGATTCTGAAGCATAACAGAGGACGTAACCAGCAGAGACATACCAGAAGACAGTATCATGCATGGATGACAGAGTGTTTCAAGCATAGCTCAGAAGTCCTGTATTGATAAGGATGTTAATGCACATTCTAGACATAACCCTGGCAACATGCTGCATAATCCTTATACTTTGAGTAACAGGTCATGGTTTTTTGTGAAAAGCAGCCATTCCCACCCCAAACCACCCCAGCTATCAGTCCTTACCTACCTAAGGGTCCTGTTTTCATTCAGCCACCCCCTCCTCCCCTGCATTTCCCCTTCCCCTAAGAGTGCATGAATAGAGAATTGCAAATATTTCACACTGCACGTTCCACTCCAAGTCCTGGATGAGGGGCCTGTTTATTCTATGAATATTGCACTTATCCACTCATTGGATTTGTTTTTTCTCAAGAATGCAGAGTATTTGGGAAAAAAATTAGAAAAAAATAGTAGGATACAACACAGGGAAATATGAGTATTAACAAGCTAGCTATGAAGACCTAAAATTAAATAGTACTAGTTCTATTCTGTTAATACTAGTAATATGAAAATAATGAATGCTTTATCAAATTCCCTTGGTTTTCATATAAGATAAAAGCAGTAACTTTCTTTTTAACTGAGGAAAGCAATGAATATATATTACAATAAAATACGATTCATTAAGATCTGAAAGTGATGAAAACAATTATATAATGCCTTCGTCAAACTTTATAGCATCATAACAGAAGGAGTCTTTGGGGTGCGTATCCACAAGAGCCAAATCCATTTTTTAGCTATACCCGTGAAGACATGAAATTCACTTTTAAGAGTTTAAATGTGAGCCAATTTCAATCCTTCATTATTGTGTATTTGCTATAATTGTACACATTGATTGAAAAACATCCC
Organism: Athene noctua; assembly: GCF_965140245.1. Taxonomy (NCBI): domain Eukaryota; kingdom Metazoa; phylum Chordata; class Aves; order Strigiformes; family Strigidae; genus Athene; species Athene noctua. The sequence goes on from NC_134041.1 coordinate 53,544,609, forward strand.
TTTAACACACCAGTCAAGTATCCTGACATGTGCCCATCATATCTTTTGTCTTGAAAAGTTTGGCTTGCAAAGGACTGGTACATATGATTACACCCACCCACTGCAAGGCATGAGAGCAAAATCAGTTAATAGGAATTGCCTCCCAGAGGTAAGGGCTGCTAACAAAAACATATTACTCTTGCTGTTATGAGAAAGTGTTTTGAAAGGGGAGACAAGGGAAACCAGCAATGAAACTTTTCAGGCATTATATAAACCTCAATAACGAACTCAGAAGTGCTCATTATTATTAAAGTTGCAGTATACAGCAAGACACAATTTTCACATTCTTAAATTTTGTTCTCTGGTATTGGAGTCTGGATTTTCTGCTGGTCCAAATTCAAGACTCTGGAAAGCACGGACAGCGGGTGAGAGCAACGTGGTGACAGCAGCCGCCTCTCCCCCCGGAGGAGGGCCCCCTTCAGCTGCAAATGGCTTTGCCCAAGCCCTGCAGAACTCTTCCTCTTAACAATCTGGTTCAAGAATAAACCAGAAAGAGAAATTTAAACAGTACTATTGATTTCTGCATTGAGCGTTCACTGAGGTGTACATTACACTTAAATATTGCTCTTGATCCAGTGTCAGTTTCGACAAATTTAGTAAATAAAGCTTAAGGCAACATTAACATTTTAGAAAAGAGCTAAAACACTTCTAGTACTACACTGTCCTCTGAGGCACCCTGCCAGGTTTTCCTGCCCTGTAGTCAGCTTTTCTGACTTAGCTTAAGGCCTTTCATTCTGTTTCACAGTTAACAGTGGAAAGAGCTTGCTGCTTCAGGTATCAGTTGAGCTGACCAAAACTAGCTGCTCGCTGATGAAAAAATGAATTATTTTTCTGATGTCTCTCAGTTGAAAGAATCGAAAAAGAGATCAGAGAGAGATGCTGTGACAACAGTAAGATGGGAGGGGGGAGGAAACTGCACTGGGGGGAAATTGCTTTAAAAGTGCCCTTTTAAACACAAGCAGTCAAAACAGCCACCAAATAAAGGGAAGCCCAAAACAAAGCTTTGGTGGCCCACATTCATTTCTAGCACCAAGTAGGTAATTTGCACCCTTTCCTTTTTGCTGGTGCAGGTGGGGGCACAGGGAGGAGGGAGGCCATGTGTGTGGCTTTGCAGCCCATATACAGGGTCTGGCCTCTCTTCAGGGGACCACGAAGCCTTTGAGATAAGATAAAGGAGCACTTGAGCCATGGGACACTGAGCTGCTGCTTGAGAAAACCCTGGCAGTACTGCAGGCACCCTCACTCTGGGTCATCTCCTGCACTGCTTGGAGCTCAGCAAGCTTCCTCCCTGCAAAAGCCAGAGCTGGAGAAACAAGCCAGCAAGGTGGGAAGGGAGCTGTGGGACAGACCGACATCTGTTACAGAGCTGGCCCATGTTTCACAGGCAGAGCCTGAAGCCCTCACACTAACCTGAGCCTCACAGCGAACCTGCATCCACTGGGGACCAGCCTCATGCAAGGCACATGGTAGCCAGGCACCACAACCATCTGCCAAACCCAGCTTTGTGCCACCCCAAACCCTGCAAGGGCTCCTGCATTTCAGAGGTGCTCTGGACTCGGTTTTGCTGGATGCAAGTGCGAATGTTTATAGTAGTCCAGGCTCTCCTGTCTGCGTGCTGCTTTCCTCTCCCTGGGTAGGGGCTCATGTCATGCCACACCATACTCAGAGAATTCAGTGGCTCAATGCAGAAGATCTGGGAGCTGTGCTTTTACATCCCCCCAAAGAGATGACCTAGTGGGAATGTCTTTAAACAACACTTTAGAATATTTTAAATAATAAGTTAATTCATAATAAATATGTGCTTCAAGAAAATCATAATTATATACTGCACCTTTAAATAATGCACTTAGTTCTCTGCATTGGCTTCCATTTTGGTTTCTTTTATTGTTAAAGTGCATTAATTCAAAATAATGAACCACTTCCGCATCATTATTGTTAAAATAAATCATAACATTAATATGAGTCACTAAGTCACTACTATTAGTACTGCAATCTAGCAGATAACTCTATGTATTGCTCTATTTAATACTGTCCAGCAGAAGAATATAATACTTCTATTATAATCTCACAACAGCTCCAGCAGTCTTTTATGGCTGCTACCATGTTAGTACAACTAAAAATGGGGAGAAGTATGAGAGACAGGGCCACAATGCCTCAGAACACATCCAGTAAGATGTAGCTAACTGGACATATGCATACATATTATACGGTAAGACATTAAGGTACAAAGAGGACCCTGCACACTGTGGTATGAGCTGCTGTGCAGATACACCTCCTTCTCCTGCCACCACAATTTAAAGGGATCCCAACCAAACAGCCTCCCTCCCCACATGGATGCAGATTGCTGCTTGAACCACAGCAGTTTGCAGCCAGTTGTGGCACCTGAATGTTGTTTCAGCTACCAAAAGGACATCAGTCAGGTTAGCCATAGGCAACTCTCTCAATATTACCATGGAAATTAATAAAAACCCCAAACCACAAAAAAAAGAAGACAAGAACAACGCATAAATTGTGTAAATTTTTTTTTGGCAGAGAAACATCCCCAGTAACACACAATATTGTTGTGTTATTTTACTTAGCCCCTTGATCCCAGCTATTTTAAAGTCTTTATAACCTTTACCTTCCAAGCCAAATTGGTATGAAACTCTGGTGGAAAAAAGGGCATGTATCATTTTGTGTAAACCAGTAGTGAAATGGTCTGCCCCCTCCCCCTTAAAACAGATTTACAATGCTGCCTGTTACTTAAAGGAACTAGATACTGATCTTGAGTGACTAACAAGGCCATTTTTTTTTAAAAAAAAGCATGACTTCCTCAAGTACAGTAGGGATTTAGCCAATGATGTTTACAGTACAAGAGTCGGCTACCTCGTGAATAACTCCATATTCCTAGCCTTTTCCAATGGATGCCTCTTCCCTTTCCCACCACACTACCCCACCGTCTGCCATGTTTTCAAATCATGAGTTAAGAAAGGCAAACAGAAATGGAACTAAGAGAGGCAGCTTCCTGGTTAGATGCATTGTAGACCTAATTGATTTGACACTAAATCTCTAAGCCTGAGAAGCCCAGGCACACTTTCCTGTACAAATATACTTTTTGGATTCAAGTGGTAACAGAAACACATATTTGGCTCCTACTTCAGTTTTAAGTCTCTTCTGGTAAAACAAGACAAAAAAAGTAAACCCAGAATGCACAGAAAAGACAAAAACAAAACACAGAAAATTAATTCCCAAAAAATATACAAATTAAGGATGTGCAGACTGAGTTTGATGGCTTCTTCCCCCCACCCCCACCCCCCGCCATTGTAAACACTGATGTTGCAGAAGGTTACGGCTATTTCTAACTAATACCTTGGTGGGCCCTGCCAGCAGTCAGCACGCTTGGATTTGGACCAGATCACGAAGACAGAAGTAACACATTTGACAGCTTTGTCTTTAGTGTCTTAAGGGACTTTTGTACATTTTGATATTATGACAAGTTCTGAGCAACCCAACTCTGGGAAGAGAATCAACCAGGATCACCTGGTAGGAGTCAGGCACAGAACTAAATATGGAGCTTACAAAGTCATCGACGTGCTTAAGCATGGGGTTTGTAGGTTTGTGTTTACAAGCACCAGTAGGCATCGCTGCCCATAGAACACCTGAAATCTCAACTGAAAGAACAAGACAGAACAAAAGGAAACAAAAAGCCCCCAACCAACACCACCTGATTGCCTTTCCGGTGAGTTAGCAGTAACAACAAAACACAGCTGAAGTCAAAGACCAAATCTCTCCACGATGAAAAGGCTCCAACTCTGGACTAACCAGCTGTTGAGAACATTAAAAAAAGTGAACATCTCCAAAGGATTAGAGTCCCTCTGTGTTTCAGAAACTTCCATTTGCTTCTCACTGTAAATTGTGGAAATGCATCCGACTCTTAGGTATTCCACGTACAGACAAGAATGAGGAGAAAGGGAGCCAAGATTGTAAAACAGAGTTTGGCACAAAACTCCCCCAATAGATGCATGTGTATTTCTCTCTCACAAAAGGCACACATTTGGTTTCCTATCAATAACGGGAAAGATGGGATGTCATACCCTGTTACACATACAAGATTATTAACAACTTCACAAAAAGGCATTTGACTATGCTGCATCTTCCTCATAGTTGCTTACAACACTTTAACCCCACAAACCTCTCCAGAACATGGCAGATTTGTCCTCAGCATAGACTCCTTTCTCCCTTTGTACAAACTGGAGCACAGGGAAACGTCTTTTTGTGTAGCAATTGTTTTTTCCACATGTACACAGCAGGAACAGTATAAATTAGGGAGGTTAAAGATATTGCAATTAGTTCTTTTTCTCCAAGTAATTTGAGGGCACCCAGCCTTTGAATGGCTTCACACCATTCATGATCTGGCAGTACCACCAGCCATTTGGGTTCCTTTCAAGGACCTCCATGCAGACACCTTCCTGAAACCCGGCAGTCTCCTCATCCCCTTCATAGTCTGCAATGGAAACATAGATGTCCTTGAGATTGTTGTGGATGAACTGGGATTTCTCAATGGGCTTTGGCCTGACTGTGGACACAGGAATCCCATTCCTCTGGGTAGTGAGGTTGGAGGTGGTCTCCGAGCCCTCTGTACCGGACCGCTCAGGCTGCTTTCCCTTTGCATCACCAGGCTGTGACCACGCGTTGCTGAAGGAGGAATTCCGACGGACGGTCCTAAGATGATCTGTAGTTGTTAAAGACTCATTTCTGCGCAAGGAGCATGACAGGTTGTTATCCTTTGGCGGTGGAGACACAAACACTGACTGTGGCCGGACAGCAAGCTGCCTCACACCATTCCTCATTTTGACTGGCCCTGATGGTTTTGAAAAACCACCAGGAGGTTTGCTTGGGATGGGTGGTGTTGCTCGTTTGCTCTGGTTGATGGTGTTCAAAGCCTGAACCCTCTTCTCTATCTTCTCTAAACTGTTTGACTTTTCATTTTTCCTGTTCCTGGCAAATGAGGCATCAGTCTCTGCTGATGTGGTTTCTCGCTGGTTATCAGGGAGAGCCAAATAATGGGAAGGAGCCCAGCCTTCCATGTCTTCATATTTCAGGTACCACCATCCACTGGCTTGCTTTTCCAGCACTTCTACTTCTACTCCTGCTGGGAAGCAAATTTCAGAATCCTGTACCTTTTGGTATGAGTCAGTGGTCACATAGAAACATTTGGAGTCATTTTCTTGCTCAGTCTTGACTGGATGGCTAGAGCAGAAAATGCCACGTGAAGGAGCTGTAATGAGATCAGCCGAGCTCCTCCTAACAGGATCGTCTTGGTTCTCAGCAGCTGTGTGTGGGGGGCTCTCGGATTCTTCACTTCTTGAACCTTTAAGTCCACCTCTGAGTTGCCCAGTTGGCCTCAGTTGACGCCTTAAAGTGCTGATATCCATCTTTTCTTGGCTCTGAGAGTCTGCCTTGTTCAGGAAGGGTTTGGGCCTAACGATTGGCTTTGCTCTAATGGAAGGACTCTGCCCAGGTTCTTTCTTCAGGCCTGTTCTTGGCATGCTACGCAAGCCAACATCTGAAGCTGACCTTGGTTTTGTCTCCTCGCTCCTGGAATAGTGACATTTTCCAAGATCAGGCTGGATGTTTTTGTCTGTTTTGAGCTTCACAAGTGATGATTTAGGAGAGCTGGAACATGGAGAATTCCTTCGGATCAAGGAGAGAGAGGAGCTTTTCTGAGAATCTGAGTCTCCACTAGATTCCTTATTGGACAAAGCATCTTCCACATAACGCCTGAACCCCTCATTCTCATAGATGGTCTCTTCTTCATGAGCAACATCTTCTGAAGACTCTCCTACTTTGAACTTTGCTTTCTGAAGTGATGACACAGGAGAGGGCTTGAGGGGCTGAAACAGTCGTTTTTCAGGAGTGCCCTCTTCACGATGACTTTCACTCACTTCACACTCTGAGTCAAAGCCAAAGGCAGGCACATCATACTCAGGTTCTTCGTATTTCAGTTTGTGGGGAGAGTCCTGGGTATCTCCTGAAGAAACTGTTCCAGCAGTTGTTCCTTCTTCAGAGTCTTTTGGTTTACTGGGAGGTGCTGGGGGAGGAACTTTTGGGCGTGTTAAAGTACTGGTTCTTCTGTTTAAATTCGGCTTCTTCCTTTTGTCAATGTAGGATGCTGGAGCCCATCCTTCCTTCTCTCCAATCTGCACATACCACCATCCGCCAGAATTCTTTTCTATAACCTAAGAGATGACAAGGAACATGTTACTTAGACAAAAATCTCAATCAACTGCTTTCCACTTCTCCCCTTTCAATCCAGTCCCCTGCAATAACCAAATATTGCAATTTTTCCAGCTGCACTGTTAAGGCTCACCTCTGCTTTTTGTCCTCCACGAAAGCTTATGCCATCAGAGATACATGACTGGAACTCTGCAATGGTGTAGTATTCCACTTCTACAGAGGGTGGCTCTGGTGGTTTGGGCAACTGAAAACCCTATGACAAATAGGAAGTTTTGTTCAATTAAACCAAAGAAACAGTGGGTTGAACAGCAGTCTGAGAAAATATTTGCTTTTATTCACTAAAACTCTTCCTTCTTCCCGTGCTACTTCCTAATGATAACTTCCCAGTCCTCCAGAGTGGAAGCTGATGTATTGAGATGGGCCACAAGAGAGAAGCCTTTCAAAATACACACTGTTCATGCCACCTTCACCAGCTATTAAAACTGTGATAATCTTTACCTGAACAGTAAAACATTTTACTGATGGGCCATAAAGTGTGAGCTGCCGTTCCAGTCACAGTAACAACAGCCCATTTACTCTGAGATTTTGTCCAGAAAGACTCAGTTCTGGATGGCTTGCCACAACTGCAGAAAACTGCATTGCAACAGGCTTGTAATAGATTCTGCCTTTTATCAAATATGCTAATTTAAAATGTAATCCTAATGAATTATTATTAATTCGCTGCTAGATCTTTAAACAATCTGAAACAGTCAGTGATACGAGCTAATGGGCATCTATTGTAGCAAGAAACAAGGATAATATCACGGACTCCTATGAAGAGCTTTGCTCAGATCAAGTGATAGGAGTAAGAAAGGACTTTACTATAGGATCAAAAGATTCCAATTCCTCCCTGTAACAGGTTCTGGGTCTCTATCTCAATCCCAACACAAACTGCATTTAAATTGCATAGAGGGTCCACGAGAACCAGGGTACTGCTTTTTACAGCCATTCTGGCAGCATAACAGACTCCCCTAAAAGCTAAGTGCCTTTACATTAAGCTGTCACATTTTAGAGTTTGTTACATTTATTTTTAAGGTGATAAACAGGATGAGAGTCCTTTTAAGAATTTGAATATCAAAAGCTTTACAGATTGTTCAGCAACAGAATGACTATATGATGCTGAAGCTTCACAGCTTCTGTACTTCACTGCTTATGGTTCTAACACAGGTACTGCAGTATGTCAGGATCTCTGGAACAGAGGTCAGACCCAACAGACAGACACAGGACAGCCAAAGACACAAAACAATCCTAAGCCATTAATGGGAGAAGGGCAAACTGCATACCGATCTTTATCCACTTGCTCCTCCATTTCTAAGATATCCTTGTAACTAACAATCCATGTTTCATCACGCACAGCATGTGGCATTTCACAGAGAATGCATCACTGCACCTTAGGAACTGTGTCTAACAATGTTATAATTGGATATTTCTGCACTATAAATGCTGAAATACAGCAGAAGTGCAGCATAATAAAATGCCTTCAGATAAAAGGATGGTTTGGATTAAATGAAGATAATTAGAAACAGCAGACATGTTCAGGGTTTCATATATATTATCATTGTTATTTTTAGCATGGGATTAAGTGTAGTAGTCTTGCCAAAACAAAGTTTAATTGAAAATAATGCAAAGAGAAATAGGAATAAAATGCTAACATGCTATTCATCTAGTTTAAGAGGCATTTCAGATGACACAGAAAAATCACAAGTCACATACTGCTCATAAAGGGTACAGCAAAGATTAAATATTATGCATTGCCTAGTCATAAACAAGTCACTAGCATGCCTTTTGTGCAAACAGACTATGGAGTAGTTCCTATCTGAAGATGACAGTCCTAATCTCCAACTGGTTCATACTTCCAAAATTCCAGCTTTGAGGATAAACAATCATAGGAGGTCTCATTCCTGTAGCATATATCCTTCCATAGGTCACTTTAAACATACACAAAAGTGAAGATTAGGACCTCAAAAGAAGGCAGCAATGGAAGAAGGGAAGATGTTCCCAGTTGTTCAAGACAAGAGAAGGTCAAAAGATCCAGTCTGGGCTAAGGACACCCAGAGATCTTTAAACCTTCTGAGTCAACCAAACAGGCTTTAATGTTAATGCACAGAACACAGTAGCTTTAGGATGTTCTCCCTTCAATTCGATACCTGCTTAGTTGGGGCAACATTTTTAAAAACAGAAAACCCCCAATTAACATTAAGATGTCCAAAGGTTCGCTCAATACTTAAACAATAAAATGAATAGGCACACAAATAAAGGATCTCTCAGATAACCCCCACACCTTGTACAACTGTAGAAAGTCTCATAAAGCACGCACACACCTAACCCACTGCTAACATATACCATAAACCAATACAAACCAGACTGGATTCTCTTCGTGGGGGCGGCCTTGTTCTTAGGTTTGGAGAACCTGAGCGGGAAAGGGAAATGGAAGAGTTTATTTAGCTTTAAGTACTGCTAAGCATATTTTTCAGCAGCTCTCTGCTGTTACGCAGTTTGAGAATATTAGAAGTCATTATTTGCCATATTTAAGGAATCTCTATGAAACAACATAGGAAACTATGAGGGTATATTAGAAATACCAAGGTAGCTTAGCTATTCATCTCAGCTAAGCCAGCAAATTTAAGAGGAAATCACTGCCAGAAAGTAGTGAATTGTATTTTCTGCTGGAACTGACCAGCTCTATTGGAGATTGGCCAGCAAAGAATTGGCCTAATACTTAGCTTTCCCCCCAGCAGTAAAAATAATCCACTAAATTAATAACACTCACATTGTCCTCTATCATAGTATCTTGCCATTCCTTGCACAGACTAGTGTTAGCATCTGCATTTTGCAGATGAAGTAGTAAAAACATTATAGTAAGTTGGCCCCCAGGAAAACAGCTGACCAAATGCAAGAGAAGACATAGGTGGTCTCTGACTTTTAACACACCATCACATCACGTTTTAGAGTGTTCAAAAGGAAAAAAATCCTGTCTGGGAAAAAGAAAAAAGTAAACAAATACTGGCTACGATAAAGAAGAACCAGTGAGCCCTTGTATAAATTTTAATTTAAACAAACATAAAAAAAGTTAAATTTTATCACTACTAATGAAGGCCCATATCCTGGAGACCCTGCACATCTACAGACAATGCAAAGATCTGCTTGTGTGGACTCAGCTATAAGGCCAGGACACATGGGACCTTAGCTGACAGACAATGCCAGCCCCAAAAGGCAGAAAACAAGAATTCATTGCAACCCAGTGGAAACCCAGACTACTTTACCGCCTTACTTATTTGAGCTCTTTGAGGTGCTATCCTTGCTATGGCTGGGGATCCCTGGGCCAGTTTGGAAGCCTGCTTGTCTGGGGTCATCATGGCATTGCCATTAGAGTCATTGCACAGGATGGGCAAACTGATTTCCTTCTTGGTGATATGTGTTTCTGGAGTCTCATTTTCTGCTTGAGTTTCCTTGTCAGTGGATGATTTCTTGTTCAGCAGGTTACTGATCTCCATGATGTTTCCTATGATTTCCACTGGCCCAGTTAAGTTCTTTTTCCTAGATGGAAGATCATCTTTAGCCTTCTTCAGGTATGAAGCTGGAGCCCAGCCCTCTTTGCCTAGGTACCTGCAGATGCAAAAGGAAACATCTTCACATCAAACACAGCCTTCTCACACATTTCAGGTATAGTAGCTAAGGCAAAAGTGATGGATGATAACATAAACCAAAATCTGTGGTTCTCAGATAAGCTTTTGTGGTCTCTGTTCATTTATTATGTATTGATTAGACATCTCAAAGTCAGCTGGGCTAGCAGCAAACTGTGGACTGCTGTTAAAAGCCACTAATCATCCTAATGAAGGAGTCTCTCTGGATAAGAAATGCAGTTACTCACAAGGCAAAGGATTTCACCAGTTTGTTTTATGTCACACTTAGACAGTACCAGGCAAACTCAGTATTTTCCCTTACAGCAAAAAAGCAAACTAGCAAGTAAACCATTTTAATAGTTTTAATACTTCCTAGTGGTAACTCAAAATAGAAAAGGTCTAGAATAAGAGCCCAGTACAGTACAGAGCCCCTACATCTGCAGTTTCTAAGGGCCTTGTGCAAGCTTTCCCCCTTGCAATTATAATGAACACTGCCCCTCCTCCCTGTAACTCCCAGTCCTGTATGATCAGCTTCTCTCAGGGACAGTATGGAACCCAAACTACTGCAGCTTCCTCTAGCACTGCAAAGTCAAGGAACAATTTGACCAAGTAAAAATGGCTTTGATGTAGACTCATTTTCCTGAACAAGCTAGTGGCTATTTGAAGAAATAAACTGGGAAATCTGAACAGACACCTAATCCAGTACATGTCCCCAGAGCACCAGCCTGATGTGCTCATGCTACACTTCAAACTGAAGTCATTCTTCCACAACTGGGCTTTTGGGAAGAGGGTTTTTCTAACTCCTGCCATTCCTAACACTTCAGTAGGGATTTCAGATTACAATCAGACTCCAGGGAGGACCACGTGGATGAACTCTGCTTTCCCTGATGAAACCCTAACTTGCTACAGAGTGCGTCACTGAAACGCTTCTCTTTAATCTCTCAAGATACCCAAAGCAGGCACCATTAAAATCCTGGTGCTCAGGAAATCCGCAGGAAATACAAAGGTTAAAACAGTAGGACTCTAAGGTTCTTTAATGAAAATGGAGACTTATTAGACAAGAGAGGAAGAAGATAGGGGTGGGGAGGGTGGAGGAGTATCAGCAAATCATTCCCTGGCAGATGAGAAACTTTGTTACGCCAGTGCTTGGATTCTGAGGTTTGCAAGTGAGATATCTGCACCAGAGCATACCCTGGGCTCATTTACCCCATCCAGAAACTCAAGAGTGGCACTGGGACTTGATGGGGAGAGAACAGGAAAATGCAGTGTAGCTTTGCTTCCCTGGACTTCATTACTCTTCCTGTACAAAAGTAAATACAATTGCTGAACTTCTAGCAATGATCACAAGGACCTTTCTGTCCAAAACCTTGCCTTTTGCTCCCCTCCCATCTAGATCAGCCAGGACAATAGGGATGCTGCTTCTCCCTACATACCTGCCTTTCGTCACATGTGAAGGAAAAGATACAGGATCTCCCCTGCTCAGAGAGTTTAGCAACAAGTTTTTCCAAAGATTCTGGTGTCAAAGGAAAGCATCCAAACATCTCTGAGCTTTGTTTGCTGCATGGAGACTAACAAGAAGTAGAAAAATGGTAATGACTTGATTTGACTTCCAACAAGTACACAGCATCCAGCCATTGATACCATGTCAAGATACAATTTGGATCTATCGGTCTGGTCCCCTTTGAGGCTTTTCAGATAAGCCTCAAGCAAACGCAAAAAGAAAACAAAACAAAAAAAGGCCTAAATATGTGCCCTTTTCTAGCCCCAAAGACTTTTGGCTTCACCCCCTTTTGCAGCAGATGGGCCTTTTGCAGAGCTACTGACCAATGCTTTCTGCTGCCTTTGCATCAGGAAATTTTTTTAAAGGACATTTGTAACTTTATATGATCTGGAGATGTAAAGGTTTTCATCTGCGAGAAAGACACATTGGCCAATGCACTGAGCATTCTAGTTCCAAATGTTACTTTCAACAGTTTGACTGTGCAAAATCAGCAAGAAAAAACAGTTTACATCCATCTTAGTTTGTGGAAAACTTAACATGTTTAAGATTAGAAGGGTAGCTACAGATAGGTTCTGTAGTGGCTCAGTTCTCTTGCCAACGCTATGTATTTGGATCAGCCCATATAACCCCACTGCTTCAGACACCTCTGATCTTAACATAGTTTCTCCCAATGAACAGTAGCACCAATAGGTGGACAGTTAATAACTGTGGGCAATATACCTCAGTAGAACAGTTGTTGCTAGTTATTTCTTCCTGTGAGTTAGAAAATTCAACCTAAAGTTAATGCTGAACAGTAGTTGCCAGCAACTGCCAGTTTATTTGTGCACTGTCACAAATAAAAGCTACTTATGTAAATCAAATTAGCTTACATTTTTCACCTTAGGCCTTGAATTTGGTTATCTCAAAGCCCTGTGCAAACATCACCCCGGAAGACTACTTGATCTCTCCATTTTATAAGTGAAAAATCTAAGGCAACTGCTATCAGCTTCAGAAAAGTCCTGAGCTGGTAACAATCTTCAGTTCACATCTAAGAGTTGAATCACAAGTATCCTTCCTTCATTTATATTCACAACCTACTGGAGATATTTCAGACCTCTTCCTAGATTCCTCCTCATTTCAGTGCCACTAACACCTCCCAGCTGCACTTCATTCACATGGTCTTAGGCTCAGAACAAACCACAAAATGAAGATGCAGGCAAATAAAAACAACTTTATTTAGCATATTGCTACTTATTTGGCCTGCAATCCACTAGGGTACCATGAGATTACCTCCAGATAATTGATACAAAGCAAGATCTAAATAATGGATGCTAATGTCAGCTACCATCATAACAAGAAGCACAGAAATCCACTGAACTCAGCAGAACAGTAAGAAGGATCCCAGGTCAGAGCCTTTCTTTCACTTCTTCAGTCTCAACGATTTTTTAAAAAGTCTGTTTTGCCCTGTGTGCATTATAAGGAAGACACCAACACTGCGTCTAGACTTTAGAGCATTGAATAGGGAGGGTCACAGAATTAGGTGCAGTGATTTGGTTCCTCGGTGATTCCAAAACCCTCCCTGTTTATATTACATGAAGGAAAAAATGGATTCAAACCATAGGAATGTTAAAAAAAAGTCAGAAGTGCCTCTGTGAGTCTGAGTCCGAGAGTCACATCTGCTTTCCAGCTCCAGAGCACTGGAATGACTCCAGAGGGAAGCAAACTAGGGAAGAAAAAAAAAAAAAAAAAAAAAAAAAAAAAAAAAAAAAAAAGAAAGGAGAAAAAAAAAAAAGAAAAAGAGGGACAGGAAATGAGGATCAGCACATGGCCAGGATTTTGGGGAAATTACATATTTAAGGTGGAACAAGTTAATGTCTTTAAGGTGGATTCCATTTGCAAGCTGCTGGATTTGTTTTTATTTCTGCACATTGATGTGTGTGTTCAGTCTCTGCTACCCAGCCCAACAGACAAGGCAGTAGGATTCAAGTGCAGCCTCTTCCTGCTTCCCCTCCCCTCCCTCTCACTGCAGTAGTTGCTCTTTTTAAGGCACTCATATTGCTGCAGAAGAGGAATAATTTTCTGAGTGGTACCTAACAGCAGTTTAATAAACAGCACAAGAAGTTGGAGACCAGCTACCTAGGCTGCAAAGGACTGGTTTGCTGTGATGGATCACTGCATCAACATTTCCAAAAGTGTTGCCCATGGGAAAAAAAGAACCTGTTTCTAAGAGCAGGTTGATCCTTCAAGACTGCAGCATAGTGCTCCACAGCAGCAGAGAGGCTGATGGTTGACACCCAGCACACTTGTCACACACATATAGGGAGCACCTAACCCACCTTCCAACAAGAAGAGGGGTTGCTCAACTCAACTCAAAATGCCTCTTACAAAAAAGCCAAGGGCATGCTGAATTCCCCAGCTACCACAGGGTGGCTGGGGCATCCACTGTCCTTCCAGCAGATCACCATGAAGAAGTCACTTAAACCACTGCAGCAAGTGTCACTGTCCACCAGAATGCACTTCTGCTACATAGAAATATGTGTGTTTTGGGCTGGCCTAAAGGAGTGTGTGAGGAAAAGGGAAAAAATTAAATTCTGCTTGTTGTAGAACTGATAGTATGGCAAAGAGGAACCTACAGTAGTAATAAGGCTGCAATTTCAGGAGAATACCAAAATAAAGATGTCTTGCAATGTTTCTCCCCTCAGAAAACCTATGTGCTCTGGATTTCTCTATCTGTAACTTTGAATTCCACTTCTGTGAATGATTAAAGGAGAAAAAATGTGACCTGACCAAACCCAGGCATTTCTGAGTTCCTCCTATCTAGAGTGCCTTCCTGGCTCCACTGCTATCTTTATTAGCCTATTGCCTCTATGGGAGCATTAGATTGAAGAACGAAAAAAAAAATCCGTTTTCTAAGTAAGGGACATAAAGAAAAACAACAATATTTCTTCAGTCAGCATTTTCATAGTCCTCATTCACAGCTGATAAATCAAGCAGAATACAAACAAAAGCAAGTTATGGCTTGGGAGAGAAAGGGGAAAAAATAACCACTATAATTACAGGCTGAATGAAAAAAGATGACTAAATAAGATGTTTTGCACTGCCTGAGAGATAAACCTCTGTTTTAAAGCCACCTGTTGTATCATGTCTTGTTCAAAGATTGCTGGATTCACACATAGATACAAAACAAGGGGCAGTATCATAGAAGACCAGTAAAACCTAAGTGCTATGTGAACGTAGATGGAGAAAGCTCTCATTAAGTACTCATCCTGACACCTTATATCACTGACAAATAGCTAACCAACATTCTCCCCATAAGCATTTAAAAATGGGATTCTTAAGTTAGAAGTCTTCTCTATCACTGCTGTTTCAAATATATAAGGAAGTCTGATACACAATGATAACTTCACCTGCCCTTGGAAACCAGTCCCTCTACATTAGGAATAACTAATGTGGACAGGCAGAAATCAGGCAAATTAGCTGAAACCATCAGTAAGTCTGGAAAAGGGCTATAGCCAAACTCATGTCTTATATCCCTCAAAATAGCACTACCTGCCCCAAACAGCTCAAGAGATCACAATCAGCCTTTCAGCATTGCTATAAATAGATTTAAACATGTTGCAGAATAACTCTTATACTGAAAACACAGTAAAATTACATACAACAGAAAGCCTTGTTAGGTCTCACAGACCTAACTCAGATATGGGCTTTTAACTTGAAGGAAGAAAAAAAAAAACAACAAAAAAAAAAATCTACAAGTTCAGGAATTTCCCCACTGGAATGGTCCACAGCTTTTGCAAACACTGTAGTGTTACTTTAATCACCACTGTATCATCTTAGCCTTTTCTCTACATTTCTTCAAGAAGCATTATGAACAATTTGGTCTTCCTCGCCCAGCTACAGAATTATTTAAATGCCAAGATTAAGTGAATGATCAGAAAAGCTCATTGTCACAGGTTCTGCAGCAGTCTGGGTGCATGGCTTCTTTACCTTATGTACCACCATCCTTCCAGGTTCTTTTGGATGACCTCCACGGTGACCCCTTTTTCGAACCCAATCTCATCCTTCCCCTGGCTGGCGTACGGCTGGATAGTGACATATTTCTCTTCTAGTGAGGGGAGAAAAGGCAACATCAGTTAGGGTCAGAATTAGTCCAGCTGTTTTTCTGTTCTGCTTGCTTTTAAACTGTTATGCAGTGATTACGTGGAGCCATTACAAAAGGCGGAGCCCTGCTCAGGGGCCCACTGATTATTTATGCTGACGACATGATAATCAGCCCCTTGCCACTATCCTGCTGCTGATAATCACAAAGTGTTTCCATGCCAATAATGACACAAAGTCCCCAGAGAGCTTCCCCCCCCTTCTTCCAGGCCCCCCCCCCCCCAAGTTCCTCGAGCGGGTAAGGGAGAGGATTTGAAGCTGGACTTAACTCCCATACTGTAACTTGACAGAATCAACCCAGCTGCCAAATCAGCCAAGCGTCACCACGGGAGCTCCAGCCAGTTGGCTCTTTTGAATATGCACATGGCTGCACAAAGCATTGTGTTACTGAAACTGGAGCCCTGCATCCTGAGAGGGACTGATCCTCCCCAACTCAGAGGGGCTGGCCCATCATGCTGCTCTCCTTGCATTTCCTGAACAGCATAGGTCTACAAAAATGAGCTGAAAACTGTATTTTAAAAGTGACAAAAGAATATAAGGGGGTTGCATTTGACAGGAGACCATACAGCATCTTGCATTTGTGGGTTGTGAAGTGTTTTGCAAACATACTTTTGCTAGACCTCAATCCAGAGAAATGCACGTGTGACAGTGGTAAAGAGGGCCAGAACTAAGATACATAGTTCAAAAGCACAGGCTAGACCTCAAGTATGGTGGTTGAGCCAAAAACTTAGCATCCCTATTCATGTCCAGAATCTATCCCCTTCCCAGGCTGGCAGAGGTGAGCAGACTTGTTGAGAGCAAGCCAATGGGCAGAGCAGAACAGACACTTCCTCAACATCTTCCTCCACCCACCAGGAGTCATTTATTGCCGCATTTCCATCATGCTCAAAGTCAACCTCTTCCTCCATTAGCTTAAAAATTACAACTGGCATTAAAAAT
Source organism: Athene noctua (assembly GCF_965140245.1). Lineage (NCBI taxonomy): Eukaryota > Metazoa > Chordata > Aves > Strigiformes > Strigidae > Athene > Athene noctua. The sequence continues at coordinate 53,561,103 of NC_134041.1, forward strand.
GTGAACTACCAGCTTTGCTCTGCAGTGGCAGACATGGAAAGTGTTACTGAACCCCTTTCCCGAACCCAAGCTACAGCGCATGTAACAGCATGAGTTTCTGTAGCTAGATCAAAGGCAGGGAAGGCAAGCAATAAAGCACACCCCAACAGTCCTTCCTAGCACTTTCTACTGGCAGTCACAACAAGGCACAGCCAGGAACAAATAGAGGGTTGTCAGTGCACAGGAACAGGCAGGAAATTAAGTGAATCCAGAGATCCTGATCACTGCAGAACAAAGGAGCTATGAAAAGGTTGCAGCAGCTTGAGGCAAACACTCATTTGGAGGGAGAGTGAAGCAGACCCAACCATCTGTTTGGTTTTGTGGCTCAACTGCATTTTGTTGCTGGGCAAAGCATGGAAACTTTAAGGAAAAAAAAAAATCCTTACTGAGACAGAGTAAGAAATAATAACTCAGAAAGGGGAAAAAATGTTGGCAGAGCATCTGATGGCAGAAAATCCAGCAAAGCTACATCTCTGAAGTCAACTGCCCTTGACAGGTCACATTTGGATCCTTCTAATTCTGGTGAGGTAAAACCTGTCAAAACCTTTGCCTCCAAGAGGAAAATACTCTCTCCTGCTCTCCCCTAAGAGGGCTGCTTTAACTGTCTTATCACTGATAAGGAATTCCAGCTAGCTTGTAATTCGCACCATTAGGACGGGACATCTTCGCCACAGAAATATAAGATGGGGCCTGACAAATGGAACCGGCCTTTGAAGTCACGGGACAGTTTTCCTAGCTGGGTTTTTCTGCTCTGTGCAGTAAGGGTGGACTTGTTTTTCCTCTATTTCAAGTGACTGCTGCTGAAGGAGTTATGCACGCAGTCTCCACTGCATGCAAAGCCCCAAACACTAAACTGAACTGCAGAGGATCCCTAGGCAGCTAGATCTTGTCCCTGAGAGGAAAGGGCCAAGGGAAGGTTCAGGTGTGAAAGGCTGCACTGTGAAAGGCAAATACACATTACTTCGGACACTTCCAGGGATGTTTCTAGGACAGTAATAAACAGCTAAGACATGTGTTTGCTGAGTGTTGGAAGAAGGCCCTGCTTTGTCTCTCTCCCATACCAAAGCTGCTTTATAACTCAGGCTATTAGAGTTCACCATTGACACTACAGCTACAACAGAAGTTTCTCTATTTCTTCCTCCACATAAACAGCAGTCCCTGCTGCAGCCAAAGCCAGTTATTCAGCTCCTCTCGAGGGGCAGAGTGGTCTCACTCTTCAGGGATGCAACCTCCACTCTTCTGCAGAGGACAGGGTAGGAGGCTGAGTGAGGTGCTCACTCCTAGATTTCAACACAGATTTCGAAACTCTTGTTCCAGTAGGACTTCTACAATGTGAGGAACTGTGACAGTGGTCACCCATCAACCCTAACAGCATTTGAGCCTGATGGTTCAAGGGAAATCAAAGCTTGGGGTGAGGGTCCTTTGCAAACTAGGATTCAGTCACCTTCTAAACATTAGATCCCTTCCTGCCCCACACAAATCCATTCTCTCAATTCCAAATATGGGTGAGTCGCTTGCTAGGGAAGAGGAAAACAGATCCACACAAGCTACAATAGCCAGCAACTTCTGCAAACACAACTTCTGGGCCTGCAGCCCAGCTGCAGCATGTGGGCACACACACATCACTGCTCTACCTGTTCATTACCACCTGCCTTCATCACAGCCACTAACCCCTGGACTTCCAGTTAGTTTCAAGGTAAGGCAGAAGAGCAGAGATATCCTCCAGCAACTCTCACTCTGGCTTAAACAGGCCAGGAAGGACTGACCATGCTGTTGAAGTGGCATACTGAAAAAGCTGCTGCCAGCTGTATGGGTAAGCCACATCCGCAGCTGGGAGAGCTACAGCCTCCTTCCTGAGCTTTTCACCATTGCTTAGGTTTACTGAAGAGAGACTCTGCTCTTGAGCAGCACTCTACCCCCAGTAATGAGAGTACTGCTTTGCCTGTTGCTGCTCTCACCTTGTTGCCTTGGACACAGCAGATTTGATATTGCCCACCAGTGGCTCTGAATGACCACAGACACTGGCCCACTCTAGAAACTAGAACATCGAGTTGCTAAGAAGGATGGAGCCCCATCCAAGTACCATGATACTGGGATGCATGGATAAAGTTCTTCTGAACTGCCACTGTCTTACTCTGCCCATGAACACCTCCATTATTTATACCTTCAGTCCTGTGGCTTTCAACTCAAGAGTACTGCTCTTTGAGAGGAAAGCCCTTCAGGTGACACCTCCCTACATGAAGGAAGGGGAAAAAAAAAAAAAAAAAAAAGAGACTGCATGAAAGTAGGAAGGGGAGAGAAAAAATTTTCCCATGAAGCAAGACAATAAAAAGTGTTAACAATCCACTTAGAAAAGAGGGTCCTACACTGTTTTTGTTTAGCAGTTGTAATTTTAAGCCTATAGATCACAAACAGGAAGCCACCATTACAATTTCCCCTTGCAAAGTGCTTTCACAGCAAAAACTATAGCCACGTTTGGTTTCTTTCAGTGGTGCAGGGGCTACCACAAACATACATGAGGTTTGCAACTTAAACAGTATTCTGGAGATATGGGCCCCCTTGCAACCAAAGTGTAATTCCATTTTGTTTCTCAAAGACTCTAACCAATGGATGTTTTGTATGAAGCAAGATTTGCTGAAGGGAGCAGTGGAGCTTTCAGTAGAGGTATCACTTAAGAGGATTGATGTAGCATTCAACATATCAGATTTCTATTCAAAAGTCTTTAGAAGATATTTGCCACTTCATGACTGATACATAAAGTTACTGGAAAGACTTAATACAGAAAAATTAATGAGAGAACCAGCAGAGCATCAACCAGTAGAAAGACACTGCTCCAAATTACTGACAAATCATGCCGGTTTCATTCAGATAATATGATAGGTAATGGCACGAAACACAAGTCAGTGAACCATCCCAGATCTACCATCATAGTTGTATTCCCACATCTATAGAGAATATAAAAGTGTTTCATTTTGATTAAGTTTTGACTTAACAATTACCAGAAAAAAAAAATGCGAACAAAAGTATAATTTGTATTTCCCAGCTGCAGCTTCCATTACATCAGCTACACCACTGAGGTCAAGTGGGCTGAATAAACTTTACTACATGCTGCAAAGCACATATATCAGCTAAAGGCTGCACTTTGGAAATAATGAGATAAGAGTCCTGCTCCCATTCAAGATGAAAATGGCATAAAGGCACCTCTGTTCTTAGCATGTGACACCCAGAGATCTGTTAATAGCTCAATTAGCCAACTTTACTTATATTTCTTTACCACTAACTTGCAAGTCAAAGATACTTTCCCCAGCTGAACTGAGGTATCTCTATTGGAAATTCAGCTGCACTAGTAAATTTGAAGAAGGCACACATAAAGAAGCAATGCCTGTTTGGCAAAGAGCTATGATACAAGTCTGTCGCATCATGCATTACCCAACTGCAACCTACTTAGCTTGGAAGGAAAGGATTAGTATGTGTCACTGCCCCTCCTCCCCAGACACAAACGCTATTTAAAACATGCACAACAAGAATTTCTGCACTGTTTGGACTACCCAACTCATACCACCCACTTGTAGCTGTGCTCTGTCCAGCCCTCCTAGGCATGCTGGCAGCCCAGTGCTCAGTCCACTAGTTATTCCAAACCCTCACTTCCCTGTCAATCTTTCTCCTCTTTCCTCTTCTCCTCCCCAAAGAAAGGCAGGCTTCTCTTTCTCTTTTACTCTGTTTCTACCTAAAGCTTCCTGAAGAAAGACAGTAGAGGCTTGGCTTGGGCCAAAATGTAGAGGCAGATCCTGGTGGATCACTGGAAAGAGTGTAGACAGCAGAAGACAAATCCCTTGTAACAGCCCACAATAATACAGAGAGTGCTTTTTATAGCAAGTGAGATTTCCCCCCAGCAACTGTAGTACAGGTTGCTGCAGTCCAGCTGGGAGGTGTGCATATATACAGAACAAAGCATCTGAGCTGTACAATGCCCTACACTGCAGTTATGTACAGTATGTGGTTTGTATAGATGTACAGAACCGTGTTATTTTCAACAAACAAGGTAGAAGGAAGCCAGTGGTATTTGAGAGTTATGGGTCACTCCTTCACAAGCAACAGGCATCTAATGCCCTGCCATGGCTGTTAAGAGGGGAAAAAAAATAAATCCCAAACTAGCAACGTAACAGTGTTCTGCCAAGCTGAAGCTTTTTCTATACACAAATAGCAATAGTTTTAAAACTAAAAAGCTGCTTTAAAACCAGTTTTTGAATGCATGCCTAGTGCTGCAGTAGCTGAGACCATTCCCTTTTCCTTCCTTCATCCTGCCTCACACTCATCACCTCTCCTTGCACAATTCGTGACTCTTCCATGAGGTGGACCTGAAACAGTTGAGCCAGGGAAAAGTTAGTATGACGCTAAGTCTGGTTTGGTTTACTGCAGATCTGCACAAGCATAAGGGAGACGGGAAGATGGTGGGTAAGGCGAGACTGCTTCTTTTAGTGGTGGCACCACAAACTGTAAAACACTTCCCTGCACTAAGCCAGGCCAGTTTCAATGCAGCTTCACTTAATTTGGAGGAGACAGGCCTATTTCTGAGACTGCTGTAAGCAGAGTCAAGGCAACCCATAGGAAACTTGTTCTAAAACCAGACTAGGGTAGTTTAAGAGTGCCCACACATCTCCCACCCATTTTAAGATAGAGCTTAAAAGCACAACTTTTGCATAAATAGGATTTATAATACAGCTCTTACACCATCATATGATCTATAGCAGAGCAAGATGACCTGTAGCACGTTGGCAATGCTCATCAAGTAGTAAACTGTCACCTTTGCAGTGATAGCGTAGTTGGGACTGAAATACTTCTTCTGTCTCACTCAGCCTGTTCAATGGCTACGGTAGAATATACTGGCTGCTGAAAAACTAGGGACACTACATTTAACTTGTTAAATTTTAGAAGGGCTTAATATCAATGACATTTATTTTTGGATAATGGCAGACCATCACAACATTGCTTTGCATTCTTCCCTTTTGTGTAGGATTGCAGCTTGTAATTAAAGAGACAGCAGACATGTCCTTTTCATCACACCCACTTTAAACAGCATATACCCAAATAGGTTTTCTTCTGTTTCATCTGCTGTATTTCTGTCTATTAGTAAAAGGGGAATCTCAAAGATCTTTTGAGGGCATTGGGCATGGAGTTTTCCGTACCATGTGACCCATTAGAACACCTCTCCCACGGGAAAAAACCTCAGAACAGCTAAATGAAGCTACATCCATTCCTGAAAAAACTGTACCTAATGTCTGACAGAGGAAGACACTGAACTTGACAGCCTGTGAGGCTCCTCCAGTCCCATCTGTCAAACCAGAATTTCAGATTTCACACGTGTGCTTGTGCACACACATACCACACATTAAAATTATGAGGTGTCTTGAGAAGGCAACTTGGTCCCTCCTCTGGCTGTCTGGATTTATACTTACTGTCAGGTCAAGGAAAGCAGACCTACGGTTTTACTGCTAGAGTTGTAACGTAGAGCTTCAGCAGCACTTTCCAAATCTTCCTTATTCAATCTTCCTGATTCCCTTGGCACTGGTTATTTCAGATTCCTCCTAGTCTATCACCAAGGTAACGGTTCCTTTCTCCAACATCTTCAAAATCCCTTATCGCTGCTGCTCCTCACTGGTACAGACCTGATCTGGCCCTTCAGCCTCTTTTGCAGACACTACAGCCACCTCCTGCCTCCTTTGCTCCCTTCCCAGCCCTTCAGCACACTGCTCTTGCCGAAGACTCTTGGCACAGCAGCACTCTGGTACTTCAGCCAGACTTCTACCAAGTGTACAACCAATTCAGTTGTCCAATCTTGAATTTTCAAGCCTGTGTGCTGTGCCTTGCTTTAATATCCTACTATACACTCGCACATGTTCTGCTCCCTTTGGATCTCCTGCTCCTCCAAATCCTTTCATCTTTTCCCACTTAGCCCTATGCCTTTCTAATGATGCCTCATCAACCTGAGCAGGCTCCCTCCTCTGTGGTATCAAATAACCTGAAACTCTCAAAATCCTTCCTAAAATAAGCCTTACCTACCCTGACTTCCTGCCTTGCCAAACAAGCTTAGTTTTAGTCCTTCTCTAAAAGCTTTTAAAAATACCAAATAAATATAACTTTCCACGTGAAAAACCCTTTGGTCAAAATAAGATGTATGCCAAATTGCCACTTGCCCTGGCTCCTTTGAGGCACAGATCTCCTTCTCTTTGTTTAGGCTGTAAACTATTTGGGACAGGAACCTTGTCTTCAAGCAGCTAAAATACCATGCACGTTTCCAGCCCTGCATAATCAGTCTCATCTCTCCCAGGCAAATGGCCAGTGCTCATACATTTCTGCTTCCAAGTTCTGAGCGCCCTGTTTCACATACCTCTCCTTCACCTATATAAGTTTGTTCTTTTCTGCCTCCATAAATAAGTGTGGAAGTTATCTGCAGCACTTCAGGAGCCAACCAAGTAAGGGAGCAATTTCCTTTGCTGAGCTGGTGTTTGTACATGCCCCCAACTTTCTGTGACCCCATCCTTGTTTGATATGCCGGTCGGGCGGAGATAGGGGGGAACTGGGCTAGAAATTAGCCAATTAACGATTTCTCAGCAAAATGCAACAACCCCAACCCTACATCTTCCAAACCACAGAAGAATTTTCTTTCAAAATACTTTCCTCTCAGTCAGCAATCTGCGCTTGCCCTCCCCCACTCCTCCGCTCCACCCCCCCTTTGTCAGACCTGCTTCTGGAAAAACTCTCCCTGTTCCAGAAAGCAATGCATTAATTCAACATTGACTTTGTTTTACTTGTCTAAATATTCAGCAGAGAAAATAACTGTTCACAGTTATCAAATGTGTTCATCTGCAGACAGGAACTCTTTAGCCTTTGTCACCACCCCCCACCCCCCCCCTTTTCTTTAAATAACAGAAAACCTCATACCAACAGATAGAAAAAGAACAATGACATTTCTTCTAAACAGTTCTGTATTGCACATGCTCTTTCTTCAACCAGCAAGGCGCAATAAACATTTACTACTTTCCTTGGAGCATAGAGGAGGGATTAAAGAAAAAAAAAAAGAACAAACTAAGTCTGAAGCTGCTCTGTGCTGGTTTGATTTAGCACAGCAAAGCAACTTTGTGCTCTTGAGTGACAAACATTTCATGAGCATCAAGGACAAGCAGGGGAAAAGAGTGAAAACAAAGGGAGAAGTCCTGTGGGTAATGAAGGGGCTGCCAAAGAGGGCAGAGCAGCTCTGGTGGGTAGCAGGAAAGGATAAGAGTGCATGAGCACACCAGCCAGGCTGGGTTACCACTACTGATCAAGGGCTATTTCCACAGCCAAAAAACTGGCTGCAGAACAACCCACCCAGGCTAAGAGATGGGGTTCATGTATCAAGACCAATATAAGATTGGGTTCAAATATCAAGACCACTGGGTTACACCGCTGCCTTCCCTCTACACCACATCCATCTCTCACCATCAAGCTCCCTCTTTCCCTGTTAGGCAAGCAGTAGGAAAACCTATAGTTTCCAAGTTCTAACTTTAACTCTTTCATTGAATAGCTTATTTCTTGTGTTAAATAATAGGCTAATCTGGCAGAAAACCAGCCCATATGTCACTATATTGTTGATATGAATAATTTTAAAGTACTTTCCTCCATTGTAACAGCTCCAGTTGAAAGTGTTGGGCACAAAACCAAAGCAGCAATAACTCATGTCAGATATCTGGCATCTGAAACAGGCATGTAAACCCCAACTTTTCACAATCAAACTGTAATAGCACAAATGACTTCTCATGAAGTTAGCCTGTAAACAATCCTAAATCCTCTTCCAGGGGGAGTTCCAAATAAATGCATGTGTAGAATTAGCATTTTACCCAGTACAAGAGAACATGGACTCTGCAGCTTGCAGGTCTAACAAGTGTCAGGACTGAGGAAAGCTACAAACATTTAGGCTTCTCCTCACAATCCATATTTGTATTATCAGAGTTTTGTAATGTATATACAAAAGTTTAGAAAATGTTCCACATCTAAAAACATTTAACATTTTAAAAAAACAAGCTCTACAGCTACATAAGAAACATAAACCAATGTAATCTCTTAGATCTGGGCACGCCACAGACCATTTTAAAGAGAAAAGTTCAGCAACAAATGTCATCTGTTTCTCTTTGTAAAAACAGACTACAGCTGCTCTCTCTGCAGATTTTTTTCAGCTTTAAAAAAGAAGTATGATATTCAATAACTTGTCTTTCATGTTTCTGATTCACAGACCCAGTAACATTGCTCCCAAATATCTCAAGTTTAGGGATGCTTAGCTTCTTTCAAATGGCTTTGAAAAGGGTGGAAATAAATAAACCATATGTCACCTCTGATAATTCTCCCCCATTAGGCAGTCTGTAACAGGGAAGCAAACACCCTTCCCTTCCGCATTCAGGCTTTCCCAGTGTTTTTAATATCCAAGTCACTTAGAAAATCCTGGCCTTTGGAAGCAACACTTAATTGCTTCAGTTCTGGCTTTTAAGTGATTCTATCATAGACCTAGTTGGTAAAAATGCTTATTAGTGATACCCAAAAATAAAGGGAAGCATCCTTTCAAGCTTTCTTTTAAACTCCAGTGAACTTTTGGAGCTAACCCTTCCAATAGCAGGGACTATCTCAAGCAGAGTATCTCTGGGTGGAAGAATTTCAGCCAAAATGTTTAATTGAATTTATTTCCAAGAAAGAGGCCAACTGGGGGAGGGGAAGCTGTTTTGCCTGTGTTGAACAATTCTGGCAACCTCCTGTTTGAGCAGTTTTAGTTCTTCTGTGCTTTGGATGGGGACTTGAAGGCTGGCAGGGGCGTGCACGTGTACACTTCATGCATTCTGTCATTTCAGTGCAAACCCACCCAAATTTGGCCTTGTTAGAAGTCTTTTGGGCTGGGATGGGAGGGAAAGAAGGGAGAAAGAATCTCTTCTGACCTCACATAAACTGTGATCTGTTAGAGAACAGCAGGATGAACACCCAGAGAGACTCATACTTTCAACAACTGAAATTTGGAAGGCATAGATGTCTGTACAGGCTACAGCTATGCCAGATGATGAAGCCACTGTCTCCAACCTGTCCCCAAGTGTTCACATCACTCTCTTTACTTCCAATGAGCCTGCTCTTGGAAGAGCTCCCTAAACTGCTATTTCAGATGACATTAAACAGCTTATTTTTAGCCAGCCTGGCTAGCTCTGGCTGAAATGCATTGGAGAGAGCTTATAGAAACAGCTCAGCCATGGAGGGTGCCCCAAACCTTGAGATGCTGCCGTTTGTGCCAAGTTCAAGTGCTGAGATTTAGTTTGAGATAAAGCACATTCTCCAACACACTCAAAAACTCAGCATTGCTTGGGCCTAATAGGGAAGAAACTGTTGTGGAGAAAGAAAAGGGCAGGAATGACTAGGGGAGCCCGTGGTGGGGAAGACTGACAGGGAAGACACTGTGGCACTGGTCAGAGGTCAGGTCTGGAAATGCACACAGATGGTGCGCACAAGAGTGCATGCATCTTAGGTCCCTGAGTCAACTATGCTAAGGGACTGATCATGCAGTCTCAGTATTTTATGGAGCTTTGCTTACAATACTGTATGAATATGAAAGGATATATTTGTTTAAGCTACTAAACAAATTGTTTAGAAAACTGATTCCCAGAAATTATCCTAGTTAAATTGCCAGGAAGTATCTGGCAGAGTTTGACAATGCAAAATAAGTAGGTCCCAAACTCTTGGGTTACAGAAATGAGCACGAAATCATTCTCACAAGCCAGCATGTGTGCTTATGGGGGGTTTTTTGGTGCCTTCAGGCAGCATTTGGTGGCTGAGAAGCAAGACTGTCTTCTGAGAGTAGTTCCAGTTGCTGCAGGGTCAAGCTACAATAGGAAGAACACCCCCTCTTGTTATTTTGGTTTCCTCAATAACAGTTTGAAGCAAAGATAAAAGGTCACTTAAAAGTTGTATGTGCACACAAGAACCACCACCAAATCCAGGAGAAGATAAATTTGCTACTTTAAAAGTACATTCTCTCCTTAGTAGGAAAAGGCATGTTTTTCTCAACTGGGAAGCCTCTCTTGTGCTTACATTTGGTTCCATCCCCTCAGTAAGACTGTCTGAAAGTTACACAGATGTGCAAATGGTGCTTCCCCCCACCTCCTTCCTTTCTGAAGTGCAATGAACACCACATCTGGACAATCTTGTAAGAAGGGGATAGAAAGGGGTACCTTTACTCTGGGAAAGATGATTCACATGCACTGGAGAAATGCTTGGTTTGGAATATTCCTCAGATTTTACACGAACATGGCTTCACAATGCAAGGTGCTCCCCCCCTGCCCCCCTCCCCCAACCTGCCATGCTCCCTGTGAAACCAGTAAAGCAAAAAAAAATTTTTAAATGCTGCTACTGGTGGTATTTTAAACATCCAGGACTGACACCAAAAGTCCCCAAAGTTCTGAAAAAGTCTGTCTTTAGTAGCAAGCACTGCTCATAAGGAAGAGAGGGGACTGAAACTGGAATGATTCTCATCTTTCCACACCAAGCACTTTTCCAGTACGCACATCTCTGATCACGGCTCTTTGGCATTCTTCTCATTTTAATAGCCCTGAAAGTATCACTTGTCCTTACTGAGGTAGGAAAGACTGAGTACAACTATGCCCACAGTTAAAACACAACAGATGTGAACTTCCCCAAGCAGCACGAGGAGTCAGACTGCAGAGCTATGCTTGGTTATTAGCCTCCAGCTCTTGGGCTGCCGAACCCTGGCTCCAAGACACCCTCAAGCTGTCATGTATGAAACCCGCATCTGAACTCTGGAGCTTCGGCTTCTCTCTGCCAGAGTGCCAAAGATGAAGACCCCGATGCACAAGAGCTGAAGCTGCAGCATGGCTTTTGGTGCACCTTTAGAGGCTGGTGCCATAGGAAGCTATTAATTCACCTCGACTCTGCTGCCTGTTGACTATCCCGCCTAGCGTCCATCGCCGGTCCAGGCGTCTCAGGTGAGCCTTGCGTCGCTTAGAAACTAGTTTGGAACATGGATGGAAACAAAAAAACAAAAACAAAAAAAGGGAAAAAAATGATGGGAGTGTGAGGAATACAAACAAAACATGGCATTTACAAGCACTGGTCTTGTTAGCAGGAATGGGTTAGCTGGGATGCAGACATTTTGGTTTAGTTTATATATTACAGTGGAACAAGTTAGTTTCTTGAGCCTGAGCAACATGAACCATCTCAAACTGTCACAAATTGGCACCCTTTCTATTGGCTTTCCTTAAAAAACCAAAAACATACACACACCCCAAAACAAGATGCACAACAGAAGACAACTTGTCCAAGTAGACCGCAGTGGCAGAACACATCCACATCATTCCTGATGCATCTCCTAGTTAGGCTACATGATCTTCGGAGACTTCAGTCCATTGCATACAACATCAAACCCAACAGGGGTCTAACCTTCTCTAAACAAATTACCACACTATAAACAAAATCCAGGAAAAAAAAAAAAGGCAGCTTCTCTTACGTGAGTTTACTTCTAAACAGCAGCACTCAGGAACAGTGAAGAGTGTCTGATGTCTCCTTGTTTGCACCTCTGTGACTCACAATTACTGCCACAGCTAATTCTCATGATCCAAACTTCTAACGTACTTACTACAAAATATGGGGAAAAACCTGACCTTGCAACTACTGAGCAGGCTCAAGAAGCTAACAAGCCAGAACTGAGAATTAGTTACACAATGAACCAATAATTTATGCTAAAACGTAAACAAAGACAAGACACCTACGGAAATGGCATGCATTGTGAGAGCAGCTGTGCACAGAGGACACACTTGTTTTCTGGATTGTGTGAACTGTACTCACTTCTTCCTTCTGCTTGTAAAGGTGTGAAAAACACAGGAACCATTGGACTGTCATAGAAATACAAATACTTCCCTTTTTCCATTCAAGGGCTTCCACACTAGTTTGGCAACTACTGCAAGGGTGCTTGGTGCTGCCACAAAGGAGTGCAAAACATTACACTTCAGCTATTACTAGGGTACAAACACAACCATTTTGCTAGTGGTGCCAGGAAGCTGTTCCTAAACTTTGATATCATATTATTAATAATCACTCAATTCTGCTTATGCACACTCATTTAGGGAATACGCCCTTATACTCACGACAGCAGACACCACTGTCTTCTAGGACTATGTTCTGTAGACCACTAGGCATAGCAAAATTATTTGATTGGGGAATGATTAGCAAAGCAAGTATAAAAAAATAATTAATAAACTTCCCCCAAAAGTGCCTTTTGCCCTTTATATGCTCAGGGGCTTAGACTAGACTTCAGCACCCAGCTCACTCATCTCAATTTCTCCTTTGCTTTAAGGCCTAAACCTTCCTTAGTCACCCTAAGTGGAGGTGTGGTGAGTGGTGTTGAACAGGCACCATATCTAGTTTGTGGTACTCTGTACCTCACCTTTGATCTCATGCAGCCCAGAGAAGAACCAAAAATTTTCAGAGGAGCTGGATTTCAAGTTTATAGATCGCTGCGGTTTTGGCTTATGGAAATCAGTGGTCCTCCTGCAAGCCCATGGTGGCACAGAAGATGAGCTGTTTTCACTCCTTACTGGTAGTGTCTTTATTAACAATAGATTTAACATGGTAGCTTTCTCAAAATCAACAGGATATTAGACTGACAGTTACACACACACACTACAGAAGAGGCAACACAGAACACCTCACTACACATACAGATTGTAACAGAGAAAAGCTAAATTCACAGTAAACCTGCATTAGAAGGTTTCTATAGGAGAAGGGAAGAAATGAAAGATGTTGAACTTATAGGCTTGTAGGAAGGAGAGCTGTGGAGGGATAAAAATTTGCTTCAGGGGTCAATACAGAGAAGTCACCCACAGCTCCCTGCCTGCCCCGGGAGTTTGGAGGACTTAGCCATCCAGGAGCACCCCTTGAACACAGTGGGTGACACAGATCCACCACGCTGCATCCTCCTCACAACATATGACTATGCCCAGTGATAGACCTTCTGTATCACAATGATGCTTTTGTACAAGTCAGATTTTTTTCTCCTCAACAATACTGGATTTTGTCATTTGATCCCAGACTTGGACTTGGTTGGTCATGCCACAGTTATTCACCAGAAAGGTTATTTATCAACAAGTGTCTAAACCTTTCCAGAGACCATTTAAAGATGTTTACTTTAACAGCTCCTGTGGCTGTGAATGTTTCTTTAGATTGCTTTCTGAATGTTTTCCAAGCCTTGTAAGTTGGTGTTGGTCTAAACACAGGCCCAGGTAGCAGTCAACTGTCTACCCTCACCCTGACAAAAGATGTTGTGCAGACTCAGATGCAGGGAGGAAACACTTTTGTCTTTCTCAGGGAACAGACTATTTAAACAGAGACACATGGAAATATTACTGCTATGTAGAGACAGCATTGTTATTATAGTTGCATTCAGCACCTCCTTATCTTTACAAGGGCCTGCCACGGCTGAGCAACCTCTGGGCCTGCCTGGCTTGTGGACTTGTTCCAGGCCTGCTGCAAATGGAGAGGGCCAAGAGGCTGATACAGAAAGCTCCCTCCATTAGTGGTTCTACCTCTTCAAAGTAGGCAGAGCATAGACTGCACAGCTGCAGGAAGTCAGCATCTCCAGGAGTCACTCTGAAACATGTATGAATTCTAAACTGAGGGCCTAGGGCACTTAATCCACTTAAAGTGCCTTCCTCAGTTATTTTGGAGCTCCTTTCTCCTGCCTACTAAGAGAGAGTTGGCAAGTTTTCTGTGTAGGTATATTCACTTTTACACACTTTTCTTTAAGAGAGAGAATCTGAGTTGTTCTTTCCTCTCTTATGGAATAACTATTAGGAAAAGAATAGCCCAAGTAAAGAACTGGAGGGGAGCAAACAAAGAACAAAAGTCTCAGTTTATGGGATTAATAACATAAAACAAAGTTACTGAAAACCAAGCAAAAGCTGGGGCACATCAAAGCAGTTACGGAGGTAATGCAATTAGATTTGTCACTGAGATGGAACTGAACAGAAAGGGAAGAACAGTTTCAGGTTTCAGCGTATCTGGATTTGGAGTAAGTCAGGGAGCACGACTGCTGACCACAGCTGAGGAGAGCAGTGTAATAGATTAAAGGGGACTGAGACAAAAAAGATAAGGAACATTTGATGGATTTTCCATTACTCAGGAAAGACTGCTGTGTGGCAACAGCCCTGTCCAGAGTACACTCCAGAGGGCAACATGAAAGGCAGAGAGAGCTTGAAATGAAAGCAGTTTAAGCAATAAGGCTGTCAAGCATGCACCATATACAAGTCAGGAAAAGGGAGAAAGCTACAGACAAACAGACAAGGCATCTTCTTTCAGAAAAGAGTGGTAAGCTTTTATTCTTTACTAACAGGGAAACTTTACTAAGTGCTTTTGCATCTGCTAAGATGTTGCATCATGACAGACTGGTTCTTGGCCTACCAGCCTACAGCCAGTCTGTCTCTAAACCCTAAGTGACCCAGGATATGGGTAGCTTTGAGCAGGGAAAAACGAGTTACAAAGCCAAAGATTTCAATAAGCCACAGATGTCACCCTTGGAGCCCAGCACAAAGTTATGTTTTGCTTGTGTGCTATCTTAATGGGCAAATGGTCACCTCAACACATCTCTAAGCCTCCTGCCTGTGCTAAGGAAAGGTCAGCTGAGTTTCCATATACGTTTTACATAAGTGTCACATCAAGAGCACCTAGAAATCTAGCAAGAGATTCATTAGAGTCATAATAGTGTCCTTTGTACACAGTTGCTACATGAGAAGTCCATTAAGATGTGGTTAGTCTTTCATAATGGAACAGAGGAACATGTGAGGTTGTACTATTCCATTTCTGGAACCTGAATTAAGCATCTTTAGCCAAAAACCAGAGCAGCTAAATACATATACATGACAAATGGCATCTCAGTTTTAAAAGAATGAGACCACACCAAATAAAAATACCTTTCCACACAATCATAGACCACAGCAAACAGCAGTGAAAACTAGTTTCAAGGATTAATTGAAAAAAAAAAAATTGTAATGAGAAGCAACCATTAAAGTTAAATCTCACTCCTCTTAATGGCCTATGGCTCTAACAAGCATCTTCTTCCAATTAAAAGCTCTCACTTGTATAATTTCTGCAAACAAGCCATGCAAATTCTCTCCTTCCATGAACATGAGAGTCCAGGACCTCTATCAAAACATACTGCTTGGACTTGCGTAAGTTGTTTGTATGCTTTTTAAGGGTATTCAAATTAGTATAATATTAGGGTCAACATAGCGCTTAGGGATATGGTGTGGTTGGGAACTGTCAATGTTCGGTTAATGGCTGAAGTGGATGATCTTCAGGGTCTTTTCCAACCTAGACGATTCTGTGATTCTGTGATCATTTCAGCTTTTGAACCTTTCTTCACACTGATAGCCCAAGATGGTCACAAAGGGATTCCAGGCATAGCCCTTCACTCCAACTTCTTCTGCAACAATTTATTTAATGATACAAGATGGGGGAAAAGTTTGCTGCACTGGATTAACAGCCACAAGTGGCAGCAAGAATTTTCAACGTTTTCCTTGGGGGGGGAAGTGTAAAGCAAGTGATTTTACCAGTTTCCCCTTGATAACAAAAAGCTTTCCATACCTTCCCCAAGTTTGGATGTGTTGATGTCAGAGTCATCTCTGGTTCCATTTTGGGATTCCAGGTATGTAGCAGGGACCCAGCCCTGCTCCTCTGCTGTGCTCACAAACCACCAACCTACAAAAAGAAGCAAAAGAAGTTGCTCAGTCAACATTAAGAGGAACAAGAACAGCAAGATGCTACTGAGAAGGCATCTCAGAGTGAGCAGATTTGGTGCAGGTTTGAGTTATGCTGCAGTCTCCTAGGAGTGGGGGTTTAGTCCTGTTGGACCATTTCTAACAGATACTCTCATAGTGGTAAACAAGTGTGCAGGCCTGATATAAAAAAGTTTGCAATGGAGCAATCATCACTTTATTTTAAGAAACCTGAAGTCTATCCATGACAAGTCTGATTTGAGTTCTCCAAGTCAGTTTCTCAAAGCAAATCTTGCAACATGTACATCTACAGCATCAAAACACTTTGTATGTATATATGTGAAAGTATGGATATGCACAAACGTTGCTCAAATCCTAATATGAGGTATCACAGAAGTCAAAACATGGAAACAGGAAAGACTTTAGTAGAAGGACACAGATTTCAGAACAGGATGCAAAATGCATGCTTCTAGAGCACTTGCCACCTCAGCCAGTGTTTAACAAACATGACCCAAATTCAATGTCCTGGGAAGCTGGAAAGTACTGCACGGAAGAGAAATAAAAAGAAAAGCTAACTGAAATGTGTCTTCAGGGCATAAGTGCCAGTTATTTGCCTTCCCACACGAACATCCAAGTTTCCACCACTATCTCTAAAAATGTTAAGTATTCATCAACTATACGGATATAAGCTTTAAGTCACATCCATGGATAGATGAATAAAATTATAGCTGAGTCATTTTTAGGTTAAATACATCTCAAATATGATTATCTTTGTCTCTTTTCTTGCTTGGCTACACTGATTTACTGAATCCTCTACTGGTTTTGATGTAGACTCACTCACCCAAGAACTTGCTGCTCTCAGATACAAGCACAACTAGATTCTGTTCATTCAGATAAGGTCAGGGTTAAGATACAGGACAACAGACAGCCAAGCAGGTAAACCATTTCTGTTATTTTCTACAATCTCCCCGTCTCCCCAAAGAATGCAAGTTGCTTTGTCAGGACAATGCAAACTATTGTTCAACACCATTTTTTCAGCCTCCCCAAAGGCAGCTGAGAAAATATCTATTTCAGTACAAGCACCTCAAAACGGTTTACAGACTTTAATGGCTATCATAAACCCAGTGAATTTCCCAGAGAATCCCAAGTCTGCCTGTGATAAGCAGAGGCAGGGATAAGCCAGCCTAGTCTGTAAACAGACAGGGCAAAAAAACTAGTTAATTTATGGTGGGCAAAGCCCTGAGTTGTGCGACGGCCATGCGGTCCTCCCACAGCCGAGAGGCTGCAAGTCTGGGGCCGGCAAGGGGAAGGGAGGCTTCGCTGGACTCTGCCGCCATGCAACATGCAACTTTCTTCAAAGAAAACAAAAAAAACCCCAGAAACCAGCTGAAACAATGCTCAAGTGTTCATGCTAAAAGTCACCCAAGTTAGTTCCAAATCCTGTCACAGAAGATTTTACCAGAGGACAGTAGTTACAAACATTCGTTTCTCCTGCATGAGGCTGGGAGACAATGTGCCCCAAGCAACAAACCCCTCACTTGCCACCACACAGCTGCTAGGTAGCTCTATTTATTTACTCTCAAAACTCAGACATGGCTTTCCATTTGCTGGCCCAGCAGAGGTTTGGAAACTTTGCTTCACGAGGCTCATGGTTGGAAAGTTTAAATTTAGTTATTCCCCCTCAGCAGGAGGTGGATTCTCCTGCCATGAAGCCCACAGCACTGAACACGCAGGATCTGCCAGACCGTTTCAAAAACACATCTTCATGGTTGTTCCTTATTTTACTAGTAACGTATCAACATGGGTAGCAAACACAGTTTAACATACACTTATAATGAGGCACAAAATGTCAGAAGCTGGCTTTCAGCTGATACCAATTAGACTGAAATAGTTTATGTAAACTCTTCCTCAGAAAGAAATTAAACACAATTGCACAAAAAGGACTTGCCTACACTTAAAAACGTGTGCTTGGGCCAAATTCAAACCATGGTAAAACTGTCTTTGGAGGGCTGGATTGCACAGCCTTGACGCAGACCCGTGCTAGCCCATTTCACAATACAGCTCTTCTGGTTTGGCTCACTGAGCTGCATCGTGGCCTCGGAGCCGAGTTTAAGGTCTTGTGTTTGGGGCCATAGGGTAGCTGAGCCTCCATCCATCTAAACAAGGCTTCCTCTTACCTCCATGCCTGAGCATGCATAAACATGCCTCCCCCCTATCACTGGGCCTTGCCAAATGGCAATAGGAAACTTCACAACTACGGCCTTGGGACAGAGGGGGAACCTCACAACTCCACTGATCTTACAAACAGGCTCCCACATACCACTTGGAGGTCAAGTCACATTTGAGGCAGGTTAAAGTCAAGTAACTCAACCAAATCCATTGCAACATGGAGACAGAGCATATAACAGCCTAAGTGAGGTTATAAACTGCTTTGATTCTTCAAGCCATTACTAAAATTAAAGCTCCTAACTGCCATAGAGCTCACAAAAGTTAAATTTTCATTCTAAAGACTTTATAAACTGTGTGCGACTGAGAAGTCAGCAGCACCTTTCTAGGTTCAGAGAAAACTAGTCCCTGCTCTGAAATTCTCCCATTTCAAGCTTCCTTCTCAGAAAGACAAAAGAAAGGCTTTAGGTCACTGGAATAGCACATCCACAGAAAAAAGTATGTTTTACTTAAACAGCCTGAACAACTGAGAAGCCTGAGAAAGTTCCAGCAGCACCCCCCAGCAGCAAAGTCAAAAATGGATGCTCACAAACAAGACATGCAAGGTCTTAGAGTGGCTGAGCAGACATTGCAGAGGTAGCTCAGTCCTTATGAGGCAAAAATCTGAATTATGATGGCACATTTAAGCCATAACCTTATGGAAAGGAAATTACAGCATAGTGCAAGAATTGACAACTCATAGCAGAAAATGGCTGAAGCACAGACAAGTTCCACAATGCAGTCCATGCATGACAGCCACAAACTGCAGAACTCTACCCAGCTGATGATAAAGTACTTGCTCTGCACCATTCCCTCATCAGAAGGCAGCTGCCATTTAGTCCCACCACCCCTTCCCCCACAACCCCAGGTTCACGGGGGTTCATGGTTTGCAGAGAAAATTAGCCAGATTTGCCTTTGTTTGCAGAAAGTTGGGGCTATAATGGCGCAAACTATCTCTTGTTCCCTCCCCTACCGTCTTTCCCAACCCAGAGCATCACAGAAACGTTGTTAGAAAACTTACTTTTGAAACACAGAAAAAACCCATTGCATTTATTTTGAGTTCCCCCTCTATGCTGGAGTTGAGCTTGACTTCACAATTCATTATTAAAACCATTCTGCAGCAACATCTGCAGGGAATTATATAAAGTTATCTCTGTGCACTGCCAAGCCAGTCTGAGGTTAGCTCTTGCACTCACACCATCTGTAGAAATTAGGCAGTTCTTTACAGCCTGAGTTAACCCTTACAGATGCCCCTATCTCTCAGTCATCAAAACACAGCTCTAAAACTGATGTGGCATGGATGTCTACACTTCAACTCATCAGCTCTCATTCCTGATGAGGATTCAAAGGGAATTTGAGCCCCAGAGAAGGCACACAGGGACTTGTAGCCACTGAGCTCAGACCAAACTCAGCTCAAGCTTTGCTGCATTACTCCAAATCCTGCCTTAATACTAATCCAAGAATATGAATTTTTAGGGTAGGAGTGCAATTTTCTCCCCACTTATGTTGACCCTTTGGTTGGCATCTGTCAGCATCCCTAGCTGTAACAGCCAAGATGTCTCCGCAATCAGAGTCCATCTAGGCTCTGATAACTCTCAGGCATTTTCAGCCTGAGAGATTAAAGGTTCTACTTGCCACATGTACATACACATGGCAAGATGACTGCCAAATAGATTGGTCACACTGAAGAGTGAATAAGTGACAAATACTCTGATTCTAAAAATCATGTTCTTGCTTTTACAGTTCTCTCCCCAAAAGGCTTTAAAAAAAATATAATAAAAATAATTAAGTGTTATTCACAACCCACACCATAGGAAACTACTAGAACATAGTTAAAGGACTATCTTTTATGCAAGCTTTGCTTATATTTACATGCATCCTCACTCATCCATGCTTCAATATTGTTTCTTTCTCCACACCAACAGGAAAATTAGCTATTCCTGTTGAAGTCTGCCAAACTGTAAGATGCTATGAAACACTTTAAAAAAAAAAGTTGCAGGACCTTGCTGAACTTTAGTTTCAAATTCTCCCCTCAGCCATTAATTTCTCTATAGACTTTGACTGTCAATTTATGAGCTTAACTAAAGTAAACAAGAAGAATAGCAACACTGTAAAAGGGAATGGGAATCTCTCCTGCATGAGTGGATTACACATTCTTCTAAACAAATACTTAAATAACACTCCACCTCTCAAGAGTCTTGGAAAAATCTCACTCAAGCAGCAGTTCGGTACATCTGACAAGCTCTTTGGGCTTCAGGTTTTTAAATCCTTCTGCCTTGTAACTATCTCTTGAAGGTTTTTTTTTTGATCCAAGAACTTATTGTCCTACAAAGCAGTACTAGGTGCAATCAGGTCACTTCCAGACCTGGCACACAGACCTTTTCATGCCAACAGCTGGTTACTTTCCTTCAGAGATGCTATCTGCTTCATTAAAAACCAGCTAAGGTAAGAGTATTAGCTGTGCAGGTGAAGCTCTTCCCACACAGTACATGTATATTTGATACACATAGGGAAGTCAGTCATAATTGCCTTGGACAGACCTCCAAAAAATATGCAGAAGCAGAAATATAAAGGCACCAGAAGTAGCATTTTGCAAGAAGGATTTATTTTCTGCAGTAAGCGTGTTCTCACACTCACTTCCTAAAAATTCACTACAGTGTCCATACACTATCACTGCACATGCTGGCTCTGCTTTCTGTGAAAGGTTCCTTCAGTTTCACACACTTGGCAAAGGCACTGGGTTGAAAGCACTGAATCCACATAAAGTCCAGTGTTTGATTTCTGAGCATTTTGTCCTTGCAATTCACAGAAGAGGCACCTTTTTAAATACAGAGATAAATGCAAGAGGTCTTCCTAGTATAGAGGTGATGATAGTTAGGGGTACAGAAGTCTGCGTGTGAGTCACTGCACAGCAGACTAAGGCTGTCATCTCAGGATGAATTATTAAAGTTGGTGAAATATTAAAGGCAGCTTTCATCTTTAAACACATAATGTTTCCCAGCTTGTGTGCACTGCAGACTTCACTGCAGCCACTCAACCACGAAACAATGTTTGTCTCGTTTTAAAGATGGAAGTGGAACTCAAACAAAGACACACTCAAGGAAGAAAGATGTGCCTGTGACAGACATCCTACTTGAACACAATTAAGATCCACAAGCACAGGTTCACAGCCCTTTATGTGCCATACCCAAAGCAGACTGGACCACACATTAGGATTCCAGCGCAACCGCATGTCGTGATCCTTCCAGCCAGTTCATGTCCTAGAGCTGCATGCTAGGAGCGTGGTTCACACGAGCAACCTCACTTCCCATGGGAACCTCATTTTGCAAGGTGTTGCAACCCAAAATGTCTGTTCCTGACTGCTCTCATAGTCAAGAATGAAGGTTGTTATCTTGCTTGCAACTACCGTGGTTGCACTCTAGGCACCGAGTATTACTTCAGGAATTCGGGAATAAAGCTCACCACCCCAAGTTACTGCTTAACTCCAAGAGGTTTTAAAATTTGCTGGTGAAATACCCTAAGAGCCCATGGCACTGTGATGGGGCAGAGCTGTTGCCTTTCTCACGTGAGAGAAAAGAGGAAAAAGGATCACACCTTTGCTTCTTTCCTGGTTGCACAGTATGGGAAACTGGAGTTTCTATATGGGTTATCAAACGGATTTTCTACCATAGCATTAAAGCTGAATGAACAACCACAAACACAGATATATATATATGTTTTTTTTAAAATTAACATGAGCTTCTCTTCTTGAAGAAAATAATTTGAAGTGTAACAAGCAAACATTTTGCTCCTGGTACTAGATATGCCACAACATCCGACAGGACATACGTTAGCAACCACACACCTAACTGCTGTTCAACAGCAGTCACACAGCCACAAGCTACATTCTGCCCAGCAAGCTACCCTCAATATTTAAACTGGAGTAATAGTTTTATTATTTAGTGAAGAGAGAACACATGGAACAAGGAAGGAAGAGAGGCTGCACACTCCTGTGCCTTGCTCCAGCATTCAACTAAAATTCACAGGAGCCCCTACGCAAACATAATAGTAACCTGACTTAAGAGCACCACTTAGGAATCCTGACAACCCAAAGCACACACAGAGCAACCCCAGAAACAATCTGCTTTCCCTCCTTAGGGACAGTCTGAAAGCTGAGTTGTGTTCTCATCAGAGTACAGGCTGCAGCAGTTTTTGCTTAATTTGGTGATGGAAACAGCACTGAGAGGAGGGCTTCCTAAAGTGAGGGAGAAGATTGGGAGCAGAAGGTGGGGCCTTCTAGAAGACTGGACTCTGATATAATTTTCTGGCTATTAACAGAACAGCACTTTACCTTATGGAGCTAAAAGTTGGAACAAAAGGCCAAGAGCTGAGACCACGGTTTGCTGTTCTTCACCAATATTTGATAGTAACTGCAAATGCTTAGGCCTCAGCAGCAGCACAGGGAATTGCATTCCTTGCACTGCTTTAGGAGTTACTGAATTCAAGGAAAATAGAATTGAATCCCGGAGGTTGGGTGCTGTTAGATATGAGGGAGAAAATAGAGTTCTTTCCTGGAATGACTGGCTATTAAAGGTAACTAGTTGTTTCAAGTCTACATTATTATGGATTTGCTATCCTAAGTCTGTCTTCTCCCTCCACCTCTACTACTAATCTTGTGGTGTTGGTAGATGGAGACTACTCAGCTATGCTCTTAGCATACCCCTTTGCTGCTGCATTCCAGTTCCTATGGTTGCAGAGCTGGCTGGCACAGAGGGCCCACTACATATGAATAAATATCCTAGTTATTGCTGCCACACAGGTTTTTACTGGACCAAAAGCAGCTGACTAGGTGTGTACATAAGTGCTCGATACAGAGTCCCAAAGTGCGTCTCAGATTCTGGCTTAAACATCTAGCTTGCTTGGACTGGTTTCACATCACATTATATGCATAAACACACACGTATATATGTGGAAATTCACACCCTGACCTCTGCATTCAAATACATATTACCCTAGCCTTCTACTGGGATTGAAACCATGTTTCCTCATACTTCTGGAAAAAAGTAGAAGTGTTCCGAACATGGGAAAAGTTCATGGGAAAAGAGAAAACTGGATAATATACAACTCAGCTCTAATACTTTATGGGTTACATCACTACTAGAGAAGATGGATATTCAGAGTATTAAGACAACTAAGAAATACCACACTAATGTATTTGTTCAAATCTTATAAGCTAGTAGGTAACAAGCCTTCCAGAGGTGCACATTTTGCAAAATACTTATGTATTTATCCCTTATTACAGTTGTGACTTCTTGTGTATATATGTATGTGTATGGGGTAGGTGGAGGGGGGGAGAATTGTTTAAGTAAAGAACACAGTTTATCTTTGTGTTCTGATAATACAAACTTGGTGGTTACAAACTCCAAAGTGCTCTATCTGCAGCTATTTGCTATGGCCCAATTGTTACCCAGGAGCTTCCCCTCCCTGTTTCAAAAAAGGACCTCAGATTTGTGTATTGACACAGCTGGAATGAAGGAATCTGCCAGACACGTTTTCAAGAACTGGCATGTACATCCACAAAGCCATCATATAATCCAGTACAAATGACACAAGTTGTGTCCTTAAAGCAAGGGAGTAAATGCACTACCTATTACATTAACAGCTATGGAGAAGTCTTAGACATTGCCTGTAAACTCCAGATCAAGTCCCATCACCCTCCAGGTCACTAGCTTCCCCTAAACTGTCAAGTACCCTGGGCTCCCTAAGACAGAAGCAGAGGCAAGCAACACTTGCTAAATCTGCCCATGGCCAACTCCATAACACACACAGCCAACATACCCAAGGTGTTGGCCAGCGTCCCCAGACCACTGAAATTAGGAGATCCACAAAGCAATGAAGTTAGCCAGTACTACAGGCCAGTCATCGCTCATGAAGTTGGGGGGGGGGGGGGGGGGAAGTTTGCCAGGGTTCAAACGTCCTAATGCCTTCTAAAAAGTAGCTTAAAATAATCTTTCCCTTCCTTCTTTACATGATTTCAAGAACACCTAACAATGAAAATGTCTGTGCAATGTGAGCTGCATTCCACATAGCCCAACATGTTTGCAGCTCACAGTCTTTGTTCAGTGTAGGAACAAAAGAAACCAAGAGAGCGAGTTCTTTACTCAGAGGAAATATCTCATCATTCATGACAAGAAACAAAGCTATCTTTAGGTGGGCATACTGTATTGCACAAGCGCCTGGCTGCAGCTGCTAGCCTGTGAATGCTTAGTGCTGTACAGTAATTGGAGTAGAACAAGGTCGACCCATAACCCAGTGGCTTTCAGGAGGCTGCTGACTTGCACTGGTATACTGGTCAACATGGTGCTGCCATCCAACCCACAGGTACTAATTCAGTTACTACAGAAAATACCTGTCACAAATCACAGATTTGCCTTTTTTCATCTGATCTGCTTGGAAAACAGGATTTGCTGTCTGTCAAGTTCTGGTCACACTACATATCAATTCTCACCTTTTCTTGTAGTCTTTTTTTCCTCTTGGAAAGAAATAGACTTACATGCAACCTTCAAAGATGAAGTCTTTGTGATTTTAGTAACAAGGGAAGGTAAGATTGCTAGAGAGCACACAGGCTTAACAGCTAGTATAAGAAATTGTGCATTCTCTGTGGGCAACAAGTGGTACTGGACAGTATATTCCTTTCTTCTTTCCCTTCCCCTAAAGTTTTGATTACTTCAGTAGGTCCTGAAGTTGACCAGTGAGGATACTGACTCCTGCTAATGTCTTTCAGTACAGCTTCCCTGATCATGTAACTTCATGGGGCACTTTCCTTCTGCCATGTTTGATTACAATCCAGAGCTTTTCATCTTCTACTTCCAAAAGGACTTCTGTTCTGTACCTCCTTTAGTGTTTCTACTGTGAGGAAGATGTAGATCAAGTAGGAAAGTAAAGCAATAAATCCATCTGCCACTGTCCTTAAAGCCTGTCCCCCCACCTCCTCTCCAGCAGCCCATCATTTAAAGGTTGAAATCTATAGGTCTGAGGTTTTAATAAAGCTGCCAAAGTGATACTGTATGCACCATGTTTACATAAAACAGTAATTTACAAGAGGTCCCAACCAAAAACAGGTTTGGCTGGGGCATGGACAGAGGAGGACTCCAGCACAGAGTACAGAATATACAGAAATCAGGTGGGTGAACCCAGCCTGTAGCAGCAGACAAGTAACCCACTACCTTCTGAAAGGCTATACCAGTGCAGCCAGCTCCTGCAGCAGATTTTCCAGAGCCACGAACAACTGATTACAGTAAAGGCATGCAAACAGATGGCTTTCCACCCCATGGGGCATGGGGAGCTGAGCCCCAGGAGCCAACACAGACTCTCTACTAGTCATTACCAGTCACAGGGTTGTGTTTTCTGTGGTCAGACAACAGGGTGCACAGTCAAGCTCACAAGTAATTTCCTTTACATTTACAGAACTTAATCTTAAACCAAACACAGTTTGTGTCCAAGCTTTCTTTAGGAAAACATGAATAAGCTTCAAATGGGCCTCACAGTAATCTTGTCCAAAGATTACAAATTACTTCCTAGTGGTTTAAAAAAGTTATAGACCCCCAGCCCCAGCTGATAGGAAATGGCCTTCACAGGCAGCAGAGAACAGCCAATCTTTACTTCCTGCACAGACTGACAGAAGCTGCTTTTGTTTTAATTTCTTATTCTATAGTCTGTAGGCATTGGAATGGGCTGCCCAGGGAGGTGGTGGAGTCCCCATCCCTGGAGGTGTTTAAGAGTAGGGTCTACATAGTGCTTAGGGACATGGTGTAGTTGGGAACTCTCAGGTGTTAGGTTAATGGTTGGACTAGATCATCTTCAAGGTCTGTTCCAACCTAGATGATTCTGTGAACGTGGTGTCAGTAGCTTGCTGAGAAATCCTCAAAACCACATGGAATATAGAAAAAGACTATGGACTAGGAATAATCCTAGCAGAGTACCAAACAGCACTGCAGGTGATAGAGTCAAAATCATCTAGGAATCCCGTATTTCAGTTAAGATGCATTTGCCACCTCCAAGGCAGACTTTGATTATCTCAGGACAGAACAGGGCAACACTGGAGAAGAGCTCAAATCAAGGAACAAAGGCTATACTATATCCAGAAAAATTCAGAGGATAAAGCAACCAAACAGTGATATTAGCTCAGCCTGAAGCCCAGCTGACTCACCAGATTAAAAACACTGCCTCTTACGAACAGCTTTTATGGGATCCTTCTGAACCATAATACTCCTGGCTAAAGGAATGGAGCCACCTCAGTTTGCCAGTGCCCAGCACAGTGTGCAGAGCACCACTGCCCTGCAGTGCCCAGATAACCATCTCACAAATTGCTATTTCCATATCTTGGCTGTTCCTTGAACCTCTGTAGTCCAAATACAACTTCTGTCCAGCTCTATTTATTAGCTAGATCTGGCAAGATTGTAGCCCAGATGGTACATTATCACAAATACTGATGTAAGATAAACTGAAGGCTCTGCTCTCCCTCCAACACCGCTCCATCGCTTTTCTCCATTCAAGCTGTGTTTCTGCAGTGACCCCGGGGAGCTGAGCCTCAAAGAGCTGCCTGCAGAAGGCTGCAGGAAATGACAGCTTCGGAAATGAGTACCCGAGTGATGAATAGCAGGCTACAAGAGCAGCCGGTGCGTTAGTGGGCTGCCAATTAATGAACTACATTGTACTGAACAAGGACATACATGGGCAAGTAGTAGTATCACTGACGCTCCCCAGAAGAGATTACAAATCCAAACCAGTATTTTCTGAAGGGTTTTTCCAGACTTTTCTAAAATTTAGACACCTACAGACTTGTTACTATGTTTTGTTCATCAGGAAGCTAAACCAGTCCCATTTTGAACAACTTATGGAAAACAGAGAAAAAAAAATTGGGGGAAGAATTTGCCTTTTACCTTTATCCATCATGAAAACCCAGACAGTGAGAACAGCCTGTGCAGGTGGAAACAGAAGAGGATATTCACCTTTACAAAGGGGGAAACTGAGCTCATCCATATAGACTTCAAAAGGGCAAACGGGACTTACTGGGGTATCTGATTCCATCAGCTCTAACAAAAAGGTGCATCAGCAGCATAAGAAAAGAAGGTGAATACAGCAAAGTTATTAAGGCAAAAACCTCTGAGCAAGATGCCTGTTTTCCCCCCCTCAGCAAAAAAACACTCCTCTTACGTTGCAAATAATACTCTGCACACAGCCAGGTAACTAAGCACTATTCATTCTGAATTAGCCTCTGGATAACAAGGCTCCACACTTCACTTAAACATCTTTGCAGGGTTTTTGCTACATGGTAGTAAGCATTTGATTTCCCTGCAACTTGCTTGGGTGTCTCACCTGAGACATTGACTTTAAAGATGGATATTTAGCCTTTGGTGCTCCTTACAGAGTGGAAAGGCAACTTAGACTCAGCAGAGAACCAAGACTAGAAACACCTCCCTAAATCTTGCAATATGGGAACATCAACAGCAACATTCCTATTAACACCTTCACACAGAAAGGCTGGGTTGATGGCAGCCTCAGTTGCTGGTCTGCCTCCAGGAAGGCACCATTAAGTGTGCAGCAAGTCAAAATCCCAATATTTAAATAATTTCATTTTCTGACTCTTTTCTGTCTTTTCAAGCTTAATCAAACAAATCCAGAGCAGGCAGTGAGCACAGATTTGCTGGCAATAATCAGTGAGGCTGATCTACTGATGTTAAATAAAGGTTAGCAAGGCAAATTAATGATGTGAGATACAGGAGAGCTGTCAATCTCCGCATAGAGCTGAGACAAGACAAATATATCATTGTGAGGCTTATTCCTTTCCATTAGGAATAATTCAACCATGAAAAAAAGAGCAAGAGTAATGCTGTCCTTGGGTGAAAAGCAGAGATTTGCAGACCCTCCATTATACACACAGATGCATTACACAATACAGCACTATTTAAAATAAATAAGCAGCACAGTAAGGGATTACCTAAACCTGTCAGACAGATGATATAGAGGCATAGTGTTTATCTTTTCAACAGGGAGTCACTTAAGCTTGCCCCTATGAGTGCATGCAAGATTAAACCCTTCCCACTCCCCAGTACAAGGCTACCAAAAGAGGACACGCTGGACTGCCTGTAACTACCCCTGACCAGTCTCTGCCGCGAGTGCTATATTTTCCATGTGAATTTCTTTCTTTGCACAGGCAATTGCTATTCCCCAATCACTCTAATGCTAACATCATAAGAAAACCTTGAGTTCAGGCATTTTGCAACCCTGTAGTTTTCAGGATCTCACTCTTGTCAGTTTGATGGCATCTTCCTTTCTTCTGTCCTTCCCTCAAAATGCATTGATTTCCCTTTCCTAACTCAGGAAAGGTCAATGATGGAGCACAGAGGCTACATGTTCACTGCAAACTGAGAAAGAAGATGGTCCTGTTGCTGGGAAGTTGGCCTAGCATTGGAAAGTTCTTCTTAAAAGAACTGAGAGCCAAACCATTTATTTTTGTGGGAGGAGTTTTTCCCTCCCCAGTTTACAAGTCTTTGTTACTTCCCTTCCCATCCCCCACCACCCAAATTTGAACAGTGTTTCCTTTGTCTGTCGCTTATGTAGACTTCCATTCTATGGAGACAAGGCCTGAATGTCTAATGTCTAGCACAACAGGACCCTGATCTCAGCTGGGCCTTAGGCACTGCCATAAAAAACAAACAGAGATCACAGAAGCATGACTCTTGTGATGTAAAACAGCCTGGCTAGTAAATAAGTCTTTGGATACGTCTGTTAGCTGACATACTAATTACAATGTTGGAATGCTATGATTTAACAAAAGCTTACATGGCCTGAAAATTTAGTCACTAAAGGGATGTTTTGGAATATGTGTGCACGTTTGGAAGGGCAAGTTGGAGTTCACTACAGTATTAACGTGATGTATATACAACAGCACCTCCAGCAAGACCAACTGGGCTACTAGCACATTTTAGGATGACTAATGAATTGAAGTTTCCTTGGCATGCTTCCCTCTCAAGGGCCGTGGGTAAGGATTACAGAGTGGAAGGAACCCAACCTGGGTAGAAATAAAAGTACATACTCTTGTAGCTGCTAAATCCATACTGGGGAAGGGGATTTCCCATTGCATTTCAAAGAGATCTATGCCCCCAGCCTTGTTTGCATGGGCTCTTCACCACACACACTGAATTCTCAGACTCCAGCTCAGCAAAACATTGTGCAATGCAGCTTGCAGAAGGCAACCAAGACCACACATTTTTGAGAAGGACAAACATCTCTTCCAAAACCCCTTCTAAGAGACCATCAACAGCAGACATGAGGGGAGCCACCTCCAAGACACACCAGTCCCTTGATGAACTTCTTGGTCAATCTTCTGGCTACTGACACCTCCTGAAGCTTCAAAACTGCCTCCCAATGTTCCTCAATCCCATTGTAAGATGTAGCGTAGCTCCTTTGTGCCTACAAGCCATTTTCATGGAGATCATGCTTTCTCCAACTGACTTATGTGTCACCAGTTGCTGACATAAGTCAGTGGATGGGGTTGCCTGGTCCCAACACACATAGTATGAGCTAGAAGCACAAAACAAGCTTTTTGATGTACTTATTTTGGGAATAGCCACACACTATACTCGCAGTAGTTCATATTAATTATTAGTTACTATTAATTACACAGGATTAACTTGTTAATTTTATTTCTAAAAAAAAGTCTTCCCACTGTGTCCTGCTGACAAATAAGTTCATCCAGGTGACAAACAATAATAGGCATTGGTTTAATAAAATCTGGAAGTCAGCTTTACATGGTGCTAAAATTAAGGGCTTAATTCTCTGTCCTACAAAAGGTTAGATTTGTTGGTCATCTTCCAGCATGTACTGTCTCTAAGCTATGCCCCTACTTGCTAGCCCACACTTGAAGCTGAAGGAAAAACTTAAGATTCAAAGGAGATTCAACATCTAGCCTGCCTTCTTGCATCTCACAGGCCATTAACGCTACATCACCACTGCTGTGCCTAATTACCTTTACCAGACTACTCATTCTGAGGTACATGGCTTTTTCCCATGAAGTTATAGTCTGGAGGCTATTCCAGAAACACAGGCACTGACTACCAGTATCTGAGGAATTATCATATAGACATCTAACATGCTTCCCAATAGACTTGTTGAAGATTCAGTGACCGGTAGCTGCAAAGATTCAACCTTGCACCATTCATCTAGTTAGATTTTTATTTTGTTTTTCCAATTTTCCCCTGCCCTGCCACTTCAGCTTCTGCAATTACCTTGGCAACACCTTCCAGGAGTCCCAGAAAAACTTAAGGATGATCCAGACAAAATCTCAGATATTTCTGTCAGCCTATCACATCAGCAAGTGTGGTCAGAGTGACCACGCCAAAGCCTTGAGCATCACAACCACTGAAATTGCAGAATATGGTTTGCCTTCATGAACTGGTTTTTAGTTTGGCCAAAACATAAAGTCATATTTTCATATCCTCCTAAAGCCTGAGAATATCTAAACCCTATCAGAGGATGTGATCTGCTTCTACTTGGATGCAATGAATGAGATGTGACAGGGGGAGGGGATCTCAAGAGCACCTTCCCACTGCAAGAAGCAATTAATCAATTTTGCTCACATTTGTTTTGTTTAAGTCCTGAACTCTAAGGAGAAGATAATACTCATTACAGTAACCTTGGAAATCAGTATGACATTTGACACATTTGCTGATGTGACTTACAGATGACAGCATGGCTATGACTTAATTCCAGGACCTGTCTCTCCCCCTGCTCCTTCCCTCAGGAGATGCAGAAACCCCACACCCCTTTTGTTTCTGGTATCTCTCTTCCACAGAAAATAGGATGGGCAAAACCATTATACCAGTTAACTTCACTTTCTTACCACTTTTGCCACTCCATTAGCAGGGCAGCCCCATATGACAAGGGAGTCAGAGAAAGATGAATCGATTTTCAAGCAGAGGCTGCCTATTCATTTCTGGACTGTCTTCTGCCCAGAGGTAGCTCTGGTGCTTGCCAGCACTGCTTCTCTGCCACCACAAAGGAGTGGAGTTACTCATCTTTCATGCCATTTCCACCTCTGTTTTCACAATTGTAAAAAGGTTCACACTGCAGTTTACTGATTTATAAAAACAGGAAACATTTTGACCTGGATTATCCAAGCAGGCTGTAGTCTCCTATTCAGTAAAGGTATTTAGTAGGAAAACAGTGAAATGTCCCCAAACCGCATGTTCTAGTCAAGTGTAGGCTTAAGCACTTTGCTCAGCTGAGGAGCAGAGCCAAGGAGTGAGCAACATCTTTAAAAGATAAAAACCCCATCTGCGAGGAGCCACTTGTTCCTTCACTGAGGGCGATGCCTGTACCACAGTGCCATTATGCTTTTAACTCATCACAGCTTTGTGCTGTCACTTCCAGCCTCGCCCCCTTTCCCCTTCCAACTATGTCTCAGGCCTTTGAATGAGCCTATGTGTATTTATTTGCAGCTCAGCTTTCAAATCCTGAGCCAAAGCCAGAGAAGCAGAGCAGCCTCTACAGATGAAGTCCTAGAAATCAGCTACAAAAGTTTCAATACAATGAAATAAGAATACTGCATTTGCTTTCCCTCCAAGCTAAAGGGTGTGCAAGGGTCACAGGTATTGCATAGTAAATAAGAAAAAAAGCAAGATGAAGTCTTTATGACTGGGGAAGAAGTAAAAAAACCTGCTTCCAGCCCAAATACATAAAAGAAATTTAAAATATAGCTTACCTACCTACCCCAAACATTGGGCTAAGGTCAGGGACTGGTTCCAGGCTGGAGTTCAGGGGATTTCTCATCTGCTGCTTAAAGTCACCCCTTCCTTCGATGAAGTGTTGGCAATCCTATCCAGTTGCAAAGTTAGCAAGCAGCAATAGAAGTCAAGAATAAAGGGTACCAACAGCCCTGCCTTCAAGCACTGCTAGCATACCTTAGGGTATGTCTCATAGCTGCACAGTTAAATGCTATGCTGGGTCTTAAGACTCTTCTTGGTCTTTAACTTCTGAGAAGCATTTCTAGGACAGACTACTGTAGTGATTTTTGTTTATTTTTAAAACAGAAATAAGCAGAATAGTGAGTGAAGTGTGACCCCAGATCATTATTTTTTCTGTGCCTGTAGCTATACCATTTAAAACGAGATCAATCGAAAGCCCTACTTTGCAAACAAGATGACTGTCGTTAACCAGAGCCAGAAGTTTCAGGAGAAACACATTTCATTCAGATATAGCAAAAGACTTCTTACGACAGAGATGAGGTATTGATTAAAAAAAACACCAAAAAGAAAAGCGGCTGACGCACCCCCTGCCTGCTCAAGCAAGCTGTAAGTTTGAAGAAAAAGAACAAAATGAACTTTGCTTTGACTCCTCTGTGCTCGGAGTTACTCTGTGACAACGATTCCCTGCTGCCAACACACACTCCAGCTTCGAGAGCAAGGATGACGGTATCCAAGCCAAACACATGCGTGGCTGGAGAGGCTTGCGGCAGATTAGACAGCTCTTCTTTGTACTGATACATGAAATACATCTGGGGCACCCCAGCTATATTAAGGGCACATTCCTTGGCTGAACTGATGCTTGTTGAGCACTGCTGCAGGCACCAGTGACGCTCATCTCTAGAGCACTGATACAGCACTTCAGGCAGCTCCCCAAACTGGTAGATGGAGATGCCTGGGAAATGAGACTTGTGAAACACCCCTTAAATCTTGATATTCTCACTCAGATTATCTAAATCCCAATGTGGAAAACATGCCAAAAGCATCCTTACCCTGAATCACAATGAAATGCTCAATAAGAGGCAGGATTTACAGAAAGCCAGCTGCAAGCAAAGGCAGCCCTTTGTCATCAGTGTCACAGGCATCTTGAGGAGTCCAGTCAGATCTAGATACAACTGTATGTCCAAGACAAGCTCCTACCTCAAAGTCCAACACATCCATCATGTTGTGCATCTGGAATCAAGCTCTTGCCACTCCAGGCACAGTACCTTTCTAGAGAGCCTGTATCCTCCCGAGACACAGGGCTGCAAATGGCCCCATTTCTCAAGGTTTTTTTTGTTTAAGTGTCTTTTTAAAAGTGTTTCGTTTAAAAAAAAAAAAAAAAAAAAGGAACAGAGTTATTAGAAACTGCCATTACTGTGATGGCATAATCTAGTGAGAAAATAATAATAATAAAAAATTAAGTTCCCTTATTATCCATTTCATTAAGTATTAGCACTCTTAGCTACTTTCTAACTGGCCCATGAAGAAAGTATGGAAATTTACATTGAATCAGAGTTTAAGGATCAAAACAAATGCAATCATACCAGGCTCTCTTTCAGATTTATATGCCATGGCTTTTTCATGGATTTAGCAGTAAAACTTTCTACTGTATAACATGAATGTCCAGTTTAACATTAGTAAGTATTAGTAACATCACTGCTCATGTAAATTGGAGGTTGATGGGGCATCATGAGTTTTAGGAAGAGAACAGACATCTCTAACAGCAGCAAGCTCCTACCCATGAAGCACAGCCCGGGCCAACAAGAACTCCAGCACCTCCTAGTCCTCCTTGCGCTAGTCTTGCCACAACGTTCACACTTCACAGTCGTTTCAAGTTTCCAAATCAGAAGCTTTGCTGGATTTCCAATTTCTAGATATCCCCATGCCAGCAAAAAAAGATTCTGAAGAATTTTAATTTTTCCAGACTGCATACCAGGCTTAATTCCTTATTCTCTGTTACTATTGCCTATGAGTTCACTTGACAATTTTCAGCTCTTCAGATTTACAGCCATTCTTAGCAAAGTATTTCATCCACAAATAAACGCAACCATCCTTTTTCTGAAGGCAAGGGGAAAATATATAGAAAGCACACAGATGTTTGGCAAGTACATCAAAGCTAGGCTACTCAGTACAAAAACCCTCCCCAAAACCCCTGACGTTCTCAGTGCTTTAACAATATAATCAAATTTTAACTATGAACAGAGGGGGATTCCAAATGGGTACATAACATCTACAATAATAAATTAATTAGAAGTGCACAGAAGCCTGGACTACAGAAACCTGTACACTCTATTAAACATCTTCACGTGCCATTTCATTCTGTGAGACCAGTCACACTGACTCTGAGCAAATCTTTGTTTTTCACATTAATATGAAATCAGATGAGGCTGGGCAGTGATATCAACTCCTGGGCAGTAGGTATCAACTTAACTGTCTTTGGCGAAGTCATGCTCATGCTCTCTGTGCAGTTGGAGAATACAGTCTTTGACTCTTCAAACCCCACAATTTGCTGCTGACCCATGGACATTCACTTAGATGCTCTTGGATCTTGGGAGAGCAGAGAGCACTTTCCCCTCTGACAATTATTTCATAACTTCAGCACATAATACCTTTTCCAAAGGAGGACAGATGTGCAGGAGTAGTTTCAGTCTTCCAAGAAGTTTTCCACTAGTATCTTGATTTTTCTCTGACTGTGTAGTCCAAGAGCATAACCATGGCCCCTTGCAAGGCTGGAGGTTGCTGCTCGAGCAATATATGCTGCAAGCAGACCATCCAGCTGAGGTACTGCCCATTTGCTCCCCATTCCGAGATGCTGCTGCGAGGAGACCTGCCAGCACACAGCTACTCACACTTTTCTGGGGAGCTTTGAAAAGGACATCACAAACGAATAGCTTGAGCCCAGTTTATCTTACAAGGGAAATTTCAGCCAGAAGCCATTATGTCAAACATTCAGGTTTTTGAGAGGTAGAGAGGGATCATATGGGATTGGGGGCGGGGGAAAGGGGGAGAATGACTCTATTTTGCTTTCAGAATACTGTATATATCCTAGTTACAAGAAAGAAATCAGCAATAATGCCTATCCCACTCAAGGTTCAGCTTTTTTTTTTTTTTTTTTTTTTTAAAAAAGTTTTGCAGTCTTTGAAGAGGAGAGGGAGGAAGAGGAAGATCCTGAGCTCCAAGAATTTCACTCTTGACATGCCAAAACCATCAGAAGAAATGCCCAGATTTTCCACGATGACTTGGATACATGCCACAGTAAAAGAAGCCACTTCATAGTAAGCTCCCATCCATAAGGAGACAACTTCAGCTCACTCAGCTTCAGGGAGAAGGGGCTACTCCCCTTCACTATAGGATACCTGATCTCTATGTGAACTCCTGCTGCCCAAACAGCCATCTGGCTGTTCAGTTAGCCTGGGGGACTAAGGGCAGAAGCAAGTCTGTTGTCATATTCCACAGGAAGGCATCAAATCCATGATGTTAAGGGTGGATTACTATGGGCTAAAATAGTAGAAACCCTACAAAAAGCAGAAGGGAGAGAGAGTTGATGGGACAGAGGATTTGTAGGATTGTATCCCTAAAACTCCAAGGGAAAATCAGGTTTTCAGTAGGGATTTGGAGTCTGGAAGCAGAAGGACACCCACAATTTAACTTTTTGATACCTGCATGCACCTTAGGAAACATCTGTTTATACAAATTTCTATTAGGACACACTAGGTTTTGCTTACTCTCCTTTTTTTTTTGCCAGGAAACCCTGATGCTGCTGCCACATGATTAAGAAGTCGCTCACTAATTCAGCTGAAACCCGACACCCCAGTGTCTTTGGCTGCAGCCACTGCACAAAGAGCATTTGGGATCCTGTGACATGACAGCTTTCCTCTCCTCCAAGACTGACATTAACCAAAAGCCTCCTATCCAAAACAACAACGCTAGACAGAACACAACCCACATTCCTCCTATTTTGGGAAAGTCTGGATTAGAAACCTAATTTCTCATCTTGAACCCATGTGTAGCTGTTTAAGCGTAGTTCAGGAGTCATACAACATTTACAGCTTATTCCTATGAATGCTATAAAAACTAATAAGAGTGAGAATCATCAGCAAAATGTACTACAAAATACAATGCAGAATAAACTGGAGCAAACACTGTGATCATACTCATGCAACTGCTGCCCACCAGGAATCTTCTGCTGCACAGAAGAGATGTGGTGTTGGGAAAAGACAATTTAGTGACAAGCTGAAAGCTTGAAAACTCTAGTTTTGTGAAGGGAGGCTGGGCACTCAGCTTCCACTTCACCCCAAGCCTGCTCCTCATTTGCATGAGAAACTGCACTTGGATTTTCCAGAATCTCTGCCACCTATTCAGAAATGAGTCTTGAGCAGAAATGGCAAATTTGCACTGCTGCCAGCTGTGCAGTCCCTACCTGGTCACACCATGAAGTCCTCTGCCTCTCATTCCCTTCTACCAGCCTTCAAACAGTAATTTCTGAACGCTTTGGGGCAAAATTCCACCTGCAAGATACTACTGGTTTTGAAACAGAAGAGGACAGACAAACATCCAAATATAAATTGAAAGCACTTGCTCAAAAGACTCCCTTAGTGTCTCAACAGTTCCTGACTAGTCAACACCTTACGTTTTTATTTTAAAATGTATTTCTGCTATTGTTCTTGGTTCCCTTAAATCAACACCAAATTCCACTATGGATTTAGACTTTGCAACGTGACTTCAGTTCTCTAAGCACAGAGTAGGTGTCTTGTGAGAAGGTTTTGCTTTTGCCAGCATCCACTTCCAAAATCTCCAGCTCTGGATAAGAGAAACAAAACAGGATAGCTGCATAACAGCAGTCAGCCTCCTACACACTCAGGAGCTTCCTGGCTACTGCTGCATTATGAATTTCATGAGCTGTCAAGCAGAGTTAGGGCCAACTGTGTGCCCACTGGCTTTGAACTGCATGGCTTGGGGCACCACAGGCCACACGAGCGTGTGACAGGAGGTGCAGCTCTGTCATTTCAAGGAAGATTATGAAACTGTACACATCCAGCAAAACAAAACCTGACATGGTCCGTACTGAGAGATAGAAAGGTGCACACAAATATCAAGCCCAGTTGGACACCCAGTTACAAGATTGGGAACTATTTGCTGACTTGAGCAAAGCTGTTATTCACATCCATGGCAAAGCTGTACAAGTCCAGTCAATCACTGCCTTAGTGTTGGCATCCCTAAATGTAAAGCAGCAAAAGAGCAAAGGAAGATGGATGGAAAACATGACCAGTCACACAACTCACTTTCCTGCTCCATACTATAGCACTAACACCAGAGAGCACAGGAGGCAAAAATTAAGTAATAGAAAAAGGGGTGCATGACAGAAAGATACATTTGAGTAGCAGATGTCAAAAAAGAAGCCAATTTGAATGTTCCTTTGCCTTTCAAGCCCCAAGGTACCTCCTGTAACTAATGCACCACGTACTGCTC
This sequence comes from Athene noctua, assembly GCF_965140245.1. NCBI lineage: Eukaryota > Metazoa > Chordata > Aves > Strigiformes > Strigidae > Athene > Athene noctua. The sequence continues at coordinate 53,598,373 of NC_134041.1, forward strand.
ACAAACTTCATGGGATTAACAGTACAGCCTGTGGGATGAATCACTCCTATATATTTCTTTTTTTATTCCACATCAAAATCTCAGAAGGAAGAAAACCATGGCTTGCTCATAACAGATTCTCTCTCCCTATTCTCCAAAAATATGCAAAGAACTTGTTACAAACTGGATATTGCTGAGGCTACAGGTATATTCCTGAAAAGTATGCACCACCAAAATAAAAGCACTGAAGTCACTTCATGTGGTTAACTGTACTGTCTTCTGTCATTCTTTTCATGCTTATTTGTTATATCACTGATGGAAGTGGTCCATCTGAAGTGCAAGACAGCCATAGGTAAGCATTCAGTGGAACTTTTTTATCTCCAGGAACTAGCCTATATAAGTCCACTTTCTCCCAGAAAGAGATTCTGTTCAGCTTCAGAAGTCAAAGATAAGCAAGATAAGTTCTGACCTCTGTCATGGGTCCAGTTGAACGGGAGTGAATACAGTTGTGATATTTGCTTTCTTAAGTGATGGCTGCTTTTACCAATCTAGGTCAGGCTCAACTACAGCAACCAAGGCTCTTTCCTGCCAACTTACTTGCAAGAAAAACACTAAGTACCAATGGATGGTCTGACTCCAGAGCTCTACCTTATAAGTGCAATTCTAGTCCATCCACCAAGACCTGATGAAGGCACAGCTCTGAAACAGCTACAGAAAAATGCCTCAGCATCACACTGTTGAGGTTAAGGCAAAACTTCAGTCCCACAGAAACATGGGATTTTGGTTTCCTTAAACTGATGAACATGCTGTGTTCTATTTCCTTAGATCAGAATGTGCTCCTGACAAGCAAAATTAGCAGAGGATTTAGCTACCACAGAAAATCAAAAAGCATTAACCACATGAGATTCTCTGCAGAAGGTATAGCAGATCAGTGGAAAGAACCAAAAAACATGTAAGAATAAATGATACCCAGGAAGGAAGTTACTAATCTCCATCTGCGTTCAGTTATCCTTGTTTCAGGCCGCCTCTCCTGCACATGCTTAAGTTTCTACCAAATTTACCTGGGCCCAGTCAGATGGTCCACTCAGGACTCTGCTTAAACAAGAGGCAAAAAAGAAAGAGGAAGGATTATATCATTTGGGGATATTGTGAAGAATTACTAGTTTAGGCAAGTTTCAGCTGAAGCAGATGGTGTTCCTGATATACCAAGGACCTTGCACTTACTCTGCAGAAGCCAGAGTAGCTCACCTGGCAGCCTGCAGCTTTTGCAAAGGTGCAGATGAGTTTGGCCCAGTCGCTATTTCTATTCCTGTCACTGCATTGCCCCCAAGACACACTTGCCAAACGCAAGCGCATGCTCAGGCAGTCAGCTTCTGCTGTGTCTGCACATAATCAGTGGAAAAGAGGCCCTGGTGCAACTCAAGGAGGTCTCAACACTGTCATCTGTCACACCATTACAAAGGGTGGCTACAACTCATCTATAAGGGAAGTTTCCCTGTAACCACCAGCATTTCCCCTCAAATGCCACTACACAACAACTCCTGGTAGCCTGAGCCAAATTTAAACCAGTGTCAGCAAGCGTCTTGCAAGCCAACCCCAGAACCGTTCAGTCCCAAGTTCCCACATGCACATTCTGCAGACAGGGTCCTCATTGGGTGATGTTAGTTTCTGTTTAGGATTGTTTGCAAGGGAGACTCTGGGGCAGTGTAGGGTGAGCAACACCCTTTCATGTGGCTGGCTCTCAAACCTGGATACTTCTGTGAAAGAGATACTTAACTTCCCAGTTCTCAGTTGAGTGGAAGGGTTCACACGCCAATCCCCAGAGGCTCACTTCTTATTTTAAAAACAACAGACTAACAGCCCAGGAAGTGTATAGTCAGCTCCAAAAATACACCAAAGACTTCTGGAATGACCAAGTGTGTAATTTAACTTGTAGTTGGTACAGGAACCAGTTCTGCTTGCTGTGCTCCGGTGGAGCAAAAGAGGTATTTTCTATAGGGCTCAGTTATCCCATTTGCCTGGTGATAGAAATAGCATCCAATTTCTGGTGATTCTACTTTTATTCAAGGACATTTTGGTCACAGAAGGTCCACTTGAAGCAAGGGAATAATTTGCAAGCTCAGCCTGAGCATACAGCCATCCCATAATTTTGGTTCTTCATACTCTGCAGAGTTTCCTTCTCAGTAATGGTAAGGCATTTTAGCCAGGATTAAGAAAAAAAAAACTCAAAGAAACTGTCTCTCAGGTTCCTGATCCTGTTTTCAGACAAACAAGCAGATTTTACCTTCTCTCCTGTGAGTCAGCATGTGCAGTCTTCCCCCTGCCTACACCCAGCAATGCAGGTTCTTCAAAGTGGTTTCCAGGACACTGAATAAATTGGCCTCAAGTTTAATCCTAGGGTTTCAAATGGTCAGTGATGGATCTTCCCAGGTTCACATCACCCATCCTGAATCTCCAGCTATACTCAGTAAGATGAATGGGACAAGTCTCTTCAAGCAGCTCAGGTTTTCCTCATGCAGGGAGGCCTCCAATAACATCCAAATGCTATAAAAGTCCATGTGGGAGATTAAAGTGCTATTTATGAATTTACCAATGTTCAGGTCAATGATTCGGGTTTAATATTAGATGCCATTCTTCCAATTTTAGGATCACCACTGCATGGAGATTTATCCTGCGTGCACACACAGCCGCTCCATATCATGTTTGAGTAGGGACTGTGTTCAGGGCTTCCTTAACTTCATTTCAGTTTTAGCACACTGGAATTTGTTACTCCAATTTCCACGTTTTGTATGCAGTCACCTAGACTCCCTAAGAGCTATTGTCCTTTTAAGAAGGATGTATTTCACCTGCACATATGGTCACCATTTGAAAGTCAGCACAGTGCCTCAAGACCTGGACATCAAATCATGAAGGTGTTATCTTACACTCATCAGACAGCACAGACGTGTGCCTGCCAGCGTTAGTCTAGCTAGTCAAGCTGCTGCTAATCATGAAAGAGCAACAACTTATTTTCTCTTTTATCCAAGTATCAAACCAGTCTGGGATTCTTAAGCAAACATATGGCAGCTGTATTAATATAGGAGCAAAGTGAAGATAGGTCTGCAGCATAAGTGCACCCAGCACTGCCCTTACCTTCCAACCACTGGGAGATACGCTTTTATTGAAGCCCATCCCACCAGCGTGCTTACCAGAAAGGGTGTGCAGACATGATGGGGGGGAGAAAAGATCAGCAGGAGGTAGTTCTGCGAACAGAATTAAAACAACTTTTCAAAACAACAGGCTAGGGCTTTCCAGCATGTGTTTGCATTTGTGGGGAGAAATAGGAGATACAGACTCAGGCAAGGTCTGGGAAATACTTGACATTATCACTAAACTTAAGTTTGACTACGTTGCCAATATAACTGCAGTCCAGTTTCATTTGAAATAAAGTGATGTCCCATTGCATGTGAAACTTTCAGATGAAGTCACACAGTATCAAGATACAAGAAAAAAAAAAGAACCGGCCAACAAAAATAGTAAAGAGAAGCCAGCCAGTAAAATAGAGATCCAAGAGAGCCCATCTCATCCTCCGCATCTTCCAGAACTGCTTCAGTTAATCCAGCTGTGAGCCAACATCTTTCTACCACAAAAATAATTAAAGTCTCCATCAAGAATGCTGGAAAGTCTGATGTCCCAGCCTGAAGGGTGGGTGGACAGGAAGAGCTGACATACACCCCTCTGTCAAGCTACCCCTTAAATCTGATTGTATGATGAAACTCCTAAGCAAGACAACTACTTCTATAGGTTTTGCTTAATCTGAAGATGGATGAGAAATTGCTTTGTGGGGAAACTGAACTCTTTTTAACATGAAAACCAAAAGTAAGGAGTTATGTTGCTATGGTTGTAACTGAAACGCGTCTGCTAATGATTACAGCTTCCATTTTACTGCCAAAGTATTATTAGAACTGCTTATTTGCTGTGCAGCTTGGGAAAAAAAAAATCTCTTACGTCCTTTATTAATCTTGTCCTCATCTGACACAACAAAAATGCATCATCAGTCTTTTGCTTACTTTGAAAAATGGGCCTGAAAGTCACCACAAGAGCCAAAGTCTTTGTGTATAATTGCATTCTTGATTACCTAGAATAAAGGGCAGAAGACATCACTCACTATGCATTAAGTTCAGTATTTTTGGGGCTTATTTAAAGCCATTTCAGTGACTTTCTTTCCTAAAAGAAACTTCGATATAACAAAAAGCTATAAAAACAATGCTTTTTTTGGTTTGTTTTTTGTTTTTTTTTTTTTTAAAAGGCACTCACATCCCAAGGAACACAGCCCACAAAGTACCTACAGGACTCGTTGGAAGGCTTCAGTAATATCCTTGTATCTTCTTGGCGTCAGGGAGTATCTTGCAGCAGTGCTGAGCTGGTGACCTATTTGGCTGATATAGGAAACTCAATCATTAGAAAGTTTATGTATTCTAATATGAAAAGCAGATTTTCCTTGGAAACATTTTCTTGGGGCAGGTTTCAGGGTCCTGAAACTGGCAATGACTGCATAAACAGAGGAGGTAATGAGTACAGGCTCCAACCAGAGATGCTGTATAAAATTTTTTCCTTTTTAGCCTGCCATCCTGGGCTCCAAACAGGGTATACAGTGGAAACAGAGAGAATTTAACTATCAAGAATTTAACTATCTACCTGAGTACGAAGTCTCAGCAAGGCAGGATTAGATGAGAAGGGAAAGAGGAGGAAACTTGCAGGCAGCTGGAAATTTCAGAATTGAAGTTTTCAGAAGCCTAGTAGAGTGTCTGCTATTCAGGAGTACCTGGATATGCTGTATGGCTTGCTTTCCTGGCTTCTCCACACTTACTGATGCGCCCTGTTTGTCTGAGGCTAAATTGCCTTTATAGACAGTTAAGTCTTCAAGTCTGTGGTTTCAGTGGTCATATCCCAGCAGCCAGACTAACAGGGCACTCTCAGAAGTCCTGGAACAGATTTCATGCTCACAGCTACCGAACAAAATCCAGACAGGCTTGTTCCCTCTCTTGCTCCTAGAGGGTGTCTTAAGGGTCTCAGCCCCTTGGGTATAGCGAAGTCAAAACAGCTGCAGATAAGAAAGAATCTTTGCTGACATTGACTTGCTCCCACTCTGAACTACCGTTCTTGTGGTGTGGAGACAAGAAAAGTCTCCATGCATGCTGACCTAGTTGCCTTGTTGGATCTCTTTCAACCCAGCCTGTGTAAAGGCTTTGCCCCTGCAAGGGGGCTTGCTCTGCTGGTCTTGCAAGGCAGGGGAATTCCTCTCTCTGGCCTCCCATTCTCATTTCTTGAGAGATTAGAGAACTGTAGAACTAAATGGGTAGTATTTTGTTCCACTTCAAGCCAGGTGGAAGGGAGTTTAAAAGGGAACTTGTTTACTTCAGTGGGATCTTAGAAGACAGCAGATGGTAAGAACCCAGCCCTGGAGCTGCTTATTTAAATATATCTGGAGATTTCCTATTCACAGCAATAACCCTTCCCCCTATCTTAGGGAAATTTGGGGGTGGGGAAGAGTTGTCCCACAGAGACATGACATCAGTAAAAGAAAAGACAAACGAATGCAAAATTCAAAGTGGTTGGACTTCAGATGTCTTCATAAAAAGGAAGAAGAAGAAGAAAAAAAAAAATCACATAACTGAACTAGCCCTGTCAGAATACCAATTTCCCAAGATTAAGACAAACGATGGGAATGGGATTAAAAAAATGAATACAAACCACATACTATAGTCCAAATAATTTGAAAAAAAAAAAATGCTATAGAAGGACAACTTCAAATTCACTTCAGTTTTATTGTGTCTCTATCTGGAGAGATGTTCCTTTAAAACAATATAAAACCAAACACTACATAGAGGGGATCCGATACGTACTCTTAAAGAGGAGAATGCTTTAGAGGAATACAACCCCATGACATTTCTTGTGTCCCTATTGCTTGTTAATCATGCTCCTCCCTCTACAGAATGAAATGAGGGAGCATTGCTTGGAAAATAGTAATCTCTTACTACACCGAAAACTTCCATGATGAACCTGACAGAACAATGTTACTAGTTAACTTTAGCAAGTCTTTATGAATGCACTGAAGGTCACTTTAGTATGACATTTAGCCGCTCCCAACTCAAGTGGGGCCCAAATAATACAAGCCACCAATCAACTCCTCCATCCCAACCAGCAAAACATCCCTACTAGCAGAGCTCCAGAGCAGTCTGGAGGTGTCCCAGGAAAGCTTCAGCAAAATTAGGCAATGCAAAGGGCATAGTGTTACCAGACAGTCATATTTCAAGTGTTCATAATGAGCTTGTCACCAAGAAGTCAGAGCAAGTATGCAATGCAATTCAAAGCTGGGCAAAGGAAAGCTAAGCAAGGATGTCTATGAAATGCGGAAAGGCTTCTCAGAAGAGATGGAAATGTCACGACACAGTTAAAGGGACAATCTCTCCTTGTCACAGGACTAGAAGAAATATTCCTAGCAGAAAAGCAGGAGCCCACCTCAATCCCTTCGCATGCTCTTAAAAATGTGTCTCCAGGTGACAATGGGGAACAATCTCATTTTCCACAGTGACAGAGGACAACTACAGACACCAGAGTATTAACAACCCTGCTTTGGTTCCAGCATAGAAAATTACCTTCCATGCTCTTAAACACAGAAACAAACATCACTTGCCATGTAAATTACTAAGTGTGGGAGAGGAAAGCCATTTAGACATCACAAGAAAGCTGCATGAATATTACAACACATTCATAATTCAAGCATTTTGCTTTATACAGCAACCTCCCAACCTCAACTGAGATGTTGATGTGGTGAAGCTGAAGCAATAGGCAGGTCTAGAAATAATCAGTCTCAAGTAGCTTATCGTTCAAGCCTATGCACAGGGCAGACTTGAACTGCAGCTCAGAGGTAACTGCTTCAGAAATGTTGTGGCATGCTTCCTTTCTGGGCACAGTAAATCTAAGTTAAATTATTGAAACTCAAATGACAGGTTCAGCCATACCAACACCCTTTTCCTGCTGAAAGCTGGTTAGAAAAAGCAAGCTGCTACCACCTCCTTACCCTTGCAGAGGCAAACATTTAAAAATCCAATCAGATTAGAAAAAAAGGCAAGAGGAAAAGAGGTCAGAAAATAGCTTACAAAACAGAATCACCAGAGAGGTCAGGGTAGGCTGTCAAGGGCTGCTTCCAGCTTAGTACAGCTGCTAAAGTCATTAGATAGTGTCACCCCACCCTTGGGCTCCCAGGGGCAAGAGCAGAGGAAGGAGTGCTCCTCCTCATCTCCTGCTGACCCAGCTGTTTCTGGTGTGAGTATAAATTCTCTCCATCCATTCAACATTTTGCAAACAGGCCACTGGAAGAGGGAGTGCCTGTTTGCAGGGCTGGTCAGGCACTATATTCCCAGAAAGGAGCTGATCTCCAGTGAGAACTTGGCAACAGCAAGTCATCGCAGCCAGATTTACCTCTGTGCTCTAAGTCTGTCTCAGGCTTCCCCCGGAGACAGTACAGAGCCTAAATTAGTCTAAGTGTTCCTGTCCATCCCATCAATGCTCCATTGACCCCATTTCCATTGATTACTTTAAAACAAGGCATCCAGGCTTGCTCCAATAGACACCACCTTCCAGACAACTAAAGTTCAAAATAAACCCCACACTTTGCAGCAAGAGGATGCTTTGATTATACTGTTGCAAAACAAAGCAAGAGAACAACCAGCTTTAATTACTACCTCCAAAAAGCCTAAAGAGAAAGACACTGCTACAGTGAAACAAGCAAGTGCTACTGAGCATCCTTATCTTCACCACTGACGTCTCCAGCCCTTGAGCTGCAAGCATTTGAAGGAGAAAAGAATCTCTGCTTTGTCAGCGTTGTCCCTGTTTGGAGGGAAAACTTCTACACCGTTTTTTAGGACATGAAACAACTTTCTAGTAACTCCCAGCCAAAATTTCCTTATCACCCACCTTGCCTCCTCAGATGGCCTATGTCTGTCTGCCTTAGTGCATGCACTGGGCAGAAAACTGCAGCAGGACAGGAACTGATTCATAAGTGGATCCAAGCATCCTCTGCTGTAGGGCTGGTGACAGGCCCAGAAAGGCAGGACACATGGCAAGGCAGCACTGCATTCAGAATAGGGCACTGGAGTCTACAGATCTTTGTTTTTGAAGAAGGGGTTGGGGTGGTCCTTTCTTGAGCTCAGCTCTGCTTGTTAGAGAGTTATGAACACTGGTGCATACAGCAGCAGTTACACAAGCTATCCCAGGTATTTAGTGGTGGCCACTCACCTAAGCCTGTGAAGCCACTGGTGCTAGGCAAAAGGGATTGATCTACCTAAGTGTTTGTTTCTCCTCCTTGAATTCCAGGCACAGCTCAAGGACTGATGAAGAGAAGAGGCTGCTGTATGAGGGAGTGTTTCCTTTTTATATCATGACCATGGTCTCTTACAAGGTTTAACATTCAAATACACAGCCATGCTGGGAAGAAATGGAAATGCAGAGAACCGAAGTAGCTTTCTCAGAGCAAACAGCAGGGCAGGGCTCAATGTACAAACAGAAAGCAAGTCCTGAATCACAACTGATGGGCCATGCTCTCTTAAAATGCTTTGTAAGGAAAAAAAAGAGCTTTCCAAGGAAAGCCAGCATGCACAATTGCACCTGAAATAAAGCATGATGTTGTCAATTAGGTGTACTGTGTCTGGCAACACATCTGACCAGTGGATGCAAAGCTAATGACAATTCATAAGCAAACATAGTAACTGCATTTGCAATTTGGTGTAGGGCTACATCCACATTTGAAGCCTAGGAAACTGCTAGCATGTCACTTATACATTAGAAGAAACAGAAGTTTACCAGGTTTTGGCCAGCTTTTGCAAGATGATGATACTAATGCTCAAAGACATTTGCTAGCAGTGCACACAGTGCCATGCTCCCCCCATGTACAAAGGAGGGGTCATGAAAACAACATCCTGGACAAGGGTGTAGAGCAGCAGAAAGCAGATACAAGACAGGAACACTTTACATTCACAAAATGTAAAACAAAACCCCCACCAACACTAAGGAAGGGACCAAAAATCAATGCTACTTTCAAAACCAGGCATGACAGATGGAATAGAGAGATGAAAGATTGATCTGTGAGTCACAAACAGCCTCACGTTTCCCTGTTTCTACCTGGAAGACTTTAAGGGTACACCTTTAGCCAAGATCCAGTAGTTAACCTCAAAAGTAATTTTGGCCTGATTTGGTACCAAGTAAAACCACTTACTTAACCCTAAAAAGCAACACCTTCAAATAAAAGGGGCTGTGTTCCCCATGAAGAGGCAGAAGCCTAACTCAAAAGCCCTCAAGCTAATAAAGAGGGAGTTTGCAATAGGGAAGCCAGTGCACCCCTAGGTGTCAGTCTCAAGAGAGCTGTAGCCTATGTCCCTCTCCTAGATCACGAATGCAGCCAGTGAACAGCCTACGTGAAACCAAATAGTGTAGCAGAGTGCATTTCCACGCACACACTAGTCTCCCGACACTGTGTGGAGAACCAGTAAGTCTCAAGACTCCCAAGCCAGGCCACCCAGATAAGCAGAGACCCTCCTTATGGTGATACTTGGGTGCCATGTCCCATATCCCAGCTAAGCAGGGAAGAGCAGCCTCCCTTCCCAAAGCTCCCTTTTTGATCCAGTAGAATCAGTAGGGTCCCAGTGAAGTTACGCTAGCCATAGTAGCTTTGTTTTACGTATTGTGTGTAACATAATATTGGGAATTGGTCTGCAGTTATGTAATTGCAAAAAAATGGCTACAGTCCTGCTCAGCCCAGAGGAAAATGCCATCCCACGATGCCTCCACTGCAGACATGGCTCCAGACAGCTGCAGAGCAGCAGTGAGGGCAGAGGTGCTTGGACTACACTTATACTTAACTGTCTGTCAGGTTTTCCATTGCAAACACTGCTGCCACAGTTTATAGCTTGACCATTTCAAGCCACATCCACGCAAAACTTGGCAGAGAGGGAGCTGCTCTGGCCCAGTCCCTCCCCTTTCTACCTTAAAGAAATCTGTGTCGGATTCCTGCTTTAAAGTCACAGCATTTCTTTTCTGCAACAGAAATACATTTTTAAGTCATTCCGCAAGTCTTTTTTGGTTAAGGTTTCAAAGAAGCCTGTGTACTTGACAGACAAGCCTTAAGTCAACTATTCACATTGTTATTCTGAAACAGCTCAGAAATGTTTAAACAGTGTTGGACAGTGCAGGTTGGTTACACAGTGCCTTTAAGCGGATCAGTCACTTCTAGCAAGCAACACAAGCGCTGTAACCATAGCCTGTTCCCAGACACCCATCTGTAGAGACTGTTAACCTCTGTTTTTCTCCTGAAGAATTTGTGACCATTGCTACATGCAGATTTTCCTCCTCAGCCAAGGAAAAAAGAAAGAGATAAATGTCCATCATATAACAAGCACACTGTGGGTCTTCTGCTCATGTAACCAGAACTAAGGTTTGAAGGACAATTTTTGTTGAGCCAATATAGGTATTTGCTGCAAAAACCAAGTGCCGAAGTCTGAGAGCTGGTACATTATCAAATAATTTGCTCTGAAGTATAGAAATCCTACAAATTTCTTTCAGTCTAGCAAGGTTTGCTTCTGTGGCAATCACAGCAACAGTGACCCATAGGCTTCATAACTGAGATGAAGGGTTTCAGGAATTATTCACCACATATGCTGACCATGCTTTCAAGTCATAATACTGAACAGAAGCTTCAACTTCAAAATGATGTCCAAGTCACAACTTTAATTGGCACAATAACGAAGGCAACCTTATTCAACTCTTTTAGTGAAACAGAAAACTAAGAATGAGACAAGGCCCTACCAAATGGGCTGGCATGTATCTGCCTGCAAGACTCCTTAAATACCATCTCTTGTATGGGAAAAATAACACTGAATAATACTATATAGTAAATACAACGCATTTACTTAAGATGAAGTTAAAAGCAGCTTGATGATAACCAGGTAAAACTTCCAATAAATCAAACACCAGACTTTTTTCCCTTTCTACTCCTGCCCTCTACACTGGCCCTTGAAAGCAGAGCTTCCTTCCTTTCAAGGGGGCACACAATTTGGAGGCAAACATCAGAGGAGATGGTAACTCTAGCTCACGCCCTACAAGTGTTCAGAAGAAAATATCCAGCAGGACATGAAACAGACACCATTGTTCAGAAACTAGTTTTGAGCTTTCTTATGTAAAAAGCATAGGGCCATTTGACCAGTAAATAGAAGGTGTTTCTTCCCTACAAAGCCATGCAACAGAACCAAGTTAAGGTTTTTCCCACTCCGGGAAACAAGAGAACCATTTAAGTATCCCTAGGCATTAGCCAGCAACTCTATTCAGGCAAGGTTTGAAAATCAAGCAGTCATCTGTGCCTTTTCATACCTAGCTTCCCCAAAGTACAGCTAACACACCCCCAAACCAGACTTATGATATGCTATACACATGTATACACACAAGGAAGTTTGAAATACTGGCCCAGCAGCACATCCAATGCACACTGTCCAGTCTGATGGGACTTCTCAGCCACACAGCTAACAAGCTATCTAGCCGTGCTTCCTTCCTTTCATTGAAGAAATTGTTCCTGCTGCGGGTGACATCCATAACACCATACATCACCTTTGTCTGGATCAGGAGAATAATGAGCTTAATTTATACAATTACAGCTATAGTTTCACTTATCAAGCCAACATAAGCAGTCAGATGAATTACTACACATGTGCCTAGTTCAATAATGTTTTCTGGAGGAGTAATCACCATGTCCTTAGAAGTTATAACCACATCTTTCTAGGCTTGCTTGCCTACTCTAAACAAGATGCCCAAACTCAAACACTGACTCCTGACTTTTAAAAACTGAGACTTGAGAAACTTTTGCTAGTTTCATTACATGCCATTCATAGTGAAGTTAATACCTGTGGTATCCCTAACCTAGGACAGAGTATGTTTGGAGTCCTGTTCTTGGAACAACTAAAACATCATTTCCCTGCCAGAACAGTTTAGACAAGCATCCAAAGCAAATGATGCTCTCTCCATCACCAATTTGTGACTTGTAGATACGTGTATTTAAAACCACCCTATTTTTATTTTATACACATATATATATACACACACATACATATAAAGGGCAAGATCATAGATGCAGTTCAGAGCTTCAGAGTTCCTTCCTTGTTTTACATGGACATTAAGAAATCTGGCTGCTAAGCATCAGAATATGGTCTTAAGAACCGTAATCCAAATTGAAGGATGTTTCTTTAGAAGAGTCACATTTCTGGACCCCCTAATTAAATTCAGGCCCTAACACTCTTCATTTGTATCACCACATACCATGTGGTTCAATACAATATGATGTGAACTGTGCAAGGCAGAGGGGCCACATTAAAAGAAAACACAAAGGAACTGTAATTTGGAATTCAGACACTTCTTGTGTTATTAAACAGCCCAATTCCCTTGGTTCCATAAACCATTATCCAAGACAGGGATATCATGGATATGAATATAAATTGCGACAATAACTAGGCTTGTTCTGACAGCAGTAACACCCACTCTTGACAAAGAGGAGCCCTCAGGCTTGGAAGGGAGGATACTTGTCCACTAGCCCAGCCACAATTAAAAAAGTTAGGACATTTTCCCCCCCCTTCACTCATAACAATTTCTTTAAAGTGGGGCAGATGAGCATTTTGTCCTTTACTAGTCTTGCAAGTGATATGGTCAGTACCCAAGGGACAGGCATTTTTGTTCACACTAGCCAGTGCATTTCCACACACTATCCTTTTGGACACCACACCAAATCACTGGCCAGCAACTGACTGTGTCACTTTGAGCCAAACAAGCATTAGGCTTTCATACAGCAGAGAAATTATCACTCCATTAAAAGAAGGAAAAAAAAAATATAATGCATGATCATCATTGCGGATAACCTGACTCAGAGCCCTGGAAGATGGATTTGAGTCCCAGATCGGGGCGCCCTGGTTCCCCCAAGCTCTGGCGTGCCCAGCACACTCCAGAGCCAGCTGGTCATGAGAGCCCAGCATGTGAAACTACCACGACGTGAGCCTCTGCTTGAATGGCTCGAAATGCCAGCAGCTCCTCTAGATGAGGACACACAAGTCACGAGTGGGCTGGAAACCAGTCCTGGACAACAGCTCTGGATTAATACACAAGGAACACTGGAGGGGAGGAGGGGAAGCTGCTGAAGACAGGCAGTTATTCAAACCAGCTGCTAACCCGCTCCAACCACTCACATGTACAGAGTCTCCTGCATATGTTCAGTCTGACTCAATGCTACCAGGCATCCAAGAGTTAAAGTATACAAAAGACACCCATACAAACACTTGCCAAAAATCTCATTTTCCAAGTGGAAGTTGGTTGTTCCATGGATGGCAGAAGAAGAGATTTCATCTTGCTTTTACATGACAGCCTCTGCCTCCTTGCTTCAAAATTCCCCAATTAACACTTCTGCAAGAAATTTTGAAACTGTGCATGGCCACGTATTTATCTACGCACATTCTCTCCCCTCCCTACTGAGTTCTGGGCCACGGGCTAAGCTGTCAAGCCAAGTTTCATCCCAAGTAATTTTTAAACACTCATCCTATAAATCCTCTGAAAAGGGAGTTAGTAATGGAAATGCTGACAGAGACTTGAAGAGACAGCAGGGCATCTATATCAGTCTACTATACATCAGCTTCATTAGCTGCAGATCCTTCTCTCCTTCACCTTCGTTTTCCATTAGCATACTTTGGCTAATTAACGCACAAAACCTATGAAACATTCTTACAGTAGAAGGCAACATTTGGCCCCCAGCCCAAATCAACATTAAGAAACTTCAACATCCTCAGCCAGACACAGTAACTGTACCAGATGGAGCTAACGTACAACTACAAGTAGTGACGAGGAAACTGAAAGAAGAGGAACACATGCAAAAAGTGGACCATTGAAAGAGGGAAAAGCAGCAAACGTGTCTTACCGCTTTCATTTTTCTCTATGACATCCACAACCTCTCCAGCCTGGAGACTGATCTCAGAGTTCTCCTGCTTCTCATAGTTGGACACCACCACATATTGCTCCAGGATCATGGGTTCAGAGTTAGCATCAGCACCTGGGGAAGGGAAAAAGCAAGCCGTAAGCCAGCTTCCAGCCATGACTCCTTGAGAGCGACCTCCGTCCATCTGATTCACGACAGGCCAACTTGTCACCAGAGCCAAGCGAATCAGCAAACAACCTTGGCTCACAGCATATCCCCAAATGGCTGGCCATATAGAAACAGCCTCCTCTGGCCCACAACCCAGCAGCACAGAGGGACATTGGAGAGAAGAAAAAGAAAAAAAGGGGAGGGAAAAAAAAATACGAGAAGGAGCCGAAGACAGTGAATTATTTGCAAAGTTTCATAATGGATTCCGAAAATAAAACTCTTCCCAACATGGTTTCCACAATCCTTGCTCCCATCAGAGAGAAAAATCCTGGGCAGAAGCAGCATAAATCCACAGCTGAGCCATCCCCCCAGTAAACCCAAAGGAAAAAAAAACAGCTCTCCCCTTGGCGGTTCAGCTCCTTCTCCACTCTAAAGGCTTGAGCTGAAAGTCAAGAGGGGGCTGTAGATGCCAATCATATTCGTCTGCACTGCAGCCCTTAAATAGAAACACATGAGCGGGATTGAAAGAGAGGGAGGTGGGGTGGAGGGAAAGAGGGGAGGGCGGGGAAGAGTGTTTACTTGAAACAGAAGAAGAAGAAAAAAAAAAAGTTATAGCGCCAGATCCTTGCTCAAACACGGCCACCCCCCGCCTGCCCCCCGCCAGCTCCACAGTTCCGCATTCCCTGCAGCAGAGCAGCCCTGAGCGGGACAGAGGCACAGCGTGCTCCGGCTTCCCCCTCTCCATCACCCTTCGGCGCCTTTTTGCAGCCCATGGAGCCAACCTCCCCAGTTGTTTGGTTTCTCTTCATATTGAGGACTTTTGGCTGTCAGAGACAGTTATGAATGAGAGTAGGTTCTCGCACAAAAAGGGGCAAAAGAAAGTGCAAAATAATTTTTCTCCTCCCTTCCCCCACACTCTTGGAGTTTCTCTGTCGTTTTTGATTTCTCACTTTTCCACCCACAAACTGAAATCGTGCCTGTCGGGGTGGAGCCGTGAGGCAGGCACGCCGCAGTGCCAGGTGTGGAGGGAGACCTCCTTGCACTACTGCCCGCCGTGTGAGATGCACCTCAGCTCACCGGTGCAACATAAGTACTGCAGATGGGGGCCTCCGCAGTCCCAGGCACAGACCGATTGTGCTCTGCCTGGAAACTGCCTTGAAAAGTCATGAAAACCTTTAGGACATCAGGGTTTCTTAATCTGCCCTCATTTATATGCTCTTCAAAGCGTCAGAACGGAGCAAAAAGCACCTACAACTTCTGTCTAAGAGCCAACATGCCTTAACGCAAAATTATTTTACAGGTTTCCTGAATTACAGCAACATGTATTAGGGCAGAGCAGTCTAGGCCAACAGCATTATTATACATTTTACGTGTTAAGAGGCAGTTCCTGTGTCTCTAGATTAAGACACAGATGGAAAGGGGAGACAGAAGCAGATGTATGATTTGCTGAAAGTCCCATTTCACGTGATGGGTGCAGAGCCAGGAGCAGACTCCAGGTCTCCTGAATCTCTGACGACAAATTGGCTACCAGAGACGGGAAGGAAGCAGCATGGTTTGAAACTGTCCACCAGACAAGTCAGGGGACTGACAGCCAAGCACAGGATGCTCAGTGCTGTATTTCCAAACACACCGTGTTCATATGCGTTTGGACTAAAGATGCAAAGTGATTCTACAGACAAGTAATTAGCATCCCTGCCAAGAGAGAGGTAAAGAATGCATCAGCCATTAAAACAACGTCCTGTGAAATGAAAATCCTAGAACAAAAGGCAATTAATTCAACCATTTCCTGAAAGGAAACGCTATCACAATGCCTCCCTTTGGACCAGATTTAAGAAATCCAGAAAATTAGAAGACTTACTTGCTCCCTAAGCGTGCCTCTGACTCTCCTCAGGTTACATAGGTTAATTTTCTTTAAAGACGAGTCATCTCCTCTAAAAGTTTGTGTTTAAAAGATTTAGCTTTTCTATACATAGTTGAACCACAACCAGTAGCAGGAATAGGGGGAGAAGACCATGAACTGACGACACTGAAATTTATAATAAGAATTTTCACCATAGCTGTTCACTCCAAATAAGCATCATGTTTCTGTTCATGATGAATGAATTTAGCTTGCATGTTCAGATTTAAACCAGTGCTTATTGGGTTATTTAGACTGTGATGAGATGCCTTCCAGTGTTTCACACTGCTTCCCACACAGTCCCTTCTCCAGTCCAGAATGGGGCAGCAGCATCATCTTCCTTCAACCTATTTATGCAAGTAACAACCCCTACTTTGTTTTAATCTTCTTAAGATAAATATCAGTTCTCTCACCAGAAACAAACAAAAGCTGTCATGGACAGTTTGTGCACGTGCATCAGCAGAGAATTCAGTCTGTGGAAAGGCAAAAGGAGAGACCAAACAGTGGCAAAGGGAACAGGAGACATGCAGGAAGCTACTTGCTAAACAGACACCCCAAATGTCTTCTTTCCATTAATGTCCTAGGCAGTTTTCATGGGAGTAGAGTAAGGAAAAAAAACCACAACCCAAACTTACAACCCCACAGTATTGGCTTGGTGGCAGGAGCAGTGCTTATGTGATGCACATGTCCCTGCTGGGAACAAGGAAGGGACCAGGCTGGAGCACAGGCTGGCAAACACCCCGCCATCAGCCACCACAGCCAAGCCAGTGACTGTGTGCCAGAGGAGCGCCCTTGCCGGGAAACCCAGAGAAACAGTACTTCAAATCCACCTCTGCAACTCTGGCTCCAAAAAAAGTTGGTTTACAACAGGCCAGCAAGATAGGTTTTATCTGCACTCACATGTCCGAAACCCAGCAGGACTTTATGATGCCATTTACTCTATCCTGCCTTGGGTAAGGTACTTGCTGCAGGAAGATTTCTTTGGCACTACAGTGGCTGGTGCAACATATACAATTAAGAGACTGTTTTAACAGAAGCTTGTGTAAGTGTTACAGGGTTCCTATTAAGACAAAAAGTAGGGTAATAAATTCCTTAGTTAGGAAGTAACCAAGGTCAAACAAACTTGTTCATTTACAGCTACAGCAGACCATGCCTAAAGGATATTCCCCTTTGGAGGGGTAGGGTCCCTGTGGCTCCTGGAGTGATGCTCACCCAGGATCAGGCACTGCACAGTGGGGAAGATTTCAGTAACAGTAAAGAAAGGAGGAAGGAGAGAAGGAAAAGACAGAGAAGCAGCTCCTCCCAGTAATCAAAAGCCCTAAACATTTTGTGGGTAGCCTGGTTTAGGTTGTTACTATATTCCCTTCAGGCACAGTCAGTAGGGTAAAAAACTTTAACCCTCCTCAGCCTTCCATCCCCCACAAGCATCTTTAGATGAATTACTCCTCAACGACCCTCAGGATGCCCATGACATCGCTGGTATGTTATGTCAGACTGCAGCGAAGTCCCCAAAGGGGATTCAAAAGAACGAGACAGGCAACACCACGGAGAGCACAGCACCAATTAACACCCACTACCGTGGGTGCTTCCGCATCCCTGCAATTAGTTCAGGTCTAATTTGTAACACAGGACACAACATCGCACTGAAGAGTAATACCCTGCTCAGCGTGAAGCATGTCAGAGAAGAGAGATGCAGAGTGGCACGAGCTCCCCAGAAAGCTTACATGCACCCTACAATGCTCCCCTGACATTACAGCCCCACCTTTTAAAAAAGTGTCTTCAGCCCAGGCAGGAGAAACGGAGAGCAGAGGAGAGTAAGGCTGATATGCCAGATAAAGTTCCCCCCTCCTCTCCCCCCAAAAAGCAGAATTAGTGTTTGGGTTTAGCTCCAACTTGCAAGCCCTCCCCAGAACAGAGCACACGATAGATCACTGGCTGAAATAAGAGTTTGCTTGCCTCTCCGTTTCTTTTTGCCTCGAGTCCGTTTCCTGGTTAAAGTCTTGAGGATACCCCTCCTCCTCTCCATAGGGCTCCACTTTACAATCCTCCCGCTCCTCACCTCAGCGATTCCCTTCCTGGGGCTGGGCAGAAATGTCATCGGAGCTTGTCCATGCCCCTCACAGCTGGCACTATTAAGTGACACAGTTGCACCCTGTCCCGCTCACCAGGCAGCGAGGAGGGAACATCATTCCTCCCGCTGTAACTCTGAGACCAGCAACTCCTGTGAAAGCCTCCTAAATAAGAGCACAGAGCACCCGTTCCAAGCAACGTCTTCCTCCTCCTCCTTCTGTGTTGCAACAGCTAAGACCTATGATGGTTTTGCAATAGCCAAAAATGAAAACCACCAACTGGACTCCAAAAATAAAATCATCTGGATATGGAAATCTGAGACTCCTGATTTTCGCCAGAGTACTCTGTTGTTATCAGGCTATAAACATGTCTACTACTTCAATCCATACAGCGCACAGGCTTTCATATTGCCCTTTTATGATTATCAATCAAGTGTTTACAGATTCAGACTAAATGAATTAGTACTGGGCTGGTCAGTGGAAGTTTTGCAGAAGAAGCCAAAACCACATAAACGGTCAGCGAACGCCATAAGGATGATTCAGAACTGAACAACCAATTGGCAGGTAGTTCAGCTGTTCCGACCTGGGCACAACTGCCGAGAACACGTGCAGGGTCTGCATGCAGGGGCGTCTGGCAAAAAGAGTCCTTGAGTGTCATGGCTTTTCATATGATAAAGCCAGAGCTTCACACTTCACATAGGGAGGAGTAACTGTGGTAGCTTGGATCTAGAGCTGTGGTTTCTTGTTAAAGCCAATTCTTCAAGTGTAAGTCTTTATGTATCTGTGGAAAACTCCTTCTGAGGAAGGATGAAGAAAAAAAAAAAAAGAATACCCAAAATAGCAGCAAGCCTACTTACAATCCTTAAACCAGTCTATTTCCTCACAACATTCATATGCCCAGCTCTAAACACAGGGATTTTCTTCCCCTAAAAACTTTACCTCTTTTTCTTATCTGAAGGACCACATCACTATGATAAATAAACATGTTAAAACTGCATTTTTTCTTTGAGCCTTCCACCAGTGATCTACCCCGAAGTATTTTAAGATAGAGAGCTTAGGTCTGCCTAAAAATTGAGTCAAGTATCTATTGCACACAAGCTAAAAGACAGACTACCACATAAAGCACGCAAGATTACACAACAACTCACAATCTCACAGGGGTCTTGAAAGCAGTTCCTAAAATAACCAGTTTCTAGAGTAAGCAGTGGGATAGGACTGATGAAGCTTCTTACAGATCTCCTTGGGGACAATATAGATTCAGATCAAAACCATGTTTCTAAGCCTAGGATCTATCCTCTATTTGGTGGGAGGTTTTGGTTTGGATTTTTTTTGTTTGTTCTTTTGGGTTTTGTTTTTAATGTGCCCTAAACAAAACAACCAGGCCTTTGACTCATTTCCTGGACACTCCTTCACTCCAGCCTGCCACTCTTGAGGTCCCTTCCCACTTTCCAAAATTCAGGCTGTATTTGCAAGTCAATTATTCTTGGAGGTAAAAGACCACTCACCCCTTGTGGCAAGAGGAAAGAGGATTCATCTCCAACCCTTCTGCTATACAGCAAGCGCCCCAGTCCTAACAGACTCTAACTTCAGATATCAACAGCTCTTGGTGTGGCAGTCCTGAGCCACAAAGCTCTACGGACAGAGACAGAAGTTCAGCACCCCCCATAGCAACTACAGAAATTCAATACAAGTCCAGTCTAGTCTCCAGGTCTTTGCAATAGAACAGTACCGACAAATCCCTTTGCCTCATTACAGACAAAAATAAATATTTGGATAAGTGTATCAAATGGGTTATTAATACACTATCATTTCTGCAGTTGTTTTCTAAGCTTGGCCAGGTAGCTGTTTTATGACAAAAAAGGCAATTCTGTTGTTTTTTTCAGAAAAGAGTTTAAGAAGCAGGCGACACCCTGCTATTCAGCAGAGACAGGATTTAAAGCAGAAATGGAAGTGTTTGGATCTGGCCATGTAAGTAATTTAGGAGGCTCAAAGCTGGAGAAGTTTGGCCTAAAGCCTTGCCCAAATGCCCAAGAATAAAACAAGGTTGAGCACCATCCACTCAGTGATGGCCAGATCAGCATGCAAACCCTCTCATCCCAGGTTATCATCTATAATTAATGTATAAGAAGTTTTTCCATAAGAAAGTATCCATACATACACCTTCCTCAACTCCACAGCACTCGTGCTCTGCAAGCCTTTCAGTACATGGGGCAATAGCTTCCTTGAAGAGTAGCTAAACTCTAGTCTTTGTTATCTTTCTGGCTATACATGTAGGAATCTGGTATAGATGACAACGCCATGAGCTGTATTAACTCCCCCTGGCCCCCTGGGTTGCTGCTACAAACAGCTACAGGGACCAAAGCAAACAGCATGCATTGCTACCAAGAAGGGAATATGACCAGCAATCATAGCAGCAGAAAATTAACCTGATGGCTGGATTCATTCCCCAGCATATGACATGCGTAGTATATTCTAGAGCTTCTAAGAACCAAGATCTGGATAAGCCTTCAAGAGTTTGGGACAAGTGACAGCTTTAAGGTAGACTGTGGCTTCCAGCACTGGAGTACGTGTCTGACGCACAGCTAAAACCAGCAGCAAAACAGCCCCCATGGAGAGCATGTCAGGAACAAGCTTGGCCCACGGTAAATGGCAGGCACTCTCTCAAGCAAGTGCTCCAGTTCAGTTTCTTCCTTCTTTATAGTCCTCAGCCACATTTCCAACAAAATCCTGACAAATGGAGAAATTCAGTGCTGACCTCTGCCAAGTGGAGCTTGTTAGTCTCAGGATTTTTATTTTTTATTTTTGATCTGCTAGGTTTTAAGACAGAGCCAAGAAAAATTAGAAGTAGGAGGGTGAAAGGAAAAAAAAGTTGAGTCCTCTTTCCACTCCTTCTCGGAAAATTGGCTCTCTGAATGGTGATTCCAACCAACTAGGTTACAGGTAGTAACAGTTAAGAAAAGTGAAGTATTTTGCTCACAAATCTGTTAAACTGCTTTGAGATTTTCACACAGCTGCTAGACAGTGTCTTCCACGAGGCTGAAGTCACCTATATACTCTGGCATTCGCCCTAGTCCTGCTCAGCGGTACAACCCATTCGCATTACTCCATATGGCACAAAGCAGACTAGCCAAGGAATTTACTGGCAGTTGGGTGACCCAAACACAAGTACCCTACCACAGCACCTCTCAGGATCTGACTGTATGGTACCCATCTTTTTCCAAAGTAGGAAATTAAATCACTTGCAATCCTTGGTTAGAGTCTCCACTTTGTGGAGCGGGCTCATGCCCTTGGCTGGAGCCTGGTCAGCACCAAAGTGGTGTCTGTTCTAGTCTCCAACACCCAGACTAGGGCACAGATATATACTATGTGGGTATAGATCATGTTCAAATTCAAGTCTGCTCTGTCAGCCTGCCACATTACGATACAGTCCATGGCAGGTCTGGAACAAAGAGTAGCTGTGCTGGGAACTGGGGATTCATTTGGATGAGAACTGAAAGGCCAGGTGAATTGGACAGCACAGGGAGCTAAGAACCTCCCAGAAGACTTCTGAGCAGGACTATGTATCAACATCCACCTTCTCAAGCACCATGCAATGCAATTAATCACCCACATTTGCTCTATCATCATGCACATATTTTTGAAGCCAAACTAGAAACATGCATTTAGCTATAAGCAGTCAACAGAAGGGAAGAAGTTTGTATCTATTCTCTTCCTTGCCCTTCAAGAAGGATGAAAGCCTTAACATTCAATTGTCATTTTACATATAGCAACATAAAATAGTCTCAACAGATGTAGAGAGGCAGAGAAATCCAACCTCACACCCCAGCCAGTAATCTGAGGGCTTCTTGTCATTCTTCCCAAGCAACACCACCTCTTCTGTCTCCTCCTCAACACATTTCCCCCCTGCTCAGTCTCATTCTGTTTCTCTGTTTGAACTCCCTGGTGATCTATCAACCATGAGGCTCCTGTGACTGAGTACTTCAGATGTTTCTGCACTTTTATAACCAACTACTACCCTGCAATTAGACCTACTCTGCTAAGACTGGGCAGAACCCCCCCAGGGATACATTCAACTTCTGTCAGGGATAGCATTTCTGACATCACAGCACTCTTGCTTACTAAAAACCTCAGACAAGCAAGCATTCATCCATTGAAGATGGTGGGATTTTGTTCACATACTTTGAACAAGGGCATGAACTTTAATATTTACCAAATCAGGTATGGAAAGCAGCAGGGGTGTTTCCATCTTTCCTTGCCTTGAGACCTATGTGTGGCCTTAACCATCTGGGTAACCAGGCCAGCATCCTGTACAGACACAGGATCTATGGCTCATGATAATTTTTGTTAAGTCTGAAGGAAAGACCTCTTCGCTTGTATTCCACATCAGGTGACAAATGTTTGCAGAAGAAATTCACTGGTTACTCAGGGGAAGTCCTGATTTCTTAGACTATAAAGCTTAGTTTTTTGTCATGTATTGGACTGCTTCTCCCTAGACCCCTGACACCTCACCTAGAAGTTGTTTCCCTGCTCCCTCCTCCTTCCCAACTCCTTGTGACAAGGAGTCTGATGCTCCATGAAAATTTTGCATTTTCCTCAGAGTCCCATGTTTTGCATTTAAACCATTTCTACTTACTGTGGAAAAGCAAAAGAGCATTTCAGAAGAACAAGAAGCATGTAGCCATTTTCCTTTCCTTTATCTCAACCCACAAGATTTCTCACTTTTGCTCCTCTTCTCTCCTTTGTCTCACATGGAATAGCAGCTGTGCAGGTACTCAGCTGTGGCCAGGGTCAACCCACCACAAAAGGGGAAGCTGCTTTTGATTGTAGCTTTGAGTTGGGCAAGGAATATACAATAGCAAACTATCATCCACTGCTAGCAGCACCATCAAGGTGAGGTAGCAGTCATAAAAGCAAAGCTCTTCCTTATCAGAAATCATGCATCATGAAAAACCAATATCCAAGTAGAGGACAGATCCTGGATATACACTGTCAGAGACTCACATTCAAGACAACTCCAAAACCACACATAGTTTCAACTACAGACTTCTCTTTTTAATAGCATGCACAACACCAAGATACAAGAATTTACCTGGAGTGACACTCTTTTTTGGAGTCTCAGACAAACTGGACATCCAAACTTGAAATCCAAGAAGAGGGCAGCCATGAAAAGAGAAAGTAATTAGAGAAACAAGAAAACAGTCATATCAGACAGTTTGAAAGTTAGCCAAGACAGCTTTGAAAGAAACATTAAGTTTTTCTTAAGAGTGGTGTTGGCATGATGGGGACTCAGTTAAAGGTCAAGTCATAAGAACTACCCAGCTAATTTTTAAGAGACTTGCAGAACTTATGAAACTGATCTGTAGTGACTGGATTTTGAGATCTCGGAATAAGATATGCTCCGAGCTTATTCCCCGTAGGACAGGGAACGCATACCAAGAGACAGTTTGACTCATTAAGCCTCAGACCTGCAAAAGTATTTAGCTTTGCAGCTGTTAATGATCCCCAAAAGACCGACGGGCGACTCGCAGAGATTGAGTTTAGCAAAACCATGCAAGTTTCTACAAGCATTTTGTTACCCTGGAATAGCATTAAGGAAAATAACAATAGACAAATAATGCTCCATTGAAAACAGTACAAAATCCAGTACCTTCAAAGTATAACTAGAAATACCATTTTTCAGTCAATGAATATGAGGAGAAAGCTAACAGAGTTGCTACCAACAAGGTCAAAAGATTTCCCTCCCCCTCCATGAAATGAGGTGTAAATACTTGGTTTGGGATTCTGGGAATAATCTTCAAATGTTAAGTGGTGGTTTTGTTTGGTTTTTTTTTTTTTTTTTTTAATATACTAGAAACATGTTTTAAAAGTTAGCAGGTTTGCCCCCATTTCAAAATAAGAACAGCAAACATTCCTCTTCTGTGGGATGAGGGAGCAGAAGGGCAGCTGTTACTCTCACACAGCATGGAAGAAGAAACAAGGAGAGGCGTTTAATATGATAGTATAAGGATTGCCTAAATTTTGACAAAACAATTCCAAAATGCAATTTTAAAAACTCATCTGCAATGTGGAACCTAGTTCTGGACCCATCAGTTTAACAGCAGAGAAGATGCACCCTTCAACCACTTGGAGGGGCAAGCTATACTGGTGGCCTGACTTGTTACTGTGTCTTGACCGGCAGAATATCATGAAGACAGCCAAAAATCAGTAATAGATTCCTAGCACGTATGTAACTGAGAAATTGCTAGCATGATACAAAGCATAAGAAACAGCTTTCAAACCTTCCCACTGGAAACCAGAGGTCCAAGAAACACATTGCTGCATTTCCTCAGCGCTAAGGGAATGGTGAGGTTTTGAAATCCTTTCTTTAGGTCAGGCACACAATTTTCATTGCCTTAGAGCAAAACTGGAATTCAGATAGATTTGGTATTTTGCTTACTTTTCAGTAAGTTCTCAATAGTGGCAGTCTGGAGAAAAACGTGAAGTCTTCCAACCATCTAACTCCTAAACCCATACACTGCACTGTCACAACACAATAAAAAATACACCATGATAAATAACAATAATTTACTTTGGATTACCATTTAAGCAAAAAGAAAAGGCTCTGCATCGGTAGACTACAACAGGAAATCATCTGGCAGAGTAACTTGTGCTCTAGCTTATGAAGGGAATATACAGCATGTTTCTATTACAGACTCAGGGCACGCACGGGAAAGGGTGTGAAGGACTTGTTGTCAGCAGCTTGTCTACTAGCTTTTGAATAGACTTCCACTGCCTTCAGGAACAGGATTATGAACTTCAGTCAGCTGTCAGATCTTTTTCCAGACAGAAGAACTTGAATATGGCAGTGATAAATAAAGCAGACGTACTGCAGGAGCAACGGGGAAGATTTCAAACAGGTTGTCCCAACCCAAGATGGCACCAAAAGGCTGAAACAGCCAACAGCTAGAGACAGAGGGAATAATCTGCTCTTAACGCAAGCTTAGGGCTAGCCTGGATCTGCCTGCCCAAGAAGGGAGGGAGTTTAAACCTAGATCTGCAGTAGCCGTATCTACAGACACTTAGCATGAGATCTCAAGGAACAAACCTTTACCATAAAAGCCAATTCTGTTAGCTACTATCAATTATTTTTTTAAAATTTCTTTTTAAATAAAGTATTTCCTCTCCCTGTCAAAACCACTGGTCTAAAACAGAATAAAAGGGCAATCTAAGTATTAACTGGTAAACAATCCCACAGGTCTCCAATATGGGCTCCCCAGCCCAAGAAGCAGCATAAAAGCAGCAGCACTTCTCAGCTGCCCCAGCCTGACAGCAGCTAGATGTGGATGAGGTTGCTTCTGAAGCAGAAGACAGCTAGCATATTTCAGCTGCTCCTGCACATCTGCTTAGCATTAAACTTCCTTCTTGGGGATTTTTTTTTTTTTTATTCCAAGACGTTTAAGTCCTAATTGCTACCAGCTTCTAAGAGTTCCCCCTACAAATAATAAAAATATCAGACATTAGTGATGGATTCCACTTCACAGAGAGCTCAAACGAAGAGCCGCAGAGGGAGCCATGGTACGGGGAGGAGGTCAAAGGCCCCAGAAGCACACTGTGCCCGAGCCAACAAAACACAAGCTTTGAATGGCCCTGGGTTTCCCCTTTAGGACAGAGTTTTACTGGAATTCTGCATGGGGCTTGGAGCCGGTTTCCAACGGGATTCATAATGGTAAACGAACAAACCCTCGCTTCCTGCCTCTCCTCTCCCCTGTCACTGCACAGCCAAGTGCCGGCTGGTCTCAGATGACTTGGAGGTGGAGGGGTGAATCTCAGTATTTGGAAGGGAAATTAAAGTTGCCTGCTCAAAGCAAGCCACTCCTAAGGCAACAGCATCCCGATTCTGCTCCTAACACCAACCCCCACAGCCCTTGCTGCTGGCTTCAGCTGGAGCCAGAATAAACCCCTCCAATAGGAATTATTTTTAAAAGCTCAAAAGAAACATGGGTCCATAAATTACAGCTAAGCCACGGGCCAAGGCGGTTGTGAAAAACACAGAGGAGGCTCCCCATTGGAGCCGTACTGCACAGAAATAGCAGTGGAGCAGGCATGTCACTGGAAGTGGCCACTGAACCCCATCCCATCCGAGCTGCAGCCATGGAGGTGGGCAAGCCCCAAGATGGGTCAGATGGGCTCCTCAGGTAGGGAAGGAGAGGAAAGGAAGGAGTTCTGGGGGTAAAGGCTTTAAAGACATAACTAAGCTGGTTGCTATGGTGAACAAAACAGATGAAATGAATGATTTTAGATCTCACCAGAAGCTTTTCTGCTGTCAGTGAGACTGGTTGGTTTGCTGCTCCTCCCACCACTGGTAAGAGAACAGGCACCAGACTGCTGGGAACCAATGCTTTACACTTGCAATACAGTCCCACTCATCTCATTTTAGCAGCAGATTGTGACTTATGTGCTGTTAGAGCAGAGAAAACTTCAGGAAAACCTACAAAAGCTAGAGTCAGTCTAGAGTCAAATGCATGAGCTCAATGCTCTCAAAATCAAGGAGATGCCACATTCATGTTTCACATTGCATTGCACATCCAGAGGATTCTTGGTTCAGCAGGTGCAGAGAAACTCCTCCTCCACAGACATTTTAGCAGTAGCTACTGATGCAGGTCTCTTTCTTCGTAACATTGCTTAAAATTTTCAGTTCAATTTTGAGTCCAGTATTCATTATTTAACACTGCTATAAAGGCTAGAAGGAACACCCTCGTAAAGATTCATAGGTTGCTTATTGCTGGGGCTATCAGGGACATTTGTAACTTTTTTTTTTCTTTTTTTTTTTTTAAATAGTGTCTTTATAGCTGTCTAGTCTATTAAGCTACATATTTCCCAAAAATATTCCTGCACTAATTCTGGGGAATTGGATCACACTGGTCATGAGACTCAGCATGGTGGTAGTTCTGGCCATACAGCCCTTGCTGGAGCACACAGCTGAGAAGTTAGCATGGCCCAAAGTCCCAACAAGTGACCTGGATGTGGCTACCTTGCTTTGGAGGGTAAAAAGAGTTTAATTATACAGGCATGACCTGTTCTATGGAAGTTGCCTTCCACAGGAGATAACAGTCCTAGGTCCATTTAATTAATAAGACTCTCGTTGTCACGAAGCCCCGCCTTAAACATTGCCTAGAGATACTGAAGTCTCCCTGCAGCTGTTAAGGTGCACCTTAAAATACTGAGGATTATAAGAACAAGCAGCCATGCTGAAGAGATTATAATATCTGAAAAAGACTGGCCCTTTCCAATAGTGATCAATTCTGTAGGTCATTAGTCCTCTCCATAAGGAGGTACTACTGATTCAGTTATTCAAGGAGCAGTCACAAGTGCAGCTGAACATTTTGCAGATTCATTTCCCAGACATACACACTTCCTGTCCTAACTGGAAGGGTGAAAAGAGACTGAGCACTGCAGTCTTAGAGTAAACTGAAAGTATACTGGCTTCCTGGGAAGCCAACAGTCAGTGCTCCACTCAACTTCAGGGAACTTCACTGGTGGTCCAGTAACTGGCAGTGATTCCTCAGACTGGAGCTGAGGGAAGTAAATACTGCTTCTACTCATCACTGTTCAAATAAAAAGGCATTAAGAGAAGAACGGAGATCATCCCAGCAGTGGTATTTTGTAAATCAGCAACAAGTGGGCTGATAAGGTTGTTCCTTAGAAGTGTCCATTTCTTTGAAGTGGCCTAGAACTTTGTTTGTTGTAATGTTCATCACATGTGGCAAAACAGAAAACAGAAATTAAGCCTTTATTTCAATCTAGATCTTAGAGGTCAAGCCTGCCAAGGATTTGGTATAAATGAAGTGGCACGTAGTTGTTGTCCTGAGCACTCAAGTGGGACACCTTGCTACCCAGAGCAGGTAAGGAAGCCCAGTAGGCCAGTCTTAGTCTACTCAATCCCTTCTCTAGCTCCTCCAAAGCTTCTTGCTGGGCTTTTGCCTCCACTTCTCCCTTCATTGCTTCCTTTCTGCCCTCTTCAGACAAGCTGAGGAACAACCTACTCTGCCTGCCCAGGTCAGGCTGGCCACCCATGCAACCAAGAGCAGGAAGCTCGATGAGGAACCTCAAAACTATGGGGCATGTTTTTGCTCCCATCTGCAGACAGAGCACCATGCTCGGTGTTCCCCCATACCCTTGTGAACCATCTCCAAACCCTTCATCCCCCAGACCCACTGACCATTCTTTGTCAGTCTGTCTCCAGGTTTCTCTCCACTAGCCCCTTCCCCTTCAGCTGAGGCTTGACACTTTGGTTAAAAGGTGAGGCAGTAAGATGTAATAGTACTAGACTAGAGAAGAGAGAGAGAAATACTTGGTGCTGCTAACCTTCCCCAGGAATGGAAGTACTTTTACCAGAGAATTACTCTGATACAGAATCTACATGTAGCTCTACAATATAAAACTGCTTGGAAAGAGGAAAAATGCAAATAAGACTCAATCTGAATTGGAACTATTTTCACACATTTCTGGCTCACACAATTAACTCATTCAATTAGGCAGAGAACAACAGAAAGCCAGAAAAATGGGAGGATGGCACAGAGATGTTGCAATTGTTTTGATCTGTTTCAAGCACTACTGCTCAAGGCACCCTGTTGAACTGTACCATTGATGTTTCTCCCTCGAGGCTCCAGAGGGACCTGAACAAAAACAACATTTGTGCCCAGTGGCTGACCCAGGGTGGGCCTAGTCAGCCATTACACTTCCTAGGTACCACAATGACAGATTTATTTGCTACTGTAATTGCTGGGCAAGCAGCAGCCGCTCCAGTCCCTCACCAGAGCAATCTAAATAAGCTTTTCTTACTCTTATGTCTGTGGGATGCTGCGGCATCATGTTTAAAGCAAGTGCTTTAAGATAGCTCTTGAAGGAATACAGAGATATATTCAATTTCTTTACCAACTGGGAGACTGCATTTTAAAGTAAACCTCTCATCCCTGCAGAGATACATCCTCTTCTATGCACTTGAAGCAGAACATCACCTCCACTCCCCATGCCATCTGTTCAAAATGCAGAATCTTAAGGGCTACATCTTGAAAAAAAAAATGTGACTAGTACATTATCAAACATGCAAATCCAGCTAAAGCGCATTAAGAGGACTGGCAGCAGGCATTAAATAAGGCCTTTAATTTTAGTCCTATTCACCGAGTTCAGCCCCATCATGGACAGCCTGTGCAGGGCTTGTACTCAGGAAGAGGGGCTGCATTTGTGCAGGGAGTGGGGGCAGATGTGCTGAGCTGCAGTGACGAGCCCAGCAAGTACCTTCCTCTCTCTGGCAGAAGTGGCCATTCCGGGAGCTGCTGGGGCTCCTTGCCTCCCCAGCACCACACTGCAGACCAATCTCAGACCACTTCCACTTGCCACGTAAGCAGAGCTGTCTGGCGTATGCTAGACCCACACACACTGCTCAGAAAATGTTCACATCTGGCTTTCACGTGACTTGAGCGTGCCTCAGAAATTCATCATCTGGATAACTCACTCCTGCAGGGGAGAAATCCACAACCAGAGAGCCTTTTCCCAAGCCAGAATGGAGCAGTGGGGCAAAAGGATCATGTGCTTGACAAACAGCACAGTGACATGCTCACCAGCTGCATTTCCACAGCCTCACA
Organism: Athene noctua; assembly: GCF_965140245.1. Classification (NCBI taxonomy): domain Eukaryota; kingdom Metazoa; phylum Chordata; class Aves; order Strigiformes; family Strigidae; genus Athene; species Athene noctua. The sequence continues at coordinate 53,628,088 of NC_134041.1, forward strand.
CAGTCCTTCGTCCTTTCTAAAAGTACAAACTTAAAGAAAACTTAGTCCCAATTTTCTACTCTCTTTACTTCTGCAAAAGCCCATCCTAATCCCATTTGCAGACCCAGAAGTATCCAACATTGTTTAGTTTTTGTTCTGGCAGCCATAGCTCATATTAACTCTTTCCACATGGCAAGCAAGGACTGCTTCCCACATGATCACTGTGGTACGGCCCCTGCACATACAGTTTTGTAGCAGTTCCCAGTTTTGCTGGAAAGTGCCTAGAATATCTGAACACTAATCCACATCTACAGCTGTACAAACTGAGAGCATCACCCCTCCAAGGAAAAAAACAGCCTCCAACACTGCCAAAGAGGAGGGCAGAGAAGCCCCAGCCATTGCACTTGGAAAGTCACAGGTACGCACACTAGGGTTCAAAAAAAAAGAGCAAGAGTCAAATCCCAGCTGTGAAGAAGCCATGCTGCCAAGCACAGAAATCGTACCACAGCATCAACATGTCCAGGCAGTCTGTTTTAACTGGCAGCAGACTGAGCTGGCCAATTGATGCATACATTATAACTCCTGCCGAACACCTTATAAGTAATGCTTCCAGCCATCTCTGGTTGGATGAGCCACTCCATCCAGAGCAGATTGGTGGGGATTTTGCCTATCACACAGTCCAGATGCAGGCCAGCCAGAAAGTGACAGGTATAAAACCACACACAAAAGCTGGAGGCACTTAGGGAGCACTATTTTAGGGGTGAGTCCTCTCAATAGCCTAAGGACACACACTCTGTCACATCCAGGTTTCCTTCACACAAGAGAGATTCAAGTTTCAGGAGCTCACTGACCTGAGACTAAAGTAATCTAAAACATGCAGGTAAGAGGTCTGCTCCTCTCAGCCAGCCAGACCCATATAAGTCACATATGGATTCCTGCAATGGCTGAGGACCATCACTCACCACTCCAGCTCCCAAGTGCATTTCTCACCTGCCTCATCTAACATGCCAGAGTCAAAATCTGATACCACACAGTTCTCTCTGTGCAAGAGAGGAAAAACCCACACAGGCAGCATTAATACCATCTGCCACCAGCAGACCGAGGAGGAAGGCAGAACAGGAGCAGATGGAGAACAGAGGACTCCTTAAAACCATGAGAAATGCCATTACACCCCCAAGGTATCAAGCACTTTCTCAGAGCTCAACTAAAGGCTCTCCGAGGCATTCACAAGGGTGCATGCTGTTCTGCCACTCCTGTGCCCTAACCACACCTCATACTTGCAGCCTTTCCCTGCCCACCCAGCCTCCCTGCCCTCTCTCCCCAATGTGGGGCTCTACACAGCATCAAAACTGACCTGGGAACGGGGAAGAGCACAAACACATTCCTTTCTCTAATCCCGTACCCTGTCCCCACACTTCAGTTTAAAAGCCAAGCAGCAAACCAAAAAACCCACACAACATAACAAACAACTCTTCCACTCTTATCCTGTCTTCTTCCCTCCCCAGCATATAGGCCACCCAGAAGAAGACAGTGATCCTATACATCCAATGGGCCACATGGTTTGTCAGCAGAAAACTGAAGCAGTGCAGAATAAAGTCTCCTATCTGCTCTTCTCTTCAGTAGCCTCAGGCAGAAGTCCAAAGCATTTCAGTTTAAACAGTGACTTAAAAATATGGTATACAAGTAGAAGTGTGAGATCAGTTTCCTTCTGCCAGAATACCACAGATTGGATTTGAAGCGTGGGATTAGAGTGGACAGATTCACATCTTGACTGAAGATGCAGAACTGGGTCACACACACACAGAAGCTGCAAGGAGATGAAGTGTGCCTGATTTAGCTGAAGCTCTTCCTCAAATCCCATGCTGTGCCAGTGCACCTGAGCACAGAGCAATAGCCCCGCTTTTGAAAAAAACAGAGTGGATGTTCCTTCAATTATATGGAGAACTTGTTAAAAAAAAAACAAACAAAAACTTACAAGCTTGTTTAAAAAAAAACCCCAGGAAACAAAATGAGCTGTTTTGGGGAAAAAAAGCAAATAAACTAAACAGCAGTTACAAGTTTAGCAAATTCACTAGTTGAGTAAGAATAATTCTCCATCATGATAAGAGGAAGCTCCATCATCAAGAACTGAACTGAGGATGCACACTGAGATCATTAACTACTAACTCCTTCCAGAACCAGGCCCAAGATGTACATCCCCAGTAATTATATGCTAAGGTTTGTTTGGTCCACAGTTGCTATGCTTCTGCCTATTCTACCCTTCTTTTATTACTAAATCCTTTATCCTGTTTTTTGTGTGGGTTTTTTTTTGTTTTTTGTTTTTTTAAAAAAAGAAGCTATGTGAGAACCAAAATGTTCTGCCAGAATCTGCTGTTTTTAAATTCCATGCAGTAATTAGTACATACAGCCAAGAAGGTTAATCGTATGATGGGGGAGCAGATCCTGATTTCTGATCAAGAGCAGTCGTGTCAGTACATGCTTGTGAAGTTACAAAATAGTGGCTGGCAAACCACCTTGTCCAGCCATCATCGTCAACAGGCCAAATGGCACCAAGGAGCCAGTCCACTACTGCTGTTTCTGCACTAATTGTAGAAAACAATGCAAGGAACACAGCACGCACGTGTGATTCATCAGGACACAAACAAGAGCACATGTCTCAGTCTGCAGGGATCATGTCATACCACAGATTTCTTACAAGGATTAAGACACCAAACCCAAGTTACATGGTTTAAGATGTTCCTGGGACCTTGCCATGGGCTTGGACAAACTTAGATCCCCATTCACCACCTTAAAAAAAAAAACCCAAACTTCCAAGCTGAAGATTTCCTTTCAGATGGATTATAGGGAGACAGACTTCAGAGACAAACACTGAAGACCAGAATGTCTCAAACTAACATTTGAGTTAAAAAACACATTCTAGATTTGCTGCTATCACCTGGGCTCAGATTCATTAAGCAATAACAAACTGCCCACTTCATTACTCAACATGGGTAGCCCCAAGACATCTGCTGCAGTCACCACCCTGATGGAAGATGAGTTGCCTCATACGGGGATTCACCATGTTAGTTAATTGGATTTTTCAACATCTTTAGTAATGCTCTTAGATTTGGCCCCTTTGAGAACCCATTTAAAAGGTTCAGGCTTCCTCTGACTGAGAGGAAAAAACTGAGACGGATTTAATAGTCAACTGAATAAGTTAAGGCCCACACTTACAGTTTTATTCATAGCTCTTCTAATATTAAAAGGGCACCCACCACTCCAGGTGACATCCCATCAACACTGCAACAACCTTAAGGCAAAGGAAAGGCAGCATCATGCCTCTCTTGGAGAGGTTCTTCCTTCTCCCTCCACTGCAGCCATCTCCCACAAATACAAAATATGTGCCAAGGCTGGAGGGTCTATGTTCCCTCCTCTCCCTGTACCCACACATAGCTAAATGCCTGCTGCAGAGCTATGGAGCTGGTAGAGAGCTCCACACTGAGCTGCACCACACAGCTTTGTCCCTAGGGTTGGCACCTTGGTCCTGCAACAGGTAGAGCCAGCTCCAGGCATGCAGCCTTGCTGGTCCAACTAATGGCTCACACATTCATGACCCTGTTGAATGATTAAGCACAGAAGGGCTAGCACACACCATTCATTTTCTCCATATTGCCTCAAAGGAGGCAGTTCAAACTGAAGTTAAGAAAATAAAGCTCATTAAAAAAAAAAAAAAAAACAAAAACGAGACATGCCATGGAGCAGTAAGTGCAGGCTAGACACATGCAGTGTGACAGGACCAGAAAGGTTAAACTCTGAAGTGATGAGCATAGCTCAGCTGTAAAGACAGAAAAAGCCAAAAGTTAAGCCATTTCCCTTCATAATTACAAAGGAAGAAAAAAAAAAAAAAAACCACCTATCCCTGATAACTCAAAGAAACAGCAATTAAGGCATCCCCCTGAAGCTGACAGCACACTTCAGCAAGTGAGAGCAAGGAAGAGGGTTTCCCTAGTAATGAGAAATTAGGCTAAATAAACCACTCTGGCTGTCAGCTCCACCCATAAACCCAAGGCAGCAATCCCACGAAGTGATCAGCCATGAGGGCCCTCAGTGTTGTTACAATGATCCCCTTGTTTCTCACTTGGAGGCCCCACTTCCGTCATTGTTGCAACTCTCTCGACTCTACTTAATTTTCCCGTTGAGGGAAGAGAGCATTACAGATGTTTCTATAAAAAGTTTGTGAAGTAGCTTCCAATGGACTCTGAAGTTTTTATTTACTTGCCAGCAGATATATCCTTCCTAGTTTTAGATTACAGGAGGGAAAGGAAGCAGAGATTGTTGTCTGGGTGCTGCCATATTCTGCTAATCCAAAAACTGGACGTGGGAACCAAATTGAAGGGTAGTTCTCTTTGCTGAGGAAGCCAAGCCTCATCAGCATCCTCACTGAGGCAACACTGGCTTGGACCAAATTGTTAAGTTAATATTCTAAGTGCTTAATTACAGGGGCTATTTAAATAGACTTCAGCTGGCAGACTCAGCCAAAGTACAGTCCGCTTGATGCGGGCAGGATCCGATCAACTAGAGAAAGGGGACACTGCAGTACTGATAAAGCCATAAACTTTTTTTTTTTTTTTAAGTTTATTGCCCCTCACTTGGAGGAGCATCCTACTGCATAGCAACAAGGTTGCAGAGAAAGTCACTGAGCAGCAGCTTGAAGCCAGCTGTGTCCCCAGCAGCAAGCAGGGCAGTCAGAGAAGTGGGAGTAAGCAAGCAGTGGGGTTTTTTTTTTGTTATGATTTCAGATGGGGGTGTCCAGCAGTGTTCCTGTTAGTGCACACAGAAAGCAGTAGGCACAGGGCTTGGCCACCTACAAGGGAGATGGCAGATATCCATGCCTTAGCTTTGAATGCAAAGGTGAAGCAGCATCTCTTCTGCCTGGTCTGACTCCACCATAAGCAAGGAGAACCTTCTCAGTAATTGAGGAGCACTGAGACTTAGTGTGGAAAAGCTGCGGAACCCATACCAATTCCCCACTGCCACCAAACACCAGGACCTAGATGCTTGCTTCCGCTTCATGACTGAGGACCTGACAACAACTCTGGCATGAAACCAGCCAAGAAAGGTTCTCAGCAAGGGAACAGGGCAAGATTTTCTTACTCCAGGACTCTGAAACTTGCTCTAGCCAGCAAGGGGTGTAGGGGTGGGGGGATGTCTTTGGGGAAAAACATATTCCAACTGGTTTTACAAGCCACATCAGGATTAGCAGATGTCTCAAGGGTTAATTAGTTCACCATGCACAGATGGTAGCTGGTAGGGTTTGCAGAGTGGATTAACCTAATTTGTGGTTTGTAATGTACCATGCAAATATCCATTACTAGACTTGCAGCAATTCTGCCCTTATTTTGATTTGAGGAGAGAAAAACCACGCAACGGATGCTTGCATAAAAGTAATGCCTATTTGAGTGACAAATGAGTTGCTGTTCACTTGGTTAATGTGATCGACAAATTGGAGTCTGAAAAGTAATTCCTTCCCTTTTTGCTACAGAGGGTCTTTGGAGAGACCTAGACAAGACCATTTGTTGCGAGTGTACAGAATATGCCCACAGTAACCACTCCTTCCTGAGGTCTCCTCAGCAGTGACAGATGGTCATACAACAATTCAATTGCCTGGAAATACGAAGGCAGCTTTCTGAAGCAGCTCTGCAGCACGTCAGGTAAAGCCCCACAAATCCAAGGTAACAGCACATGTGGCATTTCAGTCCAGAGCAAATGCCCATGCCTACACAGAGCCTCAGATGCTTCAGTGAAGCTCCAGGTCCCTGAGCTGACTGCAGATTAGACAATATCCAGGTAAAGAGCTGCATGTTTACACAGCACTTTGCACAAGAGGAAGCCTGGCTCAGGGCTGGCATGCAGAGATGCCCCAGATCAGCACAAGACTCCTTTCTGTTTAGCTAAGGATATGCCATGATACTGCATTTGGTTCAGAAGGTCTCAAATGTTTACAACCAGTATCAGCTGCAGCAATAAGTGTTTCCATAACTCCTATTAAACTCTGAACTTATCCAATTTCTCCCTGTTCTAAGGGGTAAGTACAGGATGAGCTAGACACATACTCTGGCAAGGCAGAGGTCAGGGTAGAGGTGATGTTGGCTGTCAGAGGCATTCCCCAAATGTTTCTGTGATCGGCCACACTTGTGTTGTGCCTGCACATGCCTGAGACATGGCAGCTGTAGGATTACTGCCGGGCAGTGTGGGACAGCCATGCTCACACCCAACAGCCTCCTCCCAGAAAATCTTTGGTCAAGGCAGATGTGTTCACAGGTCTGATTTGTTAGGAGCTGCTTACATTAAAAAGTGACTATTTATTTCTTGTTTAAGGACAGAGTAGTGTACGTGCCTATGGAGGAAACATTTCAAAGCTATTTGTTACCTTAAAAGACTTTCACAGCACACCCTAGAAATCTATGCTTATTTATCGCATCGCTTGTTCAAGTGTCATAAAGCTGGTCTTTGTTAGAGGCTGTAACTACCAACTCCCTTGGCATATTCCTTCACTCATTGTGTGCACACTCCCACAATATCCAGCTCCAAACAGAAGGAAGCATTCCTCCGCCGCTCTAAAATCAGGCAAGAAGATCGCCGAGAACAGAGTCCCTTTATGCAGCTCACTTTGGTCAGAGAGCTGCTTCACATTCCTCTTCGTACAGGGTAAGTGGAGAAAGAGCGTCCATGAGCCCCACTGTTTACAAGTCCTAGCCATGCAAGCAGCCAAGCACCAAGAAGCAGAGAAGAAGAAACTGTCCCAAAAGGAGACCTGGCAGCATGTGGAGGTGGGACAGCCAAGGGGGAAAAACTAGACCCAAACATCCATCACTTGCAGGGATGGATGAACACATCACTTGGGATGCTCAGGGCGGGAGGCCAACAAAATCCCAGCAGGGCAGTATCCAAAAATGGCATCTCAGCTATACTGACTCAATCCCTCTTCCCTCACTGTCCTGGCAGATCAGCTCCAACTTCCCCCCAGAGCCACAGGAATGGAGGCACAGCAGTTTCCTCCTATTCCCAAAGAATTCCTCCCATCTCTTGCAAGATTACTGCAACTCCTGTGCAGGCCAATTGGTGCACTGAAAACTCTCTTGGTTTCCTAGTGCTGTTCTAGGTCAGTGCTAAATCAGGTAGCCCCAGAGACTTCAGCAATGTTTTTCAAAGGTCTTTACATGGCCTGAAATCCCCCAGCGCTCAGGATGTGGCACTGAGCCAGGAGCTCCCACACATAGCTCTGCCTTCTACTGAGTCACTTGGACCTTTATGGTCAGTCCCTCTATAGAAAGTGCTGCTGCCAGTTTAATTCACAGGCCATTGTGAACAAACAGTTCACTTAGTATTACATTTAGGAGGACCTAGAAGTGCAACCCAGACAGAAGCTTTGTAGATTAGGAAGATGAAGCATGCCCTAGTTAATTATGTTGGGCCAGCACCTTGTACCACCTTTGCCTCTTTATTACCACAACCCACCTCAGGGAAAGGGTACCAAAAGTACTGGCCTGCAAAGGCAACAGCCATTTGATGTACAAGACATCAGGGTCAACTAACAGCTTCACTTCAGTGCATCACTCAGCTTATTACAGGACTGCAGCTTAAAAGCTCTCATAATTAACCAACAAATCAATCTAGGCAGTGACATTCATTGGAGTCCAGTATGTTACATTCATCTTCCCTTCCTTCCCAGAGATTAAGCTGTTGCAGTACTGCTTCATCATCTTAAAGCAAGAAGAAAAATAATCTTCCCCTCCCCTGCACACAGGCCAGAGTTTTCCAGCAGTTGCTATTGGTTTGAAAGGCCTCTCTCTTTGGATGCCCTGAATGCAATCTGGAGCACCCAAGACTCCAAAGTCAATGAGAGTTGCAGGTGCTCAATGCTGCTTGGGGAAAAAAATAAAATAAAAAAATAAAAGAGAAAGCCCTGACACATCCAGTTTAGAGCAGCCAAACCCAGAGGCCCGTAATTACATGTCCCTACTGAAAAACACATCTGTAAAAATCACTAAGAGCTACAAGGGGAGGGGAAAAAATGGATTTATATAGTCTCAAATCAGGGTTTTATAGGACATCTGAATCCAGGTTCTTAAAAACAAAACACTGAGCTAGAGCTTTTGAGGCAGCCCAAACCCAGACACAGGCACTGAGAACATTTTGCATCAGAAGCCTCACCAGAGCCTTTTGGAAAGGCAAAGATAAATAATAAAATAATTCACATCAGAACAGAAGAGCATTCCTTTCCCCTCCAGAAAAGAACCCCAACTCTCAGGCTACATTTTGACTGTTTGCTCAGGTAAAAACTGACTTCAGGGAAAAAAAAAAAAAAAAAAAAAAAGAAGAAGAAGAAAGAGAGAGAAATTTAATACAATTGTCCTCTCAGACTGGAGAAGGAGCTGTATAAATACAGTCAGAGGAAAGCAGTCATTTTAACTGCAATACTATATAAAGTGGGTTTCCTTTCTCTAGTGCAAAGGAAAGAAACCAATGCCTGTCTCTAGCAGGCTTTAGCAATAAAAAGTTGAACTGCTACACAATTTCATGCAACACAAGATAAAGGGAAGGAGGGGAGGGTGTGGGAAGTCCTCTCTGTAATTATGCAGTACATAGAAAGGCTGTTATCTTACCTGATTTTCTCTTTGAAGATCCATAGTCCCTGAAAAATAGACAACAACAAATAGACATGGTTAGAGCTGGAAACGGTAGTGAGAGAAGGGGTGCCTCCCAAATTTCCACCCATATGCTCAGGGGCTGATCCTGTGCACTCCCTCCTTTAAAGAGGCGGCCAGGACTGCGAGGCATTGACAGGCAGGGCCGGACCCGGGCAGCACCCAGCACCCAGCCCCAGCCCCAGCAGCTGGGGCTTCTGCAGCACCGGGGCTCGGGGAGCATGTGATCAGCGAGGCAGAGCAAACCATCCACAGCCAGCAAGGCAGGGGAGAAGGGTGTCATTTTTTCCCCTTTAAATTGAGCTATTAAATGCACAGCTACTGAATTAACCCCTGACGTGCCCCTGGAGAGGAAAGGGAATATTAACTGTTTGCTGCAGGGGTGCGGCTGCTGCAGGCTTATCTGGCATTGCTTGCAGTCCTCTCCTTTCAGAGGCTAATTAATTTGTGAATAACCTCCAGACCTCTCCGAGTTATCTCTGACAAGCACTTGTCTTCTTCAAGGGGTAAAAACCAAACCCCACACTTCGTCCTTTCTTTCAGGATGGGGAGTGCACCCTGACTCTTCTGTAGTGATTTAACGGGTGCTGGCACCTTTGCTCGTGGCAGAACAGCTGAAAGCTCAAGACAGCTGCAACAGAAGTGGGAAGAAATTACAGAAGGGAGCTGCAACAACTGATTGGGATAAGCAGAACCGAGGACAGAAATACTTCGCTATGGTTGTGCTTCCTCCCGGCACTCTCTGGAGCCTCGGACACGGCTCTGAAATGGTCTGCACAGGCAGGAGCCTGGGCAATGACAGATCAGGCAGGGACAGCATCACTGTGCAGGCACAGCACCTGCAGCATGGTCACACACACTGGGAAAATCACACCGTGAACACACTGTAGAGGCAGGCTGTGTTTGCAGGAATCCCACCGGAGGGGCAGGCAGCAGCCTCTAAACTTTTGGGGACCAAGCTGTCAGGAGTGAGGTTTTGTCTCTTGCAGCATGCTGTGTACTCCAGAGGAATCGGAAAAGGATGATCTCGAACTATTCATTTAATCTCGAGAGAGTTTGGGATATCATCTGAAGAAATGATACGTGTTTTAAGAGCAGAGGTATGTCTATCCATAAATTCTGTTTCTCCCAGCACTTTGCGTGCATCCCATGCTTTACATGTCTAGGATTTGCTTCCAGTGAGTAATAACTACTTGGGAGTTTTTTGCACCCTCTTTGAATTTTTCAGTGTTATTTCTACTTCAATTAAATGGTTGTTTTCTCAGCCATGTCTGCAGTTGTATTTGATGTGAAGATGCTACCGCTCATGAATAGGCTGCTTCTTCTACAGAAGTGATATCATATGCAAATATAATGCCTACTATATGGTGCCAAAAACAGAGATCCCTCAGAATGAGCCAGGGAAGGCACAATCCCCAAAATGTAGTCCTCTGCCCTGGCTCTGCTCCCACGCCAGCCTGGAGCTTTGTGGTTGTTGTCAATACAGCTCTCTTGGCATGTGAAAGTCTGTGTTTGGTCCTGCCCAGAGCTGCCTCTCTTCTGGCAGTGCTAAATGGTGAGAAGGTGAAACCCTGCTGAGATCCACACATGTACTTTGCTTTAACAGAGTATCTCCATTGCGCACAAGCTCGATGATCACTTCAATGCCTTCCACCTGTCCTGGCTTTCTGCAGTGAAGCTCCTGGACCTTCTCAGTACTATAGCTTGGAGCTGGGATTTCCCCCTGCAGCATGCTGTGCCCCCACCTCCCTCTATGTTGCACAAAAAGGTTGTGCCCAACTCTTGCAAATGTTAGTACCCATGAAGACCACGGGAGGATGGTGTAGCTATAAGCAGTCCCTAGAAGAGAAACACAATCATCCTTTCAGTCTTTGCCAGAAGGCCTTCAGCACACATTTTCAGGGCAATCTCCTGCCAGCCAGCCATACTGGAGACGCCCCACAAGCATCCTAAGAGAGCTTGTAGGTGAACAGAGTATGCACAAAAGGGTGGAGACAAGCGGCATTAAACAGAGGTGAAAGAGCCTTCAGCCTGATAGAAGTTGCAAAAGAAAACCCAACTCATTTTTGCCAGTTAAAAAAAATATCATTCAATTTACAACATTAGAAGTGGGGTATTGGTGGACTGATATGGTTAATAAGCAACCAAAAATGGATAAAGATGTTGCTGAATGTCTTTGCCCACCAGATCAGGCCAAAGTTGGTACCCAGATTTGGAAAATACAGTAGATGATGTGGCTTTGCTCTCACTGTACAATGGTAGCTAATGCCACAAAAGGCTCAGAAATCAAACCTTCACCCTGGATGCTTTCCCACATCTTTCAGACCAATCTCTAGCTTGTGTGAATGACTGAAGTAAAGTTTTAAATGAGAATTGTTTGGGTTTTTTTTTTAAGCATGACTCATCCATGCAATTTAAAAAAGGTAGAGATTAAAAAAAGGCAGAAGTTTGAAACTGATTTTCTTTCTACTCGCTGATCATGGGATGACGAGACATTACTCCATAAAGAACTTTTTCACTTTTTTTTTTCTTCAGTTCCTCATCTGGCTGACATTTCTTCCACAGAAAAGCCCCTTACTGTTGCTGCAAAGTGTACTGCAAAGCTGAGCAATTTAGTGTCAGATGCAAGAGGATGAAGCAGCAAGCAACTCTCAGTGATGTCCCTCTGAGATCAGGAATATCATCATCAGAGGATCCAGACTATATTCAAACTCTTGAAGGCAATTGAACCTACAACTTCTGGTCTTAGCTTTTAGTCTTAAGCACAAGATTATCCTTACAGAAGAAATTGAATTATCACTGCAAAATATTTATCTGAATCACCACTGCCCCCCAACTCATGAGACTTCCTCAAAAAAAAAAAAAAAAAAAAAGCCAACAATCAACTTATTGGGCAAGTTTTCATCTTTTCCTTTATTCTTTCTGTAAGTTTTACAGGGTTCTGATTTTGGAGTTCCTGAAATCCATGCACCCTGTGTCTCCCTGTCTTGTCACTTTTTTGTACACCCATATCTCAGTCTTAAAATCAGGACAAAGCAAATATCAAATAAAATGGAGCTTGAAATATAATGCTCATCTCCCCAGTGAAACAGTGAAAGCCAAAACTTGTTCCTCTCAGTGAGAATGGGGGGAAAAAAATCACTACTGAAATAGAAAGGAAAGAAGGCATACCAAATGATCTCTCTGGCTGAGTAAAGTCCTCTTTGTATGCATACTCTTTTCTGCTAATGAAGAAAGCCTGCGCTGCTGCTTTGCAACAGCAGCAGCAAGGAGCCCTGCCTGACTCCATGTTTATTTTTATGTCCTATTATTCTGCATATGATTCACTGATGTCTTTTCCCTCTCCCAAGTGACGATCTATAAGGTGAATACCTCTCAGCCTCACTGTTTTCAGAGGAGCATTAGTGTGAGGCTGAAGTACTGGATAATGTCTCCAAAACAATAAAGGAAATTATTTAATGGTTTCTCTTAACTGTAACAAGTTCCAAGTAGGAATTCTGATCTTATCCTGCAATACAGACTGCACCTGGCACACTGCTATCCCTTAAATCAGACAACAAACCTGGCCTTGCAGAAGAAAAAGGTACAATGAATGTCACATCTGCAGCTACACAGGGAAGCTCGCTTTCTCTTCAGCTCTAGTTCTTTTTATCTTTTATCTTTACACACACAGAGATATTTCCATTCTTCTTCCATTTCTGTATGAGAACAGATACCACCATCCTAATTTCCCTTTCAGCCATAGCTACAAGAATAGCAGTGAAACCAGCGGGTGGAACTAAAAATAGCTCTGGCAGGTCCCCTCCTCATTAGCCAGGATCACTCCATACAGAACAAACGCCTTTGACAAAAATAGTGTATTTCTAGCCTTTTTCATATTAGAATATAACAATTTTGTCTAAAGCCTTCCTGTGGGGCACCACCTTTAGCTGACACTGAACCTCATTACTGGCAAGGAAAGTATTTCCTGCTGTTAATAATATTAAAATATTGCTGGTGCCAAGCACGTTGCATAAACTGGACACACTCTTCTTTAATGACAAAGGAGAGGGAGGCCGGATCTCCTTTCTCATCAGCATTACACCAGGATAACATTACTCATTTGAAATCTAGCAATGAATGTGGAAGGAAGACCATGAGCATTGCTATACAGCTGATTGCCTTGTTATCACATTAAGCTATCCACAGTCATTCTGGAAATCTGTGAAAGATGTATCTTATGTAATTGAATTTATATGTCACTTGCTATCTAATTATGAAGGTTACATTAACAATGTTATGGAAAAGTTTTATGGCACATCCTTTCTTTAGGGACTGACTGCTGCCGTATTCAGTAAGAGTTAATAAACATTGATGAGCGCGGTGTGTGTGTTTTCATCTATCTAAATACATAGAGATATACACAAACAAGCAGTGGCACAATTGGAAAGTTGTTTAACAAATGAGGAGTATCCTGACATTTATTCAATAAAGCCTAAGAAATGTTCCAAGTGGAGGAGAAGACTGGAGGTGACTAGGTGACTCTGTGATGGACTGTACCTATCTCTTTAGCTGTACTTCTAATTCAGTTTGGTATGTATCTGGTCCAGAGGGTTTCTCCTGCATCTTCCACTGAGATCTGGCAAGTCAGCAGAAGCCATCTGCAGGAACCAGCAGAGTTTTCAGAGCAAAACTACATCAATGGAAAGGCTGCAAGGCTGCAACTTGGCTCCTGCACAGGTCCCCCTTGGAGGTGATGTATTCAGTCCAGGGACCTCACCCCTGTGGTACCCACGATGCAAAGGCTCTTTTAAAAGCTTCTCTACTTTGCCAGTGAACAGCAGACCCAGCAAGATCACACTGCGGGACTCCTCCTTTCTCAGACATGTCACGCTTTAGTCCAGGGCCTCTGCCTTTCAGTAAAGTAAGGCTCAGCTTCGACACATTTAGCAAAAATTTCAGACAACCATGAGTTTCAACTGTGAGAGGAAACAGTGCCTGCAAAGCATGAGGAGCTGTCAGACCTATGGAGGAGCATGGCCAGGGGAGCTGCACAGCAGACATTTCATCAGATGAGACAGAAGCTAAAGTTAGAGTAAATCATCTTTCTGTCTGTTTCTCAGTGTTTGCTGTCCAAAGGAGATGGGACTGTGACAAACCCTGAGTAATGGAGGTTAATCTGTATCCTCTAGAGTATTTTCATACATAAATTAAAATTGTTCCTTATTTGTTGGCTTTTGCTAACTCATGTTTAAATACATTGCAGGCGTTTATGTTCCCATGCTCCTTAATTCCTAGAAGTCTCTAGTGGTGTGGGCAGGCTGCGGTGGAGATGTATGACATTTCAAACAAACAACTTGGATTATCATTTAATCGCCAATGATTTGCCAGGCAGATTAAAAGTACAGTAATGTTTTAACAAGAAAGTCCACCCTCTCCTCCCCAACACTCATACGGTTTGCAGTCAGTAATGAAGACCACTTTTTCACAAACTATTTTTCTTAGAGCTGCTATCAGATTCTGTGACTGTTTTTAAAGTAAACCAATACAAAAATACTTTGCTACTGATCTTTACGCATACAGAAACCTGAGCTTGAGAATATATTTGCATCTTGAAACTCTCCTGAGTTTCCTCAACAACCAGACTGACCTTTACTATTTGAGACAAGGCAAAAAATCACGCATGACTGACAACTGTCACTAGGTGCCTGCCTGTCACCAAGGCCTATGGCTGCAGGAGCACCAGAACACCTCAATGCAAACACACAGAAGCTATATGGAAAGTGCAGAGTTAAAATTAACATTCATAATACTCAGTTTAGCCATATGCATGAAGGTATCTCCATTCCCACTGAGCTCTGAGACCCATATGATACGTAATTAAGCAAAATTAGCTCTATACGTTATGCATCTCCAGGAACACAAACTCCAACACATGGATGCACGCAGCTATACATTTTCCCCCTCCAGCACTCCATCCTCTGAAATCATAAAAGCATAGCTGATCTCTTCTCCAAGCCAAATAAACAGATGAAGGCTTTTTTCCTTCTTCTTCTTATTTTTTTTTTTAAATATTCTGCTCATTTCCTGATATAAATTGTTGCATTGTGGAACCCTCTCGAACATGAATCTGTTCTTTCTGTGCAGAGGTCGAGCTTTCCAGCCCCGTCAGAAAGGGCCCCATTGTGGTGGTCCTGAGACTCCAGAATTCCTTGCCGCGGGCAAAAGCAACTTGAGGGGCAAGAAGAAAATCTGGCAACCTGACTTCAAACTCAGGCATTTTTTGCTGGCTGGAAGTGGTCTCTGCTTGCTACGAAGAAGGGTAAGCCACTGTTGTGCAACCAGCTCCTTGAGAGAATGGAGACCACACAAAAGAGAGAATTTTGCCTTCCTTCCACCTTTCTGTTGCCTTCACAGCATGGCTGTAATGCTGGCATAGAGCAAACTGCACAGCTTTATATACTATATACTTCTGGTTAGGCTGCAGTGATTTTCTCTGCATCATATAACAACAGTGGCTCAGTCTGGCTCATCAAGAACCAGCTGGAGGTCCTGATTTATACTTACTTCTGACAGCTCCCTTGAACCCAACAAAGTAAAAGTAAACCCAAGTTCTCCATGAGAAACTCCAAGCACAACACTACAAACTCATCTTTAAGTGCAAGAAGAGATCTTCCCTATACCTTATATAACCTTCTTGCACAGAAAAGTCAGGGCTGGAAGGAGATGGACAATTCGTCCTCTTCAGCAATGGTCCCTGCACCTGAATCCATGGATTTGCATCATGAAGGAGAGGTGCAGGACAAGGAAAATCACTGCTCTCTGCTCTTACCCAGAGGATCCTGGAGATTAGCCCCACACAGCACAGCCTGAGCTCTGCCACCAAGTTCAAGGTGCAGAGGATGCAGACAGCTTCAACATAAATGACATCCCCATGGACCATCTCAGCCTCATGCAGACCCACAGTATTTGGGGGCAGCTGTCATTTCTTTTTTTTGCATAGAAAGGGTGCAGAAAGACAAGAGATGGGCTCAAGGCATCCCATCCCTTCCCTAAGTGATTGGGGAATATCACTGATTTCTGTCCCAAAATTCCTCAGCAGTGAAGCTGATTGCTTGGCTCAAGTGCTACTTCAGTATCTGGCTCAGGCTGAAGAAATGCAGAATTAGACTCTTCAATTTTTCACAGTTGTATTTTTTCATGATGAAATTATCCTTCTGGAAGAAGACAGGGCTTTGGAATTGCACATTCAGCGTTTCACCAGGATGTGAGATATGGGGCAGGGCGATCTGACAGCAAAGCCCGGCCTCTCCAGCACCAGGGAGAGACAGCTCAGTACAACCTGGAAGCTGCAGGACATTGGGGCAATGAGCTAACGCCATGTGATCCTCTTCTGCAAGGCTTCAGCAGCCTTCAAAAAGACAACATGAATGTTTGTATCAAGTTTTTTCCTGGAAAGAAGTACAAAAACAAGATCTTGCCTAAGAGTCACATCCTCATCTGTTTTTGTTTTACCCTGTTTATTCCTTCAGATGGCAAATTTCTCCACAGGACAGAAAAATATATTTACCTTCACAAGAACTCTGGGTAGAGGTGCTCTTCACCTCCTCTAAACTGACCTTACTTGTCCCTTGCGGGGAGGCCAAATTTATCTCTGTCTTACAATGACCAAGCATGTGCCACTTTATTATAGCCTTTATAGCATAAATGCTGAGTGATAAAAACAAGGTAATAAAAACTAATCATTCTCATCTGCAGCTTTTTTAGTTGTGCTCTTCGCTTCAGAATTTTATTACACAGATCTACACACAGATACAATATATGTTTAAAAGATGCATCTAATCATAGTTACAAATCAAGTAGTGAATATCAGAATCGTAAATTCAAATGTACCTTATAAACTTGTCAGGCTAATGAGCTTGCATATATATCATACAAATCTGATTAAGATCTTAAAGAGGCAGCACAGGCTTTGAATCTCTACTTCATTTTTTGAGCCCTTTCTGATTTAAGGGTGGACCCCTCGAATTCTAGTTTCCATAGGAGGTTTGGGTCTAAACTCTGATTGGCAACCACATGGTCCATCTGGGTTTCTAAATTGCAGCCTGAATGGTGATTATAAAAAAAGGCACAGTCCTTTTCTGTCCTTCTTCAGGGACACCTTCCTTCTGCTGTTTCAGACTAACTTTGCCCAGAGCTACATGTACGGGGCATGGCCACTGCCTCCTCCATCCCACTGTGGCACTGTCTTGCTACAGATAACATCTCCAAAAGGAGACATGGCCCACTGCCCAGCAAGTTGTGCCTGCCCACGGGAGGCAGGATACCACCACCTCTGTCTGAGCATGCATTGAGACCAACAGTGTCACCCCCAAAACTCCTATCCCACACAGTCCTTGGAAAAGGAGAGAGGCAAAGGATAGGAAAAACCTTGCAAGTGACCCATTTCCAAGCCTCAGCCCCACGTCCAGTCATATCTTGTGCAAAAAGGCTTTTGCCACTGAATTACTACCAGGAAGAATAGTTGGACCACAGCAGTTTAAATCAAACTAAGAGAAGAGCTTTTGCATGAAACGCAGCTGAATCACGGCACTCACTGGTGTTAGACATTGTAATCACCACAACTAGGCATGGGTTCAAAAAGCAACGAGATAAATTCATGAAGCAAGGATAAATGGTGGCTATTGTACTCCATGCTCTGGATGCTTTGACCCAAAAAGTCCCATAACTGCTGAATGCCAGAAGCAGAGAGATACACAAGGGAAGCTCACTCTGTATTTGCTTTGTTTCTTGTATTGGCTATAAGCCACTGTTGGAGACAGGAGGCCAGATGGGGCCCTGGTCTCACCTAATTGTGGCCTTATAATATATTCTCCTGTAAAAGATCAGACTGGATTAGGATAAATTACATCCAAATCACACTGCATTACTCAGCACATGAAATTGTCCTTAATCACATACTTTGATGGTCTAGATTCCTGTTTAAATTTACCTCCTGTGCACATTTCTGTGCCTATTCTGTTGAAACCACTGCTGAATTTCAACTATACATAACCAGGCTCTAATGAAAAGCCAATAAGGCTCTTTGATCGAGCTTTAATAGGACTCATCATGGGGACATACTCTGCTGTGGCAAAACGGACTCCTCATCCTGTCTCTTTCAGAAATGTTTTGTGAGCCTTTAAAAGCAATTTAGCCCTGATTTATGTTAGCTAAGTGATTTCTGTTGCACATGTGAATTACAAGAAAAGGGCTCTCATCTCAATTTGCTACACTGTTCAGGAAATCAGCTATAAATGCTGCAGTGCATTCAGTGTCTCTGACTTCAATGCAGCGGAAACTAGCAATTTGAGTAAATACTTCATCATTCCCAATTCTCCCATACACTCCCATTCAGTACTCGACAAGAGACAACCTATAGGATCTTTTTTTTTTGGTAAAGGGTACTGAGCTTCCCTAAACTGTTTACCTAAGCTGTTTCCAGAAGATATTCAAGGAAAGAAACATGCAATTCTTTAATAGAGAGCATATGAAACATGTTGATGACTACCTAATAAAATCAAGCATGCATTCAATAGAAGTGAGTCACCTCATCACAAGTTTAGAGATGATGGATGTAGAAATGGTGACTAAGCAAGCTCATGCAGTAAGTCAGGGGTGCAAGAGCAACCCAAAAGTTTGGATGGCCTGACCTGACCTGCCAGTGGCATCCAACCAGTCAGGGCATAGGTTAAAGCGAGACTCTTCACACCAGGGGACAGATGCCAGTAGAAGGACAGGAGCCACTGCGAAGTGCCTATGGCCAGGAGGTGTATTGCCAGCGGCGACAAGTGCTACAGCCACTGCTGCTGCTTTGGTTATGGTGTTGCTGAGCAAATCAACACCCCAAAATTGATGAATCCCTGAAGTAAAGGACCTCAAACAGCACATCAACTTTTCTCCCACGTTTCCATATGCCATAGAGAATAATCACAGTAACTACTAGGGAAATAAGGAACTATTTTCTGTGAAGTTTCTTCTATTGTCCAGTCTGAATTTCCCACACCAGTTTGTGGCCATTGCTCCTGTTTTTATTGTTTGCTACTCCCAGCAAGAATTTGTTTCCAACATCCTTGTAACTCCCCTTCAAGAAGCTGTAGGTTGCTATTATATCACCCTTTCACCTTCCCTTTGCCAAGCAAGTAACAGAAACACAACAAAAATATCCAACTATTTTTTCTCCCATTTCTTCATCGCTCCTCATTTTGGGGCAGAGAGACCCATGAAAGGAGCAGCGACCCAGACAGGCAAAGCAGAAGAGCCTCCTGTCTACCCTTTGCCTTTTGACTGCCCAAGATGTGAGGATGCCCACTCACAGCCTCCACCGAACGCTCACCATACATCCATACCAGCCTCAAAACCACCCCCCGGTGGGTGTCGCTTCCCGGGATTCCCCACAGCCTGTCCCTGTGCATGGCGCAAGCGCTGGCAGCAGCCCACATGGTGGAGGCTTGCACAGGGAATTCCCAGGCTGCCACTGACATTTTTGACATTTTAAAGGCTCTAAATTAGCAAAGTAAGAAATTAGTTACAGGCATTTCCAGACATAGCCTGGGCCCTGCTACACCTCTGAGCTCCCAGTATAAAGGAGAGCATGCCAGATGCTTGGTATTATACAATTTTGCGTTCCTTTCTGGGGCTGTTCTTATGGTGTCTAGCACTTCTGTGTATACATCTGGCTTTTTAGCAACATGCTGTTTGGACCTCTCTATCTTGCCGCTCCTGCTACGTGTCCAAGGGCAGTAGGACCTGAAAGACTGTGCATAGACAGCAGATGGCTATTGCATCTGTACTTACTTTGCACTGCTAAATACCCTATTGCCCTAGCTAGTTTTACATCCCCTTTAGTGGTAGATCTCTCTCCTGACTTTTTAAAATCATCTGTTGTACATATGGCCCTAAGAATGGTAAATATTTTTTCCAGGAGAGGTAAAAACTTATGATGCATATGGGAAGACAAGATCAAGCCCACAGTATGAACTCTGACTTCTTCATCTGGTGACTGTAGTCTTTCCTTTCCTCGTTACATTTCCTTTAGTTAGAACAGTGAGATTAAAACACGGCCGCTCCCCAAATCTGCTTCAGCAGCATGTCCTCAGTTAACTGTCTTGCAACATCAAATGTGTTTCCAGCATACTAAAAAGTAATGTAGTTCTCTATAAGACACCAATTTTATATACCTTGGAATTGTCTTCTACAAAGCAGCACATGGAAAGATCTTTCAATTCATCAGGTCCTTTACTAGTCAGAGACATAAATCATGGCATGTAAGATGTATTGTGAGTTCATGAACTCTAGGAAATTTTTTTAATCACTGTCCTTTGAACTGAGCTTTTTCAGAAACTGTAAAACTCCAAAACATATCTAGTAAGTGCATCTAATAAATTCTGCTGGATTGGCAAGTACTAAAAGCAGACTTGTCTTCCCTGATTATCTACCAGCATCAGGCAGTATTAAAACATCCTCTGTGATTCTAACATGAAAACATAAAAGAAGAAAGAAGACTTAAACTTCTCTTGCCCAATATAACTGTTGGGATTCATTAAATGATTCCAAATTATCATCGGCAGCCACCAATTAAGCCAGAAAAATAGAGACAACTTCCCAAAGATAAAACCTTTCAAACACTAGGGTTACTCTTCAAGTTAATGACCATAACCCCTTCCAAATACGCAACTCTGATAACAGGTCCCACTCTTCTCTGCTCCCCAAAAGGTTAAAGAACTAAATTACATGGCATTTGCAAAGAAGCATCACAAAGTTTCCCTGACTACTCCACCTCTGGAAGTATCAGACCTTCTGAATAAGGATTTATTGAGCACCACATGAGTGACTAGTGATGCTATTTTTTGTACAGTGGGTATGAAATAATAATGACAATAAAATAACAACAATAATAATAGTAATAATAATGCCACCACCTATACTTCAAAATGGTATAAGAGGTTGTTTCAGTCTCAGTGCTCAGTTCATTTTGGGAAGGAAATGAAAATAGCACTGCTATTTCAGCCTAGACCAGTATAAGATTTCTGAGACTAGAGATGGACAGATATACCCTAAGTTTTATAGACCTATACTCAAAATTACCAAAACTAGTAAATTTTGCTTGGTTGGTATTTGATCACACACTTGTAGATTATAATACTGAACTTAAAACTCACTTTGCAGAGGCAGATCATGTTTTTGCTAGTACAGGTATGAATCCATACTAATACTTCCTTTTGAGCCTTACCCAGTTAAAAGGGCAAATCAAAAAAATCATGCTGACATCAAATATATGCCTATATACTTTCCCCAAAACACCTCAAATCATGTCAACTGACTTTCTAAGGTGACCAGCATTAAATAACTTTGAAAAATAAAAGAAAATACCACCTTTTCATAGGTGCATTTAAAACATATGCAGATTGTAGGCACTGAGGCACAGAAGTGCTGTTACGCACCATGAACTAGTGTAATGTCTGAATAGGCCAAAAATTTTGCAGTCCAGTTCAGATATAAATTTTTATGTTTTTCAGACCCGAGCATGCAGAAAACTGTAAACTTCTCCTTGTTCCTTTTATGTAAGTCCTGTCCAATTCTCAGTCCAGACATTAACTTTTAATTCACCTCATACATCTCCAAAGGGGGTGTGAGTGTGTGTGTGTGGTATTTCCAATATCTTTTTTCCATGTTCCAGGTTCATAAAAGTGAAGAGGCATAATGAGTGAATTTAATTATTTCCATCCATTTAGCTGATTATAGAAAAAGGCCTTTTATTTCAGCTAAAAGAGAAATTAGTTGTTCCTTCAAAACGAACACTGATTCAGGGAGTATTTCTTGCCTGCAACATGAAGGATCTCTCTTGTTTTCAAAGCTAAATGGCCACTGGCAGCTTATTACTGCTGTAACTGTTCACCTTATCTGATATATAGATATCACATGTGGGCGAAGGGAAAATGTCATCAACTGTCAGGAATTACTCCCTCTCCTTTTAGGCTGATGATCTTGCTCGCTCAGTAATTCACAAGCTCAGAATATCAATGAGGTTTTGCAAATGTCGTGCCCTGCAATCGGCTTTTGTGCACTATTTTCTCTCTTTGTTACCTGAAATGCCAGAAGCTGGACGATAAGAAACAACGCTCTCAGCAGGAACACTGCCTTTGCTATCAGGGGCATGTGGTGCTGTGCCTGGCGGTGAGCTGCATCTACCACAGGATGACAAGAGCATCCCCGAGATTCTGGGGAGGTTTGTGTATCCTGAAGTCCACACTGCGGTGTCCAGCCAAGCAGATACACTGGATATCATACTATACCACAATCATGCTGCACAAAAGCAACTGTAAATGTGAAATGCAAAGGTTTGCCTTGCTCCTGGTTCCCAGTACCAAGTCCGAATTCAGTGCTATTTTAAATAATCTCTCATCGTTGTAAAATACTGCAAGATTCAAAACTAGGATCTGGGCACACGAGCCATGAAACGCAGCAGTAGGGATTATGAATCAGAGCATGAAATGGAGTGTCCTACTGCCAATAACCTACTTATTAATGATTTCTTCCCCAGTCATCCTCTGGAACTGAAGCTACTAATTCCTGGAACCTCCTTCTCTGCCTCTGCTGCCTCTCTGGCACCAGAGACCCACCTGTCCTTGCTTCTCCACTTTAGCCTCGACCTGTTGTTCCCTCCATGGCTGACTGCCTTCCTCTCCTCCTTATAACACACACCTCACCTTAATGCAAAATCATTCTGGTCACTAAACAAACAACTCAGATCCTGCACAAAACCCAACTCTGACCCACCTAGCAACAGTGTGTGCAACACCAGAAGACCAGCTCTCTGTCTTACCCAGCTAGAATAAAAATCCTTCAAGCTCTGCTGTGCATCCCATCCATTAGTGGTGTCTAGGGAGCTGTGCAGAGACCTACCTCATGATTAGATAAAAGCTTTTCCTTCTAAATCACTGTCTAGAAGAAACCAAGGGTCTGGAAGAGTGAACTCCATGCACATTAGAGGCCCGGCACATCCCCTGTGCTGGTTATTTATGTGTCTTTGTTTTATGCTGAAGAATGGAAGGTTTTGTAGTAGGAATAAATTCATTTATTTACCATGATAACGATGCCAAGACCCTTTTCTCAGTAAAGACACAGAAAAGGGAAAAGTGCTCCAGTTTTACCCAAGAACAAACATTTTTTAAACAATGCTGTGAAAATCTTAGAGCCTTATGTGTACCAAAACAAATCTGGGATGGTGATGAAAAGGAAGGTCAGGGTTTTTGGCCACCTCTCTTCCCCACTTCCCCCAGAGTCTGCAGGCACCTCATGCCCACCAGATCCCAGAGCTGCTCTAGCCAGCAGAGAAACAGCCCAAAATGCAAACATTATACCCTGTCCCTGATCCCTCCTTCACCTGCCTGGAGAGTCTTCAAAGGCCAGGTGAGGAATCCATGAGAGCAGCCAACCTCCCGGAGCACATGGCACAAGGACATGCAGAGAGATGGGCTGCACCATGTGCATGCCCCAGGACTGTGGGTCACCACCAGCTCCAAAGACAGACTGTTTCCCAAAGAAGACTTGAGAAATAATGGACATGACAAGAGAGCTGCAAATGTGGCTCCAGGTGCAGTTTTGTTCAATGTTTAAAGTCAGGAACATCTCCGGATGAAAACGGCCATTCAGGCTGGGAACAGACCCTACTCATAAGACCTCAGAGCATCCAGTTGCTAATACAACTGTGGCCATGTTATCTTCACAGCTGAGCACCCAGAAACTTCGGTGAGTCTCTCTCCTCAGAAGCAGGGATGCAAGAAGAAAGCTGAGTGAAGAGCTCTTGGCCCAAAGTCGCAAAGGAGGAGTGGAGGCAGGGGTTTCATTTCTCGGTCCCTCAAAGACTCAGACTCAGTTGGGCTGACCTTCATCTCATACCACAGCGTGAGGTTTAAAAATACACTTCTCCTCTTAAAAATGTGTCACAGCTCTTAGAAGCAGGAATCAGGTTGTGGGTGGGAGTAACTGCACAGTGTGTATATATATATATATACTTTTGAGCAAGTCTTTTAAATTCCACTTTACAAAAAGAAGATTTTTTAGCACTTCAGGAGTTGAACACACAGTTATTATCAGACGCTGGAAGCAGAACTGTTTTAAGAGGTAGGGGTCACATTCTACTAATTTTTAAAGGATTTTTTTTTTTTTTCAGTTCTGTTTTTTAAAAAGATAATTATTTTATAATCAGTCACAGCTTTTCATGGGTAATGTCATGCCCAATTCAGAAAATATGAACACTGAATGATTTGGCATGGGGATATGCTCAAACAAAGGAAAAGAAACTCCTTACAATTTATGATATGCTTTGATAGCTGTGATTTTAAAATGCCAGTGTTTCATTCCAGCAAATGTTACAATAACATGCACGAGACTAACGACCTGATGCCATGTCAGAGATGTTCACAGGTCAGATAAAACCACCATGTTAAACCTGCAGGATTCAGTGTTTCAAAGACAGCCTATCTGAGCTTCTCCTGGGCTTTGATCCCCGCAAGCTGTACGTCAGCACTATCCCCCCAAAAGCTGGCCTCACGCAGAGGGTTTTTCTGCTGACACACTTTCAAACCTCTGAAATGAGTCCGGGCTGTCCTACCTCCCATCTGCAGCCACTTGAACCACCCGAGCAGTTTCCTGCATTATGAGGAAGCAGCGAGAGAAGAAAACATTCAGCCCACATCAGGCTTTGCCAAACAGCTGGTGAAGAATAACCTTAGAAAAACTGGTATTTAAGCAACTGTGGAGGAGATTTGTCGATTTAAGAGGAGCAGGGTGAGATCATTAATTGCCTTCTGTTGTCTTTTGGCTGAGAGCAACCAATGGACAGCTGGATGGCCCCTCATCCCGCACTTAAACACAGTTGCAGAAATATTTGCATTTCATCATCATGTTGCATTCTTCTTCTCATAGGCCTTCTCTCAGCTCGCTCCAGGGTTTCTAAGCCTGTATCACATCCCTTCACACCTGCTGTGGTCTGTTCACATTTAACACTGAACAGAGCATGTGAGCAGTAACGAATACTTTCCTCAGCATATTTAGTATCTCCTTTGTTCAATAAAGTTTGCAATTCTTTCAGAGTTCCCCATTACTTAAAATTCTAAACCGCATAATCTGGGGAAAAACACTGGATTGTCCATAGGTAGGATGCTCTGAGAATGCGATTGCAGGAGCTCAGAGCTGTGGTAGTGAACTGTACTAACACACTGCAGCACAGACTTACGCTGGCAATGCTGCTCATGGATCAGGACACACAGGCAGGATTTCAGCAGAACCTGTGCTTCTCAGTCACTTCATTTGCTACAGAAGATGCTTAATTTCCTGGAGAATCCTGCAGCACTTGGACTCCCTCACGCTGCCAGCCCATGTTACCATTGAAGAGGCTGCACAAAGACTGTGCAGGAAGCTCTGTGTGATATGAAGGGAATTGCTGCAGTTACTTAAAATAAACTGACAAAGAAATGAGGTTTTGCTGGGAGTCTTCCACCTGTCTTTGCACAGGCATGGTTGAAATTCCTCCTTGGGTGCTGAAGAGCGGCAGCAGCACTTGTTCCAGCCCTTGGGGTGAATTGTGACCATATCCTGGGCTTAGGCAAATTGAGTTTCACCCTTTACAACCGACACTTCTCCCTCCAAAAGAGAGAGACACATGTACAGGGTGCATTTGCATGTAAATATTACACTGTGATATATTAGACACCAGAACATATGGTCTTTCTAAGGCCCACATGCTTTCAAGAACCACCTTTGATATTCATAGAATCATAGAACCATTCGGGTTGGAAAAGACTTTTAAGATCATTGAGTCCAACTGTTAACCTACCACTGCCAGGTCCACCACTGAACCATTTCCCTAAGTACCATATCTACACACCTTTTAAATACCTTCAGGGATGGTGACTCAACCACTTCCCTGGGCAGCCTGTTCCAATGCTTGACAACCTTTGGGTGAAGGCATTTTTCCTAATAGATGATCTAAACCTCCCCTGGCATAACTTGAGGCCATTTCCTCTTATCCTATCACTTGTTACTTGGGAGAAGAGATTGACACACACCTCACTACAACCTCCTTTCAGGTAGTTGTAGAGTGATAAGGTCTCCCCTGAGCCTCCTTTTCTCCAGGCTAAACAACACCAGTTCCCTCAGCTCCTCCTCTGTGTTATCTAGACCCTTCACCAGCTTTGTTCCCCTTCTTTGGACATGCTCCAGCACCACAATGTTTTTCTCATAGGGAGGGGCCCAAAACTGAACACAGTATTGGAGGTGCAGCCTCACCAGTGCAGAGTACAGGGGGACAATCACTTCCCTGCTGGCCACGCTATTTCTGATACAAGCCAGGATGCTATTGGCCTTCTTGGCCACCTGGGCACACTGATGGCTCATATTCAGTCAGCTGTTGAGAAACATCCCCAGGTCCTTTTCTGCCAGGCAGCTTTCCAGCCACTCTTCCCCAAGCCTGTAGTGTTGCATGGGGCTGATGTGACCCAAGTGCAGGACCAGAGCTGAGCTCCTTTCCCTTCTGCTTTTACATAATTCAAGGCCAAATGCATCTTTGCTTTATAAAGCATTTTACAGATCAGTTTGCCAATCCAGATGAATTTTCTGATCTGCTCTGGCTATGAAGCGACTTAGTCCCAATATGTGACTGGGAGAAGACTGTAGACCAATGAGATTAAATGGAGGTATCAGAAGAAGTTAAAGCACTAAGTTTATCGAGCAACTTCTACTGCAACACATGGTACACCCTTCCCTACTGGTACCCATGTCTGCACCCTCTCCCTGGACCCACTGCACAGTTATGTCAAGTCTGCCAAGAGATAAACACCCAGAGACACAGCGATGCTCATCTTCCTTCTGCAAGATGTTAAAGTAGCTGATGCCTTGGCAAAAGTAGGCTGCTTGGGCCTGACTGTACACCCAACTTTCACCAAAAAAGGCTTCCCACTCCTCCTCCTCTGTATTACTAAGAACATTTTCATGAAAATTTAGTGGATCATTTTGTTACGGTCCATTTACTCATCATGGCTTATTTCCTGTTCAATACTTCAGCATGACTTGCAAAATATTGCAAAATGAAGGACAGAGAGACAGGTGGAAGCTGTGCAACCCTCGAAATAGGACAGTAATCCTATTTTCCTATAAACGTCCCTCAGAAGGAGGCACATGAGGAGAGGAACACAGAAAATGGAAAGATGAGGCAAAAGGGAGACTCTGAGGTCTCCAAGGAGCAGGGGCTGACATACTGCTGCCCAACGAGGTTGGGGCACAATCACTATTTCTGCTCGAGCACTACAGCTGTGTCTGCTACCACATTTTCATCTGTCTGACAACTGGTGACAAACACACATCCGCCCTCCTGGCAGTAGATTAAATTTTCCCTGCTGTGATACATGGGCTTTTTAACTATGCATGGCTGACTCCTGCTATGACCAGCTTGCTTTGATCAATAGGTGGTAAACGCGCTTCATCCCTGTCCCTGGACACAGCCTCTTGAGTCCCTGTTGCATGTGGAGGGCACTGACCTTCACTCTCTGCCCACACAGTCCCAACAGGTTTCATCTGTTGCTGGTTTCTGCTCAGTTTCAGGCTCCTTTCTTTGACACACTGCTCCACACCTCCTTGTCTCTCCTGTGTTAATTGCTTTGGATCAGCAGACCCACAGCAGCGTGAGGGGCAGTGTTAATTTAAGTGAACACTCTTAGCCTGGCTATCCTTGGTTTTCAGACCAGATATCACTTTTCAGGCAGGTTATGGCTCACGATGAAGTCCTGGCAGCACCCAGCTGTCACGGGACAGGGGCTCAGACACATCATCATCTCCTGCATCCTCTTCCCTCTCCAGCTGGAGACAGTTGCAACATGGACAGGCCCAAGCCAGACCTATGGGGACACCAAGCTTGGGTTTAAGCCCAGACACCAAGGTTCTGCTTTATCTCTGTCTCTGAACAGAGCACAGCAAAAAGCAACTCTTGGGACACTGCAGTGACCCATTAAAATTAATGGGGTTAAATCATCCTGGTGTAAGCCACTAACTTCAAAAGAATTACACAGGGGATGAACCTGGAGCCATTATTTTTCTTCTTTGTGCCTTTCAGAAGGATGATCTACTTTCCAGACTGCTATGCTTAGCCAGACTTTCTAAACTAAACTCTCTTGTTGGTCTCTTACTCCATGCTGTCGTCTACTGTCCAAGCAGTTCCAAGAACTGCTCACCTGCTTTGGTTTTCCCCATGCAAAACAGCCCTCATACAGTTCCAACTGGCCTAATCAATTTCCTCTTTGAGGGTCAAATAAAAAAAATGTATTAAAAAAAGGAAAACCAACCCCAAAAGCAAAGTTTCATTAGAGAAACCAGGAGGGTTACATACCTACATGGCACATTTCTTCTCTACCCTAGGTTGCAGCAGCAGGTAAAGGAGCAGGTACAAGTGCAACACTTGTATCCCCCTCCCCTTAAAACTACAGTGCACAAAACCTGACCATGACTGATGTATGTCACATACAGTTTTCTGTAACTGGAAGCACTTGCTTGAGCTAAGGAAGTGCAGGAGACTGATGAGACAAGCAGAGAAACCTCACATGTAAATAAGATACAAGCTCCCAGCTACTCTGTGATCTGGAAGCCAGTCTTTCTCCTAAGGTGGCTCATTCAATAGCAGCATCAGTGGAGATGGCCTTCAACTCTTTCAGCAAGAGCTCAGTAACCTTAAAAAACATAAATCAAAAATGTTAAAATTGGCAGATGATTTGATAGGAAGAAATTGCCTTTTGGGGACTGCTTTTTGTCTGCCAAATTCACCCAGACACAGATCCACATATGGATTTCTAACCTATCCAGGTTTCAGTGGTGATTATAGCAGCGATTGCGGTATGAACCATGCTAGACATATTATTTTGGGAGAGCTGATGCATTAGAAGTAGACAATGAAAAGCTCAAGAGTGTATTTGATCCATGAGTTAACCCACCTCCATAGTTCCCAGGTATTCAGTTCTGGGGGTTTTGGCACAGGAAAAGTAGACTTGAAATTCAGCTCCTGAACTTGATTCAAACTTTGCTGAAAGTCCGGAGGTGTTCAGATCTGGGATTTTGACTAGTAGCTCCCAAAAGAGGCTGCTAATTTCTCAGGGTGAGGCAGCAGAGGATGGGAGGAACTAGTGTTATTTCACTTTGCTCTAAATGCAATGCAACCATCTGTGCAGCCGCTAAACCATGCGGCCTTGAAGGAACTACAAAGAAGTCTGAGTGTAGTCTCAGTCACTGAGAAACAGCCACTGCTGGGCTGACACAGCCTGCTGGTACTCCTCAAACCCCTGGAAGAAATGCTGCCTGACAGCTGCTTTCTATCTCCCATGCTTTGGCCCCATCATGTCCCCACTAGTGTCTTTTACAGCCGCAGTTAGACATATACCAACGATGTATCAAGATGAGTAACGGACTAAAAACAAAAATACAGGGTGATCAGGAGCTCCACAAAGCTGCTTGTAAATCTACTAAAAGTGGCATGTTTCCATAATAAACAATCTGTTATCGCATTGCTCTGTTCCTACTTAGCAGTCTGCTGAGAGAAGGGAAGAAAGAGGCCGGTTTGCAGGGTGCTGCATTTCATAGGAGACAAGCAGACAGTGTGCAATGGTCCACGCTCCCTCTGCCGGCTGCACCCGCAGCACCCAGCCAGCCCCCTTCAGCCGCTCTCGGAGGCGATGCTTCGCGCTCCCATGCAGGCCAGGCACAATTAACTCCTACCTGCACTGTGGCAACATCTGTGCAGGCACTGTCCGTGAAGTGAGACCCGCTCTGCCAGGATTTACACAGATAGGGAATAAAAGTGACGGCACCTATGTGAAAGATGCTGGGCTGTGGCTGGCACACGGCTGTGGAAAGCACTCTCCAGCTGGGACCGAGAAGACCTTGCTGTCGATTCTGTGAGAGGTGATCCATCACCGTGCACAAAGCATGCACAACGTACGTTGAGTTCAGTGGGTAGGAGGCACTCTGGGAATCAGAAGGTTTTCAATTCCATTACAGGCAACATTTTCATTTCCCTTGCCCTTTCAACCGCTTTTACCAGTATTCCTGGACAAGCAGAGCTCTGTAACCGCAAAAACCATCTGCCTTCCAAAAAGTCTGTTGGTGAAATGTATTTGGCTCAATATGCTTGATCATGCCATGGCAAAACTGGCAATACTTGAAAATACAAGTGTATACAGATACATGCAGCTGGCAGGACCAGGGATGGAGCATGCACGTATGTCCATGTATTTCATGTTCATAATATATCTACTTCCAAAGCACAGACTTGATGATGTTACCCTGTCACCAGCAGGACTTTGGAAAGTCTGAATCAGAGAGCACAGACTGAGTTACCCATCAGCCACAGGTATCGTCTACTGGGAGTTGGCCTGAGAGCTAAAATACAGACTAAGCTGTGCA
This sequence comes from Athene noctua, assembly GCF_965140245.1. Classification (NCBI taxonomy): domain Eukaryota; kingdom Metazoa; phylum Chordata; class Aves; order Strigiformes; family Strigidae; genus Athene; species Athene noctua. Next base: position 53,658,219 of record NC_134041.1, read on the forward strand.
CAGCGAGACAAAGCAGCTCCCATAAAGCAAATCTGCAGCAGAGAGAGAATACGAATTCAGGACTTCTTAACCCTTTCCTCCCACTCATCCCATGAGTCCTGCTGCAGCCCTGTCTGATGAGGGTCCCACCATGCTGGCTACGCAGAGCCCCTGCCCACCCAACAGCGATGGCAGGCAAACCTCCATCAAACAGCCTGCTTCCTGCTAATTACATCTTGAAAGCTAATGAGCTTTAAAAGGCTAATTCCAGACTTATTTTTCCTATGTCACTTTTGATTTAATGGGAGCAAAACAGCTCACATCATAGTTTCTAAGGTATCAGGCAATTTAATTTCTTGCTTCTCTGCTGATCTCTGAGCAGACATAACCCTTTTGATGTGCTGCCCCATGTTTTAAAAGGATGTGACAATCATGACAGTTTAGAAATGTGCATGCAATTACAAATGCTAATATAATTAACAGTGAAAGACTCATACTTGGATCACAAACCCAGCTCTCTTCCAACTCAAGCTCTCCTCGTAGGCTTCCAAGTAAATGGGTCAGATGGCAGTACAAAACTCCAGATAAAGAAAACTAACGCTTATATGGAAAAAAAGACAAAAATATTCTTCAAAAAGCCCTGACTAGGCACTGTCAGATTGATTAAAGACAGAGGCAGCTCCCTAGCTATTGGATGGGTCAAATTTCATGTAGGGTAACTCGAGGCGGAGTTACCCTGGGGATGCAAAGGATTTGGATCAGCAGTGAACTACAAGTGGGTTTTACCCCTGTGCTGAGTGCAGCTTCAGGATTAATGCCTGTACCCCCTGCAAGGCGCTCACACACACACAGAGCAAATGATGAAAAATGCATGATCAAGTTTATTGCAAAACTCCCACCGAGAATCAAAGCTGCCGCTCCCAGCAACACTCACTGGCCCCAGCCAGCTTCACATGCTGCCTTTTTGGATTTTCTAACATGGGAAAACACATCAAAAGCCTTGAAAGGGAAAAAAGACATCTCCAGGGAACAGCACCTTAAGTGAGCAGGCAGTACTGAGAAGCAAGGGGGTTTTGTCATCACTCTGCAAATACCATGGGCACAAAACCAGCCAGTTTCCCAGAAAAGAAAGAAAACTCCAGTGGCCAAATCCAGAAACAATTAGCCCAGGCACATACCGTTTGAAGCTGGCACTGCAACAAGGGAAGCCCCTGCCACAGCCGGGAATGCTTAGCACTTCTGAGAACAAACCAGTTAGAACAAATTTAATAGATTTAAGTAACTGGGCTGAGACTGGTGCCTCTTCTCAGAAGCTTTGAGGAAATTTCTCTTCCCAGGCCTGGGGGACCACAGGCAGATGGTTCAAATCAGAATCTGGTCAGCCCACAGCACCGCAGGCTGGCTCAGCATCTCCATAGCAGGGGGCTGTTCCCAGCTTCTCCTACCTTCCCAGGTCACTGACCCACCTGCGTAGGGTAAAGATGCACCTTGCCCAGGTCCTGCAGCCCCAGCTCCTCTCCTGTGAGGAGGCACCCTGTGGCCAAGGCAGACACTGCCCAAGGGGGCTTGGCTGGGAACTGCTCTGGGCACTGCTGACTGGTGGGAGGCCATGAGAAGGGCAGAGACCCCAAGACTCCCTACAGCAGCCAGACATGGCTCTAAAACCTCAAGAGCAGTTGTTCAGGTTTTTCAGTTCATAATTGCAAATCTATTTGCCTCTTCAAGACCATTTTACCAATAGTTCATAACTCTGCGGCTTGCAAATTGCCCAGCTCTGGGTCAGATGGTTGCTTGCAAATGTAAAACATCAGAAGTTGCTTGATTAAATCAGGTTAAGGAGGTCCCAGGCCTCTCTTCCCTTCCTCCAGAAGCAGTCATTCCTTCATTTACTTGACTGCTTAAATCTTTATTCTGCACCACTCCTGCCCTTGCACTCAGTCTTCCATTTCACCCACAAATGAAGAGCAATTTTCCTTCAGAGCAGCATTTGGAGAGCTCTGATGGGAAATTTGTCTTGTTCCATCCTTCTTCAAAGGCTTTGTGGTTCCAACCTGCTCTCCACTCTGGGTTAAAAGGAGCAACGTGGACAGCTGTTTGTCTTACTGCAAGGCAGGAGTAGGGCCTGGCAGGGAGTAACCCAGCCTGGCTCAGAGCTGATGAGCTGCTGGCTGCCAGATTCCTGTAAGGACTGTACGCGGTCTGCAGATATCACTGTGCTGGGGAGGGAGGCAGGGAGGGACGGAGGGAGGGACGGATGGATGGGAAGCATACAGCACAAGCAGGAGCAGTCCCTTCCACCTAGGGAAGAGCTGTACCTGGGAAGCTCTGGAAGGAAAGACCTTCTCTGAGTTTTGCTAAGGAGCACCAGTGTGGTTAAGCAGCAGCCCCAGGGAGCCTCAGCAGATGTGGGGTGGGGTTTAATCCTTCCTGGGTCAAGCAAGCAAGCCCAGACCTGGATTAATATACAGTGTGTCAGGCTGCATATACAATGTACTGGCAATAATATTTGGATGACAGCAAGCACCCAGATTAGGTGCTGACAACTCCCTTAACAGGATCACGCATGAAATCCGGCTGTAAGAGCTGTCACTCTGACTTTCACAGCCAAAAACGCAAGCAAGCCAGTGACACCTTCCACAATGAAACCATGCTGAGTGTCCCGGCACAGCCAAAACTGAGGATGAGAAAGGCTTCCCTTTCCAAGTTGACTCTCTAGTTTAGTGGAGTGGGAGCAAGGAGAGCCTGGAGATCAGTACTGCTTCCCAGGCCTGGGGAGATGATTCAGCCCAGTACCGAGTATTAAAGACACGATTAGATAATCTTCAATCTCTTCCATATGCTTAGAAATGTCTGATCCAGGTGTGGTTCTGGAGTCGTTAGTATTAATGTCCAAGACTGCAAGTCTGCTTCTTTCCCATTCCCTCGTCACGTCTTAGATGCAACATTATTAAATACAAAAAAAATTACTATCATAAGACCAATGGAAAAAGATAGGGCTGTAACACCTAATAAGAAGCCAGGTGGAAAAGCTATTTCATATCTGTTCATAACAACATGTCACAGCTTTCCCACCGTTGTCTGGAGAATTCCTGCTCTGGGAGCCACAAGAGCCAAGAGAAAGTCAACTCTGCCAGATGAGCATGGCAAGGGGGTGAGGCAGGACGCTCCCCAGAGAGAGCAGAACACACATGCCACTGTGTCCAACATCCACACAAACCAAAGGCATTTTTTTCCCGCTCAGCTTGTGCTTTTGGCGGCACCGTAAATGCATGTAAAGCATCATTTCTCCACGACGTGGCAGTAGCTGCCTGCAGAGCCCATAACACAGGGCCTTCCCATGACCTTGTCATCAAGCGGAGATACTTACCCAGGCTGCAACAAGCCGTGCAACAAATACGGCTTTGCAAGAGGGGAGGAGAGTTCTGCAAAAAACACGAAGTGCAAACCTTCAAAATTTTAAGTTTGCGTGTCTTGTTGGTGAGGTTTTTGGGCCACGCTGATCTGCAGGTTGCCTATAAAGTGCGAGCATTGCCATTCATTTTTAAATAGAAAGTTAGATACAGGGGTGGTGAGCTATGGCTGTGGTAGGACTGTACACATTTACACGCATACACACACGCACACAAGAGCAAATTATTATTCCCTGCATCTAGTAGCTTTTGACACATAATGGACTTTCAGATGAGTTTTCTGTGAAAACCAGCCAGAAACCTTTGCCCTCTGGAGCAATGTTGAACATGGAGCATTTTGAGGACAGGGGGTGGACATGCCTGTTAACATCCCTGGCTGCCCTCCAGCACGATGAAGTGTGCTGAGAAGTCCCTCTCCTGGCTTTCTGGGAAGGGAAGAACACTGGACAGGTGAAGCCCTGCCCACCCTGCTGGGAGCCCAGTTTGCCATGCCAGCCATTGCCAGTGAAAAATGGGGTGTCAGAGTGAAATGGCCTCTCCCAGGGGAAGCTCTCTGTAAAACAGATACCACAGATGGGAGGGAGACACTAGACACCAACTCAATTTCACTGCAGTCTCAATGTGGTCTGCAAGGAGGACAGGACACACTGAAAGAGCTTGTGCAAGGCTGGGAAAATAAGCTGTTCCTTCCTTACTGGTGAGTCCTCCTGCTGGCATAAAGGGTCCAATTCAACCCTTGTCACATGGTCTCCAAGAACACAGCCTTCACACTCTTCATCTTCATGCCGCTCTTCTCATGAGTCCTCCCTGCAGCAGTACTCACGAGATCAGCCCTCTCCTGACACTGCTCCTGCACGACACCAAGGCTCACCCACACCTCAGGCTCACAAGCAGTGCCCTTGGGTGGCCCTACACTGGATCTGCTGGGAGACCAAATGAGTTGTGTCACCACTGACAAGAATAACTGTTGGAATGAGGGAACAATAAGAAAAGGCAATAGAAGAGGCAAGGTGTTCATCAAGGGGGTATCCAATGGCAGCAGCTGAGTCACATTAGATATCACAGCATTTGCCTTCAAGTGGTATCAGTTCACTAAATGTTACAGACCTTGGATTTCAGAGCCATCTTCAGTCAGCAAGGTTCAGAGAAGAGGACCTATGGACAATCCACTGCTCCTCAGGCTTGAGGAGCAGTGACGTGCAGGCAGTGTCACTACCACTTTGCCCAGGCAGCCCAGGCACTGCCACTCTCACACTGAGGTTGCTGCTACGCTGCACCTGTGGCACTATGCTCTCCTTTTAGAGCTAAGGAGCCTTTTGGGGGGTCCATCCCTAGACTAGCAACGTGGGACCATGCACTGCAGGGACTGCTCTGCCTTCAGTGGGAGCAGCACAATTCACTTTCCAGCTCCTGTGTAACCTGCCCTTCAGGCAGGGGGGATAAAGGGACACACCGTTACTCTCCCACCTGCTTCCACTTAACACCAGAGACATGAATGACGACTGAAGTGCGTTGAGACAAAATTTGGATAGGGTCAGCCCTGCGGGTTAGCCTCTGGTTTTCAGAGGAGATCAGGGTCCTGCCCAAGAAGGCAAAACCTGGCTAGTGCGCAGCAGACGGAGCCCAGGCAGGAGGTGAAGCCACTCACCATAGCACACGCAGCCCAACAAGGGCATGACAGGCATGGCTCAGTTTTCCTAAAGCAAGACCTGCAGCAGTGGGAGCTGCTCCACGGCAGCTGTGCTCCCGGTAGCCTGGTGCTAACTTGCCTCTCCCTGTCATGTGGCTTGGATAGCATTTCCCTCAGCACTGCCAAGCTGAGAGCCCTTGTATTTCCCGGGCACACAGGTAACAGCAGGCAAAGCTGTCAGGGTCACATGCTGGAGGCAGTGAGGCTCCTGTGCTGTGGGCAAGCTGCAGGGTAAGCAGGGCAGGGGGCTCAGGAAAGCGGGACGGACTCCCCTCTGGCTGCCCCCCGCAAGGGATGTTTTCTTGTGATAAGAATTGGCCCTCATGCTTGGCTCCACTACAGGAAGTTTGTTCTTGTCACCCCATTTCCCACCTCCCTCCCCTCTCCCTGCAGGTTGGCAAGATTGCAGCCCTGGGACGTGCAGAGGAAGGAGGCACGCAGGAGTAGGCTGCCCCTGCCATCCTCTTCCCAGCCGGCCCCTGCTGCCTGCAGCGGGACCCACCAGCAAAGCACTTAGAGGGGGGAAAGCCCAAGAGCAGCTCTGGTGGTTTGGTTTGCCTTGTGAGCACAAGCCTGAAGCAGGCTATTTGCAAACAAACCAACCATCTCCACTATAAGTCCTTTATTTGTTCCCTTTCCCCACCCTTCTGCCAGAGGGTTTGTCCCCTGCCCTGTGTGGGGCTGCACAAACAGCTGATTCAACATCCAGCCTGAGAGAGGAAGAGGTGGGAGCTCCAGAGCCACCCGTGCTTGACACAGGAGGACTCTGCTGGCAAAACTAGCTTCTTTCCACTTTAAAAGCTCCTCTCCAAGCACATCTCCCAGCAAAGTGGATCCGCTGCATCCCCTGATGCTCCCTCATGTCCTCTCTGTGCTGCAGAGCAGCAAATTAACATTTCCATTCCTTCTCATGTGGGCAGCCAGTGGAGAAATCCGAGCGAGGAGAAAGAAGCAGCAGGCAGAAACGAGTGGCTGGGGATGAACTTCTTCAAATGATAATAAAAGAATACATTCCTTTAGGCAGCCCAAGAGTAACTGGAAATGGCTTAAGGGAACACACCGCATGCTTGCCCTCACTCCTGCCTTTACGCAGAACTGGTGTGAGCCCAAGTGGCTGAAACAGCAGCATGTCCCTCCAGGCTTCTGGTTTCAGCATCACACGCTGAGGCTGTCTGACAGGGGGCAGAGAAAGGGAAGCCGGTGGGTTATTCCAGCAAAAAGCCCTCTCAATGCCACTCCTCCTCCACCTACTCCCCTGCTCTCAGATGTGCCTGAGACTTAAGTACGGTGCCTACGTGGCAATGCTGATAATAGGCATGGATAGATATTGCAGGTGAAAGGAAGCTGCCAACAAACTGTGACTATAATGGCACCTTCCACGCTTTTGGCAATTTCCATGCCAGAACCTCCAAGCTCTGATGGAGCCAAATAGCCAGGTGGGCTCCCAGTAAATCCTGTTATTTTCAGGGAAGTTGGGTGAATTTAGCTTACTCTCTCAATGCTACAGACAGGCAAGTCCCAGATATTTAAAATATTTAATTAGTTCAAGGTGTCCCCCAGTTCTGTGTGCTGTCACACACCCTGGGATCTATTCAGGCCTTGTATCATTTCCCATTAGCAACACACTTTTAAACACCTTTGTATAGTAGTTGATCAAGTGGCTGCAATACTCTAAAAGTGGCTGCAACACTCCAAAGCTCTGGAATTCGCTCTCCGTTTTCAAAACTACTGACTTTCCAAACCTGGGAACAATCAATCCAGTAAATGGATCTCCCTAAAACCTGTTTTCAAGTATCAGCTCCAGTAGCAAAGCCTGCTGCTGCAATCCCACGTCCTGAGTCCACCTCAGATTCAGATAACTTTCATCTCAGTCTCTCTGCTCACAGTCACCATTATTTTTTCCAGAAAAAGCAGGGTCAACCACAGGGTTTGGGAAGCAGCTGCACACAGAAGTGGAATTAGCATTGTAGCTTTTAATGGGAATAGCCTACTGAGGAGTCAGTAGGCTGAGCAAGGAGAGAGAGAAGGTTTCAGAGCTGCCGAGTCAGCACTTCGCAACACCGCTGTTTTTGTGAGTTCTGGACAGGCAGGTTCAAACCCTTCCTGCAGGTCAAAGCAGCACCAGCAACAACAGAAATGCAGCAGCAGAAAGCAGGATGAGCACCACAGCATGGTGCAAAGCTGAGTAATAAACTGTTCCACCTCTTACTTCCAAAAAAACCTAAGAAATGGTCCCCAGCGTTACTCAGCTGACATCAACAGTGTTACCACACATGGTGTCTGCCCTGTAACGTTATACAGCACCTAAGAGGTTGCTTGCTGTGCTGAACACCATGCAGCCACCCTTGCAGCAAGAACCAAGAGTTTGTTGCAGGATCTTCCTGAGTGCTGGACTCTGCTGGTGCCCTGTGGGGAGGTGGTTCACAGCCTCTCCCTGACTGCAGCCTGAGGAAAGTCCTCACAGCATGGAACAGGGAGAACTTCAGGTGCATGCTGAGTTTGGCAGGCCATTTGCATGCCACAATTATTTTCCTATAATTTCCCCAATTCAACTGGCCAGGGTCAAGTGAAGCTGTTGGCATCATGCAAGCAGTAGCCCATCACAACCAGAGTGTTAGTGCTACCCATTGCTTACATTTATCCTTCTTGTGTCTCTGTTTAACCCAAGAGATGTTACTAGCTTCAAGGTCAAAGAGAGAATTGTGCAACAGAAGAGATTTCTTCCATAAATGACCTTGCATCAAATGTATTTATGTTTTAGAGATCACAGGAAAAATATCTATATGGAGAAAAATGGTTCAAAAAGGTTCTGTCAAGCCCAACAGATGCCCTCTTTCCTTTCCTTCCTTCTTTCAGGTGTCAAAACACTTCAGTGTTGCTCAGTGTCCCCATGCTCCTGAGGAGCAGCATCTAAAACATCAACTTTCACACCCAAGTAGATTGCAGTATGTGCTGTCACTTCTTCTTCCTGCATGTGGCATCCAGCATCAGGTACCTAGCAAAAAGAATTCTCTAAATGTAGTCACAGTAGTTACCTGAGGTTTCGCTCCTATCTCAGCATAGCCAGCAGTAACCCACATTTTAATCCTCAGACTAAAGCAATGGGGAAGGAAGAGAAAATAATCCATTTTTACAGACAGAAGCACTCTAGCTCCAGCTGCGAATGCACATTTTCTCCATGTCTTTCTTTTTTAGCTATTTTTCCACTAGTGCAATATTTGAGCCAACACAGAGAGGATATCTGAATCCTAGTCTCGATAAAAAGCAGACTAAGAAGTAAGAAGCAATCAGAATAGATTTTGCAGTGTCAAATTCAGCTCCCCAGAGACAAAGGGCAACCTCACATTCCTAGTGCTTCTGGCCCTCTCCCCATTCCTCCCAGTCCCATGTCCATCTGCCTCCTCCATACCTCTCCTGTGCCTCTGTGAAGCCTTCACTATTTCAGCATGTCCCTCAGAAGAGAGCAATTTGTGATGGTATATGATATGCCAGCCCTAATGGCCAACCCAAATGAGGGCCTGTATGTCTGCTGCAAAAACACAAACCTTGTTTCTGACCCAAAACTTGCAATCTGAATAGCCAGACAGGACAGGGGTGATGGAACAGAAAGCCCAAGCTGAAGAAAGCCAGTGTTAGCAGCAAGCTCAACTACAAGCCCATTATTTTTATGGGGCCAGTGTGGTTAGTGGTGGAAGTGAGGTGACAGTGCTAGAAGGAGAGCTTGGAGCAGAAGGCTAACTGGTCAAGTGAAGGAAAGCCCACAACTGAACTGCAGGACGTTCTCTGAAGATCCCAAGGTCTTGACTTGACTGCATTTACGGCAAGAGCTGTAAAGTTAGGGCCGGCTAGAGCCTGGCTGGCTTTTCTCTGCAGTTTCTTTCCTCAATCCAGTTGGGACAGAAGAGAGCAAGGATGTGAAGCAGCAGGACCGTGGCACTCTCCCAGCAGCATGCACACTCCCTGAACACTGCTGGGGCTACGTCATGAGCGGGAGAGGTGGCCTGGGCCAGGTACCACTTTCACACTGCCATCCCTCAAACACAATGCCCGTTTCTCCCTTCTCTCACCAGCTGGAGGCTGGCTGGCTCAATCTGGCTAGCTCATGTTCCATCTCCAGGATCGAAGAGGAGCTGTAGGCTTAGAGGAGCAAGGAGTATCCTCTTTGGCATCTATCTGAAGAAGCAACACTGCCTTGGCTCTTAGATGGAGTCTGTAGTTGTTTCCTTACTTGCAGTAATGCAGGTGACTTTTGCCCCACTATGAGTCCTTAAAGGTTTCTCCTGAGTGCCACTGGCAACAGAGCAGAGCTTGCCACAGCAGCAGCACAGAGGAAATACAGCAAATATGTGCAAAATCCAGTCCTAGAGTTTCAGAAAGGGGAGATTTGCTGCAAGAAACCTGGACTGAAACCAAGAAATTGCAACTCTTTGCTTCTTATTTCCACCCTGCAACCTCAGATCAAGTGGCATTTAAAAACCGACAGAACAGGGATGAAGTCACCAACCCGGGAAAGCTCAACCAAGAAACTCATCTCCAAATGCCAGCAATGGCTGCCCCAGCTCTAATGATCCCCTTGGAGGCTCTTCTGCATCTCAGCTAAGCACAGTAATACTGCATTACATTTATTCAGACCATATGTAATACGCACAAGAGCCCATAAAAGCTTAAACAGCACAATAAACATTTGGAAAAGCACAGTGACCAGATTTATGGGGTTTGGATACCTGCCAGCATGACCCACCAGAATCAGATCCGTAAGTTTTTGTGTAAGCCCAAGACACACACAGAACACAAACACGAATGTGCTGTTATCCTTGGAAAAAAGATAAACAGCCCCCAAAGTCCATCCCCAGCACTGGAATATGACAGCCTTCCACTGTGTCTGATTGGACTTCTTTTAAATCAAGGCTATAAAGAAGGTCTTGGCAAGGAGAAATCAATGTAGCATGACAAAAATTCACCCCAGAGCAGACGGTAAAACTGAGAAAAAGGACAGACAAAAAAGACTTAGACAGTTAATTTCCATTAAAGGGGAGATGAGCCCTGCTGCAGGCAGCCTGCTTTGTCAAATTCCAAGATACTTTTATGCTAATTTTCCTCCACAGGGATAATGTGTTATCTCCTGTGCCACCTACCAGGCTGGAGGAGGGGGTGATGGCTCAACCGAAGAGGTGTGAAATGATGATGGATCCCAGGGGGTGCAAGACATTTTGTCCCAGAATCTGCAAAGACCTTGAGCTTTCATTTGTACAAAGCACTTTGGGATAGTGGGACAGCAAGGCACCGGTGGGGTGTAAAAGTTCCTCTATTTCCCAAGGTGAAGAGTTGAAAAAGTTCCAGTTTCCTGTTTTTTTGGGGCATTTTGTGGCACATTTTTTGTCCTCCTTTACACTTAATAACATTTATGGCTAAACACAGTATTTTGCATACTTAAAGCCCCTTCCAGTTCACAAAGATACCGTGCAAGCAGGATTTAGTACAGCCATGAGTATCCAGTGCTCAAGACAGAAGCCAGGAGTCCTGGCTCTGCATTTTGTGTTCTAAAGTACACCCAGGGCAGAAGCCCATCTCCAGACTTAAAGCAAAAGAAAAGAGATAAAAGAACAGCACAAGATACTGCTTTTGAGAAACCTGCCTCATTTGTTATGATAAAGGAGAGTATTACGGATTAGCTGGCAATACATGGAAGGAGTTGCCCACCTCCCACGCATAAGTTCCCAGAAAACGTTTTTACAAGTTTAAGGCGAGCTGCTACATAAAGTTATACAAAAGAAAGACTAAAGCCTGATGACAGATTTACTTACATGAGGCTCAGGACGTGAAGATGCCCTTGCTGTTAAAAAACTGGCTCAGAACTGCTCCGCTTTGCTTATTAAGCAGCAGAAAAAGGCTGTTTGTGTTTATCTGCTGCTCCAGGAGGTGGGTTGTACACTGAGAACAAAAGCTACATGCAAGGGCGCATTCTCTCACCCACTGGCACGGGCATGTTCAGGGACAGCTCTGCATAGGACAAGGTCTATCTTCAGCACCAGTGGCCCCAGAGGAGGACAGAGCAGGGGGCCTCCAGCCAGACTGCTGCACAATATGAATTGCTGGAAAGACCACACATTTGGTGACCGCAAAATCTAGTGAGAAGGCACAGAGCAGTAAAGGGTCCTGCGGGAGGAAAAGATGCATTGAAACAAGGGCCAGGATGGCGTGGGTAACAGAGCACACACCAATGGAAACTCTTAGTAGCTCCTGAGGGGGAGGTCAGGCAGTTAAAGGTCTATCCAAGGCAGATGTGCTCGTGTTAGCTCACGAGTCAACAGTGCAAGAGTTAGGGATGGGAAACAAGAAGGGACACGCAGGGAGAGAACAAAGCCAGTGGGAAGGACAATGCACTTTTGACACATCCCTCTTCCACCGGCTTGGGGTGGTAACTCGGACGTGGAAAGCTCTGCTCAAGCTCCAAACTACACAGCTGCCTGACTGCTCAAACAGCCCCAGCCAAATCTCCCTGCACAAACTGCCCCGTGGGGCTGGGGGTATCTCCAACACAAGCTACAATCAGCAAATGCTGCAGTAAGGGACACAGGACAAACAGTGGAGGAGGCAGCTGAAGCGGAGAGCAGAGACCATCAAGAGACACCCAGGGCTGACTCTGGACAAGGACTTGCAGACAGAATAATCTGACCAAGCGTCACAGGGAGCTGAGCCTGCAGCCCTGAACAGACTGATATTCCAGGAGCTGCAATAAAGTGTAGGCTCCTGAGCAATTTATTCTTCTACAGCAGACTGTGCTCCCAGTACTTACATAGATTTGGTTGATGAAGAATGAGACCCAGGGAACCATCAGCCCTCCTCCCTTCCTCCACGCTCACACTGATCCTTTCCACAACTGACATGGGGCAGAGTCCGTGCACGAAAGCAGTTGCTTCATCCACGTTACCGCTACAGCCCGTCCTGCTCTCTGTGCTGTCCTGGCATATGAAAAAGCATGGACTGGTCTTTGTGTCTCTTCCGCACAGGTATCTGCTGTTCATCTCAGGAGGGGGACTTTAGGTGAGATAATTCACCACAGTTTGGGATAGGAAGACAACAAGGTGAGGTTGATCTTGAGTTAAAGATCCCCCTTCACATGCTTACAAGGGGTGAGTCTTTGTTTGTTTGGAGGACTGGAGGGCCAGTGGCTGAAGCAGAGAATTTAAGGACATCCTGAATCCTAGTCCCACTGTAACCTAGGGCAAACTAGTCTGAAGTTTCTTTACTGCATTTTCCTCAAATATAGCATTTTCCAAAAATTGATATGGAAGTTGACCCACTCCTGCAGATACATGGAGTTTTATATCAGCAAATCAAACCACTGATGTGCTAGTGATGTTTACAGAGGCAAATAATGGAAAGTATGCTGAGAGTCACAACATGAAGCTAGAGTTCAGACCTCGTGGCTCCTGTTTCAGCCTTGGTGACCTTTCAAGACTACTTTTTTACTTTTGCTTCCCTAGTTCTAAAATAAAACCCGCACTTCACAGTCAAGTTGAGAGAGCGGGTTCATATTTGGTTTGTACCTCCAGGTTTACGGTGAGATAGCTCTACAGAAGGGCAGTGCAGTACAGTACTATTGCCATTACTACTACTGTATGATTCACACGACACTTTCTTTTCAGTAATATTCTTAGGAACAATCCCTGGGAAGATTCTGGTTTCACTAAAAAAGAAAAAAGATAGATTATAGGCAGCTGGGGACAAAAATAATCCCATTCCCATGTGATTAGTGCTATTTAAAGGGACATAATACCTATTTTTGAAAAGCCCATTTTCAGAAGACAAACAACATCTGACAGCATCAAGAAATTTGGAAAAATAGATATAATACCGTTTTCCAAAAGCTTTAGGTATGCCTGAGATGACCCAGAGTATGGGAACAGGGGGTGGAAGCATGCCCTGTGCAACACAGCCCAGCCACCTCTCTGGCAGAACACAAGCAGAGAGTAGTTTTTCTAACCAATTTTTAGAGGAGGATCTTGGTTTCAAGCCAGGAGGTTCAAGGGTGAACTCAGTAGCAGAGGACCAGGCGCGCAGGGAGAGTATTTTGTCCCATGTTCCCACATTTCTGTTCACGGTCCTGGCTATGGTCAGGTGGGAAAAAACACGACGTTGTGTATTCAGCATGAACTGCACAGGCCAAGGTCTCCTCTGCTGAACTATCTGGTGGTTGGACAGAAGCCACTGAGCTAACAATATCTGTGTCTTGCAGGCACCAAGGAACTAGCAGACAGTGGGAATTTTCCCCAGACAGTACTCAATAAAGCAGGAAAGTCTTATTCCTCCTGCATTCCCATTGCATCCTCCATGGCCGTCTGCTGGGGAAAGCCATCTGCCAGGATCCAAAGGTGCGAGGACGGGCTGAGGTGAGTGGTGGAGCTGAAGGCTGTGAGCAGACAGAGCAGGGACTGCAGGAGGAGCAGAGAGATGCCACTGGGCGTACTGGGATTTCACAACACTGAAAGCAGGGCAGATCACTTTTGGTTCTGGCATGTCCTGACCCTCATGCAACCGCTGTGAAGCATTAACCTTGTCCTGCACTACAACCTGGAGGTAGTTTAGACATGTCTGCAATGTGGAAAATCCCAAGACACAGACTCTAGAATTAGTTTGGGTGCATTTAGATCTATGTGTTTTGCTCTGGGACCATCTCAAACTCCAGCAAAAACGCTGAACCAGCCAAAAGAAGGACCACATTCAATTTGTGCTGGTGCTGCCCACACACTTACTGTCACTAAACACTGGTGGGAAATTAGTGAGAGATGTCTCAGACACGAGATGCTCAGCACATCATCCACTGCTGTCACATTTATTCTGAAGACTTAAAACAAAAGGTTTGGGACAACTGCAGATAGGACAAGACTGAACACAGAAGAGTAAACTTGCTTTTGTTTGTCTATAATATTAATTGGTGCATTATGTAATTTCCTTGGCTTACTGATGCAGCAACTCCGGTTACAAGATGGGATGGGATTTCCTTGAGGTCATTCCCCCAAACTGTGTGAGTTGTTATTTTCCTGGCTCACCCACAGACAGACTGGTTTGCTCTTCTGAAACACTAATGTCCGACTGTTGAAAGGTTTTGCCAATCAAAACATTGTGGCCTTACCCCATTTTAATAATCTAAGGCATCAATCTCCCCCTTAGTATTTGTTTGATGTGTTCTGCACCCTGCTGAAATATCCCCTCCAGACCTCCCTGAGCTCAGGCTCTGATTGAAGAGAGATGCCATGCATCAGGCCTGCAGCTTTCTCTCTGAAACATTTAGCAGGCGATGGTGGTAAAATGTATTTATTTTCATGTATTGAGGAAAGACCATATATTCCAGCCTCTTTTTTTTTCCATCACTCAGAGATGGGCCTGAGGCCAAAACGGTGCTGCTAAGCTTGTTTTCTATTTAAAACCTTCATTTTTATTAATAACCCTTTACAGCCTACACACCAGCACTGCGGGAGTTGCATTTCCGTGTTATGTCATCATGAACCGTTATGTATTTAATTCCTGTACCCACAAACCCATATGGACATCATTAAACACGCACCGTACAGTATTAAAACTGTGTTCCATAAAGTGTGATTTAGAAAAAAAAAGACCTATGAAGTGCGGAGGTTTTTTTTTTCCTAAGGTCATGGGAAAATGAAGAAGTAGGGGAGAGAGAAAAGGTTCAGCAGTGCTGCGGGTTAGCTCATAGTGCTCCATGCCTGCAGACCGAAAACCCAGCCCGCTTTATCCACCATGGAAGATTAATTACCCATTAACTTCAGGCCAGGGATGACGAATTTCTGTTTGGCAGACCACAGAGACAAGTTCTACAAAAATTACAGGTTACAAACCAGCACAAGACCTTGATGATTTAATTTCTGCCAAATTAGGTTTCCATCACTTTCTCTTGAAAGAAGCTGCCTTTAGTGGAGCAAAAGAGCAGGTTTCCCCATATTGCTGAGGGTTAATTATTAGGGCCACTAACACAGGTTTGGGTAGACCCTTCCCCTGAGCATGATGCATATGTGGCACAAGGGTTTACTCCCAGTTTCTGTTATGGCCCCAGATAGGTCTGTCCTGGCTATAGTGTATGCTAGCAGCAAATCCAGCCATCAGGCAACTTCTGCAAGGCAGTGAGGGCACACCTTGCCTCAGAATCTCACCTGTGTTCAGGACACTCCTGTCACCCCTCTGTTATCTCTTATGCGGGACTGGGTTTGAAAGGATATGGGAAAAAAGTGATAGAAGAAATACGGCAGAGAGCAAATAAAGCCAACATACACAGTACCAGTGGGACAAATAGAAATGAGTGTAGCAATGTGGGGGAAACAGTACAGAACATACTGAGAAGGAAGAAAATATCCAAGGGACATAAGGATAAAGAAAAAACCCAGTGACAGTTAAAAACAACAACAACAACAGAAGTCAATATAAGGCAGAGAAGCTGATGCAGTCAAGCATGGTAAGAAAGCAAAAAGAAAGCAAGAGATAAGAACAGAGCACAATCTTAATTTCTGATATAAGATTTATGTATTTATGTAAAATAGGAGACAATAAATCAATTGCCTACAACACACACTGGACAGCTTACAATGACCTAGTCCTTTACACTGGAGACCTGCAAAACCTTGTTTGATGGCTAATTCCCTCTGATCATGGAGCAAGCACTAGCTGAAGCCAACAAACCACAGTGAAAATGTAGTTGTTTTACAAGTACAGTCACAGAAAGGTATTCTGCATAGCCTTGTGCTTATTGCTTTGCCTCAGAGCAGCTGCATTCCCTTATGGAGACTGTATTGGTGCTCCAATTTTACAGCTACACAACTAAAAGGTCCCCTCAAAGATACAGATGAAGATACATACCTAAGTTGCTTTCAGGCCCTTTCTGGTTTTCTTTATGAAATATTAGTTTTTAAAAAATGCATAAAAAGAGCATTCAGGGCACACACGTTATCTGCTATATAAAATCTCTAAATGTTCATGCCAGTTGAGCCTCTCCACTGGTTTTGCTGTGGGACATCTGTGTTTAGGAGTCTCTGAGGACAGATGTTACCTACCCTCATCCCTTGAAAACTCGTGACTTAATTCAAGTTAAATTTGTTGTGTTGGCCCCAAAGCCTGTGTGCACATACTCCATACATGTCCATCTCTAGGCAAAAGAGAAGAGTTAACATGATTTTCAGAGGGGGTCACTAATGAATAAACCTCCTTTATATCCCAGCCCTCTCCAGAATTTTTCATTCCCATCAAACAAACATATACATGAATACACACACAAATAACTTTGGGTGCACGTGTGCTCCCATTGAATTCAATACAGTTATTCACTGTGTAGAAAACTACCCACGTGCATAAATGTTTGGAAGAGGACAGCCACTCAGCATGAGGCAGGCAGAAAGTTGAACATTATCTAGCTGCACTACTCGGGAGGTAAAACGTTTTTGACATGTGCCTCTGTAAAGCTGTGTCCTACTTCACTTAAAATCAGAAATTTGCTTTGATATTTTTAAAATAAAGCCTTATAAGAAATAGCGGACACAACTAGCAAAGCTTCTTCAGGAAACCTGTAAAGAACCATGAGAGCCCCAAGCTGTTAAATGGTCTGGTTTGGGTCAGTGCTCTTAAACTGATAGTCACTTCTTCTACTTATACAGTTCCCTGGCATGTGAGCATATCTGAACTGAATGTATCTGAAATGGAGATAAGATTGGAGATTTTCTGAGCATATATTAGAACAGACAAAATCATGACAGAAAGCAACATTTACTTGTTAAAGCCAAAAATTCTGTTTGCTGATACTAATTCAATCTTCTCTCAAAAACACTATTTATCCTGCCAGGGACCAGGACTTATTGGACAGTAAACCAGGGCTCAGTAGTTTATATGCCTGTCAACAAAAAAATTAAATATAAACCATGTGTCATAAATCCGCACAGACAAAATTTTCTGATTTATGAGGATGCTGAATGATTGAGGCAAGAGTGTATTTTTTAAAAAGCCTTAAGAGAAAATAGACAAAAAAGGGAAGAAAAAAAGGTAGTAATTCTATAATGCACTGGAGACCAGTCCTTCATAAGAAGAGGGGGAATGTGACTCCTCTTACGATGCCTATTTCATCCCTTGCCTAATAATCCAAAAGCACCTAACTTCCGAAGTACTGCATTTTTTCATAGGCTGGAAGCACCACAAAGCATCCTTCATCAGCCTGGCCTTTTGGCAGTTCTCCTTCTCCAAATGCAAATGCTACATCTGGAAAAGGCAGGAATCCTCTCTCCTGCCTGAAAGCCTCCTTTTATCTTCGTCCTCTGCAGAACTCCTACTTCTTGCAACTACTCACTCCAACATACTACTTTATTGAAAGGATTCAAGGCTTTTTCCTCTGCTGAATGTCTGCCTCTTCTTAAAGTCCCAGCTCACCTTCGGAGCCTGCTCACTAGCTAGTGTGGGTCACCCTGCCATCCCTCAGCCAGGCATTCGTAAAACCACCCCCTCCCAAACACACAGATGAGCATGAAAACGGTAACAATGAAGATTAACAGAAGCTTATTTGTCAGGTCTGGCAACAAGAGCATCTCATTAGCTGGTATGGCCTGTGCAATTCAGCCGCTCTGGGTTCCTCCTCCCCCCAGGGGATGACACTGATGCATCATGAACATTAATAACATTGTTAGTGCGCGTTCAACAGAGCCCTGCTTTGTGCATTGAGACAACCCGGCAAACAATAAGATACTTTTCCACTGACCTCTTGCTAGAAGAGTTTAAAGCTGTTTGCAGGGATGTGAATGACTCTTGCAACTTTCTCCAGTTGCGGCTGGCCCTTAGCTTCACTATAAAGTTATGTATGGGGGTGAAGGATTGAATCGAGACCCAGCAAGATGCCTCAGCACCCAGGTTACCAGCTACAGAGACTGCAGAGGTCATGTGCAAGCTGAAGAACCTTATTATTGGGACCACAAAAAGGAAAGAACTCCGTTCTGTTACCCACATGCTTTCCCAAATTTGGGAGCTGTATTGCTAAGGTGTTCCATCCTATAGGAAGAAATGCAGAACACTGGCAATATGTACTGGTCCCCACTATAGAGTAAACGCTACCCCACTTACTCAGGATGCATACCTTGCTGGCACTTGCCTGTATTCTCAGGGGGTTGATGACAGCCTTATACCACCCTACCTTCTGGTCCTAAGTTCAGAGTAGTTGAAATCATTCTCATCACCTGAGGTGAAAATTCACTGTGCCACTGCTGGCATCACAGTCCTCTGGCTGGGCTTTTTCACAGTGAAAACCTTCCCGCTCCTCTTTTACTCAGCAAATATTTGTAACGCCCTAAACAAGTGTTGCACCAGGGCTTGCTCTTTAATGTGTTCATGAGCCCTTTCTTTGTTTGCCAGATGCTGGCAGGGGAGAAAGGGATAGGCTACGTGACTGATGCTCTCCCGGAGTTGCCTGCTGGAAGAGTGAGGCATTTAGTAGGCAGGACCAGACACACTACAGTACTGTGAATGACAGATCAGTCCCAGGCACGCAGCACCCAGAGACCTGAATGCCATTGCAGAAGGGGTCACTTGCAAAGTCATCTGCTGGATGTCTCTGTACATGCCTGTTCACTCTACAGCCATCCCGCTGCTCATTAGGGCTGATAAAAACTATCTAAATTCTGGGTTTTGGGACCACTTTTCAACAGAAACCTAGGGATTCACTTTTGGTAAAACATTTGCATGAAAAAAAAGCTCTTCTTTTGGCCAGATTTAGAGGCTAACCAACACCTCCTCAAAATACTGCATTTTGATGGAAATAAGAAGATTAATACAATCTTAACATCCTCAAGAACTCTACAGCTCCCCTGTGACAAGAGAGGACAACATTGGTGAGGTTCTAATCATTAGAAAAAGGACTGAGACCAGCAACCTGTCCAACAGGGAGCAGCAAAGATGGCAACATTGCTAATTTACTAGTGAACCAGGACAGCTTCAAATCTCTGATGAATGCTGTCTCTGGTATGAGTCATTCACACTTCATTCCCAGCATGCTTGGATAGGAAAGGAAAAGCTCTATCTGTTAGATATGGTGCCCCTGCTGTCCTAACCCCACAGTTGTTGCAATGGGTCTCTTCTCATAAAGCAAAATAGACATTTTTTGACCCCCAACATTCAACATTTTCTTCTTCTTTTATATTTTAAAGCACTAGGTATCTCAGGTTACTAGTGATTTTTTGCGGTGGTTCCCAAATGAGCCTGAACTGCTCTGATTTTTCAAACCCACAAGACTATAATTGAAAGCAAATGTAATCAGACATATACAATGTTCTGAGGTTCACCACAGTGCACTGCAGTCAGCATTGCTGGAGTGGCTATTAAAACGCCTTGGAGTTGGGAAGCAAATACAGCTTGCAAGGATCCAGCATTTATTAGATTAGACTAAAGTATTGCAAAGCCACAGTCAATCCTCTATTCAGAATATATCCAAGGTCTGTTTAAACGAACATCTTTCCTGAGCTTAGGCCAGTTGTTTTAAGAGATGTGAATGGAAACAAGGAAGGAATTCTACTTTTAACACAATAAATTCTGCAATCCTTACATCAGTGTAAATCTCGAGTAGTCCATTACTGTCAGCAGGGTTGTTCCAATCAAACTCTGGCATAACTGGAAAAAGAAAGTGGCCCAAAGACAAAGGGTATCTTTGAACCCAGACACACAGCTCGAGCTAGAGATAAGCAGTAGCAAATCCCTTCCATAAACCTCCCAAACAAAATGCAAGCATTAAAAGGCAGGGGGAGGGTTTTAATTGAATTCCCACTGCACTTGAGTCTGCACTTAAAAGCAGGTCTAGGGTTATCTGTGAAATTTCAATTAAATCAAAAGCTTTGATAACATGATAAGTCACTCCAGAGTTTGGAGTCAAAACATGTTGTTATTTGATCCTCTGCTTGTGTTTCTGGGAACAGCACGCATGAAAGACGGTCAGCTGCAGACCAGTCAAGAAGATGGAAAGGGTGGAAATGAATCTACCAATAGATCACTCTGTCTCCTACAGCCAGAGACACTTGAGGTCTGGTATTTTTTATAAAGTTAAGCCCTAAAGAAGGCACCCCATTCCTCAAGAGACAGAAGGACAGAGCAAAACTGATCATCTTGGACACATGCAGCACGCCAGGGGACAATTCCCTACTACCACAAATGTTTTTTCTTTCCAGGCCTGCTACAAGCAAGATTTTAAACAGTAACAGCACTGGGAGCTGAATGCAAAACTGTGGACACCAAACACCAAGCCCTGTGTATATAATGGAATTGATTTCCAGCGCAAATCCTTTGGTGGCATGGGGTGAACAGATGAAGCCAGGTGCACTGAAAAGTAATTCTCTAACATGCTGTTATGATACAGAAAGCTAGAAAGGAAGCCCAGCTCTCCTCCTAAGTCAAAGCAGGAGGCTGTGACTCTCCAGAGAGACTTGGCTTGCTTTACCTGTTGTTCAGGTAAACTTTTTGATTGCTAAGGCTTCCTCTTCTCTCTTCAGTGGCAACTGCTGGATGCTAAGGGACTCTCGGAGTTCAAAGTCCTGTTTACTGAGGAACATCACCTCTACTTCCAAGTGTTTAGACAGAGATGCTCCACCTTAAGTGTGAGATGTCAGTTCCACCTGGCTTGTAGTCAACAGCATTAAAACACATTTTAAACAATGCCTTCCCTTGCAGTAAAACCATATCAAATGCAATGGGATGTCTTACCTTGTCCCCAACCAGTTCAGAATCGCATATAGGTTTGCACTAGGCACATGTACATGGGAAAAATGCTCTTTTTATAACCAGCAAGGCTACTGATCCTCAACAGCATTAAAAATAAAGGGACTCTCCAGATAAGCAAAGTCAAAATTACATAGTGATCAACAATAGGAAGCACAGAGCTCTGAAAAGTTGAAGTCCTGTCTGACCCCAGGCAGCACTGGGGGATAATTTATCACCCTGGCAGAAAACACCCCATTGAGCATGTTTAGCCCTAGTACCCTCCTCTTCAGAGTGGAAAAAGATCTTAATTAAACAACAGTGTGACCATATTAAATATAGACATAGCAATGACAAGCTGCATTATATAATTATATTTGCAACATAAGCTGTCTATTCTTGTTTTTCAGAGACATGACACACAGAGGACAAGACACGCTATATTCATTTCTGTCATGTTAGTGAAAACAAGAGTCCACCCCATCTCCTTCTGCCTGGCAGGTCATGAGCCAACGGTGACAGATATCTCAGTGCGTTCAATTAACCTGCTAGCAGGGGCTCTCCAGAACAAAAAATCCAGATAAGAAGAGGAAGTCCCCATCCCTCTTCCTCTCCCCAGTTCCAGGCTTATCCACAAAGCACAGCAGGACTGGATGCTTCTCTTTTTCATGGACCTAAAGATGTCTTTTGTGTTTACCAGCATGGGCGATTCAACCCTATGGGCTGCCCCTATTCTGGGGTGTCAAACTAAGCATTCCCAGTCTTTAAGCAGAGACTCTCAGAAGATCCTGTGGCACTGAGCCAAATGTTTCTAGAAATGAGGGTGCAAGGATAATGGATGCCTCAAATCCTTCACAACAAGCTTGATAACCACTGAATCCAGTTATTTTGGTTCTGCTCCAATCCTCACTCATTAGACCAGGTTTCACCCACAGCCAGATGAATAAATTTGTTCTTTTGACTACCTAGCTGGTTTTGCATATAGAAGCACCAGCAGAACAGGCTTTCCTGACAGATTTTTGGAAGCAATGTTTCTTCCAACGCTGACTGATGATTTTAAAAACAAATTCTTTTTCTAACTGGTCATTTCTAGACTTATATTATGGAAGGAACAGGGTCTCTGCACCAGAATCAAATCCTCTTAGCAAATCTCTTGAAACCACACCTCTGCAATCATACTGCAGATACAGCCAGGAGATGTAAGAGGCCTTTCCAACACCACAAAATAAATCAATGAGACAGTAAGGAGCAGATCTCTCAATACCCTGCATTAACCACTAAACTTCTCCAGAAGGAAGGAATTTTATGGGTCAAGTTAAACATTAAGCAAACTATTACTTCTAATCTACAAAATAGATATTGGCAAATTATCAGCAGTGATTGTTCCTTTAGGATATGAACAAAAATTAGTGGACAGGAAAAAGGCCCTTGAGCCAACAGGCCTGGCATTTAATTTTTCTAAAGGCAACATCTCTGCATTTCAAAATACCTTTTCAGTCCCAACTCTTCTACAGAGAAAGAAAGAAAAAAAAAGTCTTGAACTTGTGCTCATAAGCATTAAACTTTTCCTAGCACTGACACTACTGTTGTGTTTGGGCCCAGCAAGGCAGTGTCCGGTGCCACTGCTAAAGCAGCAGCGTGATGGCAAGGCTCTGATCTTGGTCACATTCAGATGGATTTCAGGTAAGTCTGGTTATTCTTATATCCTGTGACAGCATGCCATTTTTAAGCTCTGCAGCGTGCTCATAACCAATCCCGGCAAAAGCTATTTCTGTACACTTGGCCAACAGTGCCAAGTGTCAGTACATTAAACTATCTTTGCTTCTCTCAGCCCCGTGTCCTTTCACAGTCAGACCTACAAAGCACAAGCAAACCCAAATGTGATATGCAAGGCAAGGAATAAAAGCTCTTGCCGTACGGTAACAGCAGTAACATATGATGTTCCAACAGCCATTCTTCTACATCTTTTTTTGCGGTTGCTGAACCTATTTCATTTAACATGCTTTCTGTTTTCCCCCAGGTTTGTTTGATATTTATCTACATATAATTTCTTTTTTCATTTTCTGGATGAGTAGCAAAAAGATTCAAATCTTCTCTCAGGAAGGCTGAACTATATGCTGGTATCCACCAACGCTGCAGCCAGTAGCAAATTTCAATATCCCCCAAATTGTTTATACGTTGCAAACAAAAGGGAAAGTCCCATGTGAAACTAAAGAAGAGGACAAATAATGCATCTGTAATTTCCTTTTCTTCCATTCCTAGAGACTCCTCCATCCATGAATTGGCTTAGTTTATTTAAGATAACAATCTCCAAGCGAGACCTTCCCAAAGATCATGATAATAAGCATTGATGAAAGGCAGTGTACACTGTCGGGGTATCTGGAGCGCCATCTGACAATGGCTGGGACCCAGAGGCTGAGCTCCAGCTCTCCGGGTCAGAGGGGGCACAACGGGAATCAGCCACACTTCACTCCTCTAGTTCTGGGGCACACGGCTGCCTGACCTCTCAGCCACAGATTAATGATAGTCCCACACTATGAGCAGGATACTGTAAAGCACTTCTATGACTTAGAAGCTGAAAAACCACTTTCACAACAAATTTAGGTGTTGAGAGGCCAATTATTTCTAGTAAATACAGCCCTAGAGCAGGCATGTTTGAAAAAGAAAATACAGGTGCTGTACTGCACTCAAATGCTCAAAGAGCCATGGCACCTAATTCCCACTGAAATCAGTGAGAGCTGGATGACTAATTAGGAGTAGCCAAGCAAGGCTCCTGGCAAACTCAGCCCTAACAGGTTATTGCATCCTTAGCTACCTAAACCTCAGTGAAGGTGATTAAGTAATTCTTTGAAAATATTAACTTTTTCTTCCCTTCAGAACAGTGGGTTTTAACTGACTTATCCTGCCACCATGTCTATTCAGAGCTTTTCCTGCTCTGTGTTTTACAATTTACTTCCCAGCTGATAAATCACATAAAAATAAAACTTTTTCTGATTTTGCATTTCTTACGGAAATTAATTTCCATTCTACATCTCTTAAGTGGAATGAATTTCCCTAATAAAATACATGCATTGAGCAGACACAATACCACTGCCAAGTGCAGACTGTAACATCGACTGCCGTAAAAATGGTGCTGACCGCATTCCTAAATGATATGCAAATTATCTGTACTGTAAGCCCTGTAACAAAGAGCAACCACAAAAAAAAAAAAAAAAAAAAGAATGACAGCTCCCTCATAGTGCATCTGCTTGGAGACTCACCTATCTTACCTGTTGGGAAACACAATTCTAAAGGGATGAAATATAAGAGAAAGTATTTGCATAATATCAAACAAATCAGAATAAATATAGATATTTTACAGATTAAAAAATTTCCTCCTCTACCAATAGGCAACGGAATTGTTATTGCAGGACAGATCAGACTACATTTGGGAAACAGAAATAGTTGTACGTAAACAGAGTCATGCATATGATAGAAAAAGCGTATTAGGGAACTGTGCTTTAGCACTGGTAGACCCATTAACTAAAGCATGCTTCCTTAACATGGTCACTGAATTACCCTGGCAACTTCCTACCACTTTCTTTATCAGAATTTTGTTAACATGTGGAGAATAAAGGGAGAATCCAGCTTCCATTTTACAGTGGCTGCCTAGCATCTGAGTATCTGAGTATTACACCAGTATTTATGTGATAGATACAATCAGTAAAGCTCATGGCTACAGACCACAATAAAGGATTTCTGTTCTTCAGTAAATGCACCTTCAGCATTATGTCTATATTCTGCATCAACCCTCATAATACTACGTTGTATACCTAATAAGTTCCCTAGTTTTCCTGGATTTGCATATTGTTTAAAAATCGGTTTATGACTCTTAAAGGAAAAGTACTCTCAGATACTGGGCACTGCTTTAAATTCAGTTGTTAATGTTATTAGTGGTGGTTTAAACAGAAATATTGTTTGAGCCTGCATGCATTTCTTCAGGGGGAGTACTGAAGAACTGAATCCTTGGCTCTTGATCCACTTTCTAGACTGGTTCTAGACCCAGAAAGAAAAAGTGAACTCTCACATGAGTGGTCTGGCTGTGATATTTTGAACCTAACTGCAAAAAAAGCCCTAAAAGCAGTGGACCATGTGCAATGTCTAATTGATTAATCTTACTCTTTGGGTATTTCTGTTATTTCTAGTAAAAAAGAATCACTAAAAAATGGTTTCTGAGATTTAGTGTGTTGACTATGAGCCCTGGCCTGACCTCAGCCTTGAATTTAAATCCCCAGTAGAAGTCTGAAATTAATCCCCCTCTGGCTTAGTTATCAGTAATTATAATTATTAACAGAAGTATCCAGTAAATGAATGGCTTTCTGTGACATGGTGTTTTAACTTGGAATAATGGATAAATAAAAATGCATTTCCTTCTTACCTTACAGTATCTTTTCCCATAGCAATGCAGGATCTGGTCCTTACATGGGCATGGCAAAAGACCGAGCCCAGCCATTTACCTGTACATATATGCATTGGCGCAAACATTAACATTTCACATATTACAAACCTAAGCTGTTGAAAACTGCTCCTCCTGTACCAGAGTTGATGGTTTGAAGCTTGCTTTCTCTGCAGCTCATCAGCAGAGCAGGGCACGAACAGCAGAAGCAGCTGCCCTGGGAACACTGGCACTGGAGCTCCAAACCCTGCCTTGCACATCAGTGTCCCCAGCACATGCCGCTCCCTTGCAAAGGCCATGCTTTCACCACGTGAAACCGTCTGAGAGAGCTCCCAGACTATCCCACGGAGGGATTTAGTGTCCTCCTATGGTCTCTCCCATGCAGTATGAAGGAAACCTGCTGTTGGGAACTCTCTGACCTGGAGCTAGCTCCACCGGCAGGAGCAGACTCAGAGGAAACTGTCTGCCAGTTCAAATGCTGCAGTTTCTTGAGGCACTTCTCTCCAGCTATCTGCCCATAAGCTGCTGTACCCTGAAGAGGTTTAATGAAGCTGAAAGGAATACTTTCTGCCTATTGTCACAGAACTCAAAAGCCTGGACCATCACCAAAACAGGAAACAGAAAACCTAAACTGGGAATCCAACCGAACAAATTGGCTGGATTATAGCAGTGTGGGGAAAGCCCAGCTTTTATTATAGCTGGATTGCATGCTGCTCAGCACTGCAGGCAAGCAGAGCACAGCAGCAATAGGAAATGACCCTGTAGGGAGCAGCCTGAAAGCCAAACATGGCATAACCCAGAGAGGACAGTACACAGAAGCAGGGAGGAGGCAAGGGTAGGGCGGATGAAGATTATAAGGAAGAAGCCAGGAACAGATTTGTGAAAGTGCCTAAGGGACTACAGGGAAATGTTGGTTTCTTTCAGGACAATAGGAACAGAAGTGAAGGGCACAGCTTTGCAGCTAAATTACTGAATAATACATAAATTACTGCATGTGCATCATCGTGAGTCATGGCTCAGCAATTAAGGGTGTGGACACCTCTCCGTACATCCCAGCTGCAAGTTTTTGTGTTTCCTCCCTCCAAGTTTAAGCTTCCATGTTTTTCTGGCTGGGAGCACATGCTCCGTCACTGCTCTGTGGACATGCAATAACTCGATGGGCTCTCTTGGCTCAACAACCCAAATGCACATGAGATTAAGACTACACTCCCAAAAATTAGTTAATTAAACTCTAGCTCAGGCTTTGTGTTATGAGGCTGATCTGCTGCAGAAAAACAGCAGGTGATCATGACACTAAGGATCATTTCATTGTGCACAGACAGAAGCAGCACAAGCAACTCCATTCTGCCATCCCTTGGCGGCTGAGTCCCTCGTATGGCAATGTTTATTCTCCTTTAACCCAGACCGTTGAATGCCATGTCTATGCTGATGTATCAATATACGAACCACCTCTGCATTGAGGGCTAAAAGAAGAAGCAGCTGAAGAAATAGCTAAAATAATTAGACTAGATCCTGCCCCGAGGCTACACCCCTACCAGCCCCAGTGAGATGAATGATGGACCATGAGGTCCAGGGAAGACTGAATTCACAGGGCTTGGGCACCACTGGCTCACTATTTCTGGAGGGGCTTGACAGAGTAGCAAACTGAGGGAATGAATCGGGGATTTCTCTGGCTGATCGTGTTCCTTCCCGCAGCGGCTGCTGAGGCTGAGAATCGCCCTGGAGGTGTCCTTCCCCTGGACCCTACACAGTGGTCCAGTGAGCCCTAGATCTCCTCCCTCCCCCCTCAGTTCACAGAAGAAAAACACTAAGATGTTTCTGTTGGCTTTTGCATCATCTTTTTGTAGAGACTAATCTTCAGATTCAACAATACATCTTTTGTGAAGCGCTCCCAGCAGAAACCTTAGACACCTTCCCTAAGATCTGTTTGCTTACAGAAGACGAGGTAGGATTTGTTTAAACCCAGCTAGATTAATGTCTTGCAGACATTAGTGAAGTGAGATTTAATCAGGTTATTGCTCTACATTTTCCAGAGAAATAAATCACACTTATTACTAGGTTGGAATAAGATGCAAGGCTTGGGCTGAAAAAATTTAGTCTTTTTTGGTTGGGGGGGGAGCAAATGGATAACTTGAAAATTGCTGCAACGCTGTCAAGCAGGGAGCTCAGCAAAAGGCCCTCAACAACTTGTAGGAGGCAAAAGAGAAAGGCGGCTGTAATGGGTAGAGCCAGCCCAGGGGGGGGCCTTGGTCCCCATTCCCTGCCTTGCTGAAGTCCAGTCACTCAGGCCTAATCCCATAGGGTCTGTATCAGTACAGAAAGCAGACAGGAGTGTAAAACAGCATTTAAAGCAGACCCCCATGTCCAGTTGAGATCCCTGGGAACCTCACTTCTGAGTGTCTCTTTCTGCTTGGCACGTGGGGATATCTGCTTGTGTCAGAGGGGTGTTGTGGGTTCAAGCAAAGTTTGCAAACCTTCTCACAGACCCCACATGGAAAATGTGATGGTCAGCAGGTCTGAGTGTAGGCATATCCTGCGGCAATGATTTCAATGGTTTCAAAAGTTTGCAATATGTGTTCAACAATGAACATGCAACTGTATTTATTCACCCTAGACATTTTTATAAAACAAGGCTGGCTAGAAAAAAAAACAAAAGTAGCTTCTTTCAGACCTTTGATTTAAAAACTACTCTTTTTCTCATTCAAAAAACAGAAAAGGCTTTGGTCTCAGCTATGCTAGCAGTGTGTATTTAGTACAAATGCTAATACATGCCCTTGTATAAAACCACGTCTGTGCAAGAGACAAAGTTTGGGAAATCAAACAGCAAAGTTTCTCTCCTCTGCACCATCATGGGAACAGACAGCTGAAGTCAATACAAATGTTTCTGCTAACACAGGTCTGCACGTGCTGAAGTACCCAAAAGCCAAGAAGACTTACATCCATTTCCCCTTACCCAATGGCCTGTGCAAATGTTGGAGAAAGCGTATTACGGTAACAGAACCTATAATTGAGTTTCAAATCATGCAACAAAGCAGCACAAAACACAATGGGACCAAGTCAAAATCTTATTGCGGAGCACAATAAAATATATCCTGTTCGGGATGAAGGAGAAAAGGAAATATCAGGCCAGGCAGCACAGTTGCTTGTAAATACCCTCCTGCCAACACTTTCCCTGGATAAATTAGTCCTCTGAACCCTGACTGCATCAGTATGAATCAGCCTGTCTGCTCCAAGGTAAAGGCTACGATGCTGTTTCATGTTCAATGAGAACTCTTTTCCCAGCCTTTTCTTGGCTTCCTGATTAGAAAGAATAGACTCTCCAGAGCCAATTTTGCATCTGGACCACAATCTTGCTCCCTTCAGATAACTAAGTATCTCTGGGCAGGAGTACTTTTAAAGAAGCAGCTGGTAATTACAGCCAAGTGCTTACTGGCAGGATTTCCCCCTGCTGCTGAGCCAATGCTTTTGGAAACTAAATGACTCTCTGGTGATAATTATCAGGTAAAAACCACAAGCCAGGGGAGGCTCCCTCATTAGAACTATCAGCAAGAAACAATGCAAGGGTGGGCAGAGGATGGCTGAAAATTGTGTCTGAGGGTTGCTTGACTCCCCTATCCTCCACACAACCGACATCATTGTATGTAATTGCTGGGCATTTTCTAGGTAGTGCTTGAAAGCTACAAAATCCGTTCCCACACCTACAGCAGTAATAAAACCAAATTAACTTTCCCTTCCAGCTAATCAAAATGAACTGAGCAGCACTGGAAATCCATCAGAGCACTTACTCTTTTGGAGGGTTAAGGTCTTCTGGGCGAGCCTCGAAGAACCTGAAGACTTCATCGCACTGTGAAATGTGAGGAGGAAGTCGAACCAGTGCCTGCAAAACAAAACAGGGAGGGAGAAGCACTTAGAAAAGTCAAGTTCAAAACATGGCCCCAAACATCTAAACTACCAAGCAAGAGGAGGGAAAACAGTCCTGGCAGGGTGAATGGAACACAAAAGGAAAGCATCATGCCTGGCTACTTACCTGAGAAGAAAGGAAATAGCACGTCTTACTGCAAATGTCAATTAGGATGCAATGAACTGAGACACGCAATGGTTCTTAAGAGTCAGCCAATGTAATCTTTTTGCCATGTGCAGAAGATCAGAATTTGGTTCACATGTGTAAAACCGTAACACTGAGTAGGTAAGTGTTCTGTGGCTGGGACAGTCTCCATGACATGTGTTTGCATAGCACCTCAAACAACGTGGTTAGGACTTACAGGCTTTATGTCAATGCACACAAATTCAAGCAGTGAAAATCTACAGACTCAACACCCACTAATACAACAGATTAATGTGCTCCATAAAGCTTTCCATTAAGCACTGTCAACAGAAAAAGCAGAGTTCGCTAAAAAAAAAACCCAACAAAACCAACAAACCAAACAACAATTTGCTCCTAAATTAACAGGAAAGAAAGTCTGATTAAGTGTCTGGAAAAAAAAAAAAAAAAAAAATGCAGAGAGGAAGCAAACACATTATGTTGAAGTGTACTGGAAAGTGCGACTTCAAACCAATGAGACAAGCATGCAAGGCAGAAATGTGCTATAAATTCGTTAGAATCTAGAGCTTGATGGTACCGGAAGAGGCCAAAAAGCTGTCCCAAGCCCACAGCGACGGGATAGCAGCTCTAAGTGACATGACTCTGAGACTGCCTCCAGAAATGACCAGCAGGAGAGGAAAAGAGGCTGGAGTTCACCTCCTCCTGTGCTAAATTACACTGAAAATAGGCCACAGGTAAATACAGACCAAGCTTCTTAGAGGTGCTGTAAACCTGTTTGACAAAATGAGATTGTCTGGCTCCTCTGCTAATTGAAAGTAGGACAAACAATCTTGAAAGACAGATGAAAAACTGCACCAGAGCTAAATGAAGGTGCATTATGGCGAACTGGTTATACTAACCCATGAGACATCTGACTGATCTTGGTCAGACACACCAGAAGGCCCACGCATGAAGCATGAAGGCAGGACAGGGTAGTTGGTTACCCTCACAGTTGTTTTTAACCAGGCTTTAGAAGTGGCCAGGTTTGTTTCCAAGACCCCTCCTGCTTCAGGATATGAAGGAAAAGAGCTGAAAAAGGAAAAAATCCTGCTCTAAAACGGCAGGTCTTCATTATTAGATGACAGAGTCTTGTTTTGAGGTGGCCTGAAATTCAAACCCAAGTGCTTCCACATTTACAGCTCTCCCTTCCCTGGTGGAGGGATGTTATAAAAATACATGTAAAAACCATGCGATATTAGCAGGCCTGTGAATAATGAAGCCTTTGGCCATTTCAGACTGCACTATAAGGCAGAAAAAGATACCTCACAGTAAGGAAGCAGCATCAGATGCAGAAGCTGGGCAACAGGCTGTCAGGTCCAAGTGCCAGGGCATACACAGTACAGAGCACTACCAGCCACTGCACTAACATAACAGGTGGAGAACTCAAGTGCTTTAATTTGAATGAAGGATGCTCTGGTCCCCACTGCTATCCACTCAATCTTGCCTAAAAACTTAACTCAAAGGTGCGAGTTCTCTGTCCTTATTCCTAGTGTGCATAAGCACGTGCATCTAGCTGGCAAATCAGGACTATCACTAGGCAGTCAGGAACTGCCCGGGAATAGTAACAATCACAGATGTTGAAAGAGAAAGGCATTGCCAGCACAGGCTAGCAAGGACACAGAAAACATTAAAGCACATTCTATTCATCTGCATCTAAAGCAGGAGGCAGACTTACATAGAGAAGTAATGCCATCTAACCAACAGTGGATGGGGCTGAGATTTAGTGATGGCTCTATTACTAAGGCCCTTCTCAGTTTGGGCAGGTTACTTAACCTCTTTGCATCAAATTCAGCAAGGGATATATCTTCAGCTACCCATTTACAATGCTGAGCAATAACACCCAATCCACAGAAAGGTTATGAGGCTTAGATATTTAATATCTACAATGTGCTTTGAAATCTCAAAGGGCTTGATCTTGAGCAGTCAGTGGGGCAAGAGCAAGCATTGCAAATGACACATATCATTTACTAGAGAAACACAAATACCCAAGTTATACCTATCGCAGGGGGTCCTGGACATCAGACACCTTCTCCAAGAGTCACCACTTCCCTACAGGTCGGAGGTGTTCACCCTTCCCAAGAACAAGGCTACAGATGTCAATACTGAGATAAAGCACAGAGAGTGGGTTTTCCTACCAAGCTGCCATGGAGATTTGTGTTTCTAAATCAAGGGAAGCTTTAGGAAATCTGAACTCCCTGAATTAGTGGTCTACTGCCTGGAAATCTCCAGAACACTGAGGTCCTGCCAGGCCGAAGAGGGATGACTGAAAAGCACCCTCCATGACTCCAGGCTT
The DNA here is from genome assembly GCF_965140245.1 of Athene noctua. Taxonomy (NCBI): domain Eukaryota; kingdom Metazoa; phylum Chordata; class Aves; order Strigiformes; family Strigidae; genus Athene; species Athene noctua. The sequence goes on from NC_134041.1 coordinate 53,689,833, forward strand.
TTGCAGGCAATGGATAAAAATCAAAGCCGTTTCTACACCCAGCCATCCACCTTCCCACCCTAGGGCAGGGCTGGCTCTCCTGCTTCTGAATCACCGCCCAAAGTGCTGCAATTCTCAGCCCTGCGCACAGAGGTGGAATGAAATCCACCAGGTAGTAACTTGCCATCACATGTTTTTCGGGGATCTCAGGTGTAAAGTCTGCAGACAGTCAATTTTTACTTGTTTTTGTTAAGGAACAAAACCCTAAGAAGTGGTAAGAAACATTGAGAAAGGGTAAGAAAGTGCAAATGAGGGTGTAAAACCAGGCAGAGTCGGTCTATTGATTTTGGACAGTGGCAGGGAGCAGCAACGCTGTTCTGGAAACAAATGTCTCTTCAGCAAACACACAACATCCACTTGGGAGCGAGCCAAATCCAACGCCGATTTCAGCGAGTGAACAAAAAGTACATTGAGGAGATGAGGGACGTGGCTGTCACTGCAAGGGGAAAATGCAAGTTTCTGGCATTTCCAGCAAGACAGTTCCAGGGCAGAGCTGCAACAGCCTGAAGGAAAGACTGCAGGGTCAAGGAAAGAAGAGTAAAGAAAAAGAGGAAAACAGATGGTAAAAGGATGGAAAGGACAAGGAAGTGACATTCTTCCTGTGATGTGCAAAGCAGAGGTAAATGCACACAGTTACAAACAGCAAGCATCCAGAAACAGCGAGGCATTTGCACAGGAAAGGTGACAGATAAAAAGTGCCAGTGAGCAGAATTCAGCCTTGCACAACCATTGAGTATTATCAGTAATAGCATGTTTCCTTGCTCGGCATGCAAAGGCTGGACATGCACTGCTCAGACCTCACATGCTCCTTAGCAGATACGCTTTTATGTGTTATTTCAGCCTGTAAGGATGTCTGTCTCTCTATATTACAGGTTTCAGACAGTCTCACGGAGTGGATGATTTGAAAGGCTATTAAAAAAGCTGTAACGTCAGGCAGGACATGAGCAAGCAGCCCTTGGCACTGGGGATAGCCAGCTACTCACACAGCACCAGCTCATCTACAGGCAGGCTGCTGCACGCCACACATGGCGTTGGAAGCAAAGAGAGCACCAGGCACTGGCAGGGGTTCATCGCTTAAGGTTACATGAAGTGTAGACCGCTCCATGGGACTACAGGCTCAAAGGCTTCACAAAATACATGCACGTGAGTATAAAACCACGCAGGTACTTGTAAGGATGCACTGAGTGCTGTGTGTTGCATTTATGCAGATACATTTATAAAAAACAGATGCACAGACATGTATATGTAGAGATATACAGCGCACGTGTAGGCATGCGTGTATATACACACAGAATAATATTCATCCTGCTGAACTTTATATGTATAAAATGGGAGACTGGTCACACTTGTCTATCAACTTGTATAATTGCTAGAGAAAGACCAGCACCTTCAGGGCTACTCTGTCTACCCCACCACCTACGTCTAGCTCTGGGTGGGGTGAATCATTGACTGTCTCTCCCCGCAGCCCACTGAGGGAGTTCAGATATACTGCTCTTGGATCCCTAACACTCAGTGGGGTTAAACCCGGCTCTGCACACAAATATACAGACAGCTGACAGTACTGCATGGTTATGACTCCCAGACTTTTCGTATTAAGTATGCTGTTCTCAACTTTATCACTTTAACTTTAATCATTAGTGCCAGACATTTGGGAATGACAATGAGTCCAGCAAGGGGGAAGGTGCAATTAAAATAGTTCATTTCTCAGAACAGAGAAATAAATTGTTTCACTTATGTGAAAACACTTTCCATTTTGAGAGCCTCAAGTAACTCCAGGCAAAGCACTGAAGTGTGGAGGTCTGACTGCAAACACTGAGTGTCAGAGACATGGATGAAGAGTACATGGTAGTGACTCAGACTGGAGAAGTGAGGAGATGTAGGAATAAATAAATCGCTGAGGGAAGGAGAAAAAGAGGGTGTGGAGTTTTGGAAATAACTGGTACGTAGTTCTGGTCCTCTGGCATGGAAGTACCATAAGTCAATGGAAAGAGAGGCTCTATTCCAGGTGCTGAGGGGCACTGCAAATAATTAACTCTCATTACTGTAGCTGGTCTAAACACATCAGGATTCTGAAATGTAGATTAAAAATGACAGATAAAGTTTGAAAGTTTTTCATTAAAAACCTTAAACTCTTTCATTCTTGACCAGGACTAACTATTAGTCCATCTTCAATCAGCACTAGTTTAGTTGTAAATTGATAGAGACAGAATCATCTGTGTATCTGTCTTGACAGGTTCAAGGATTAAACCCTGAAAGAGGGGCAGGGCTGAGAAGCCCAAAAGGGAGGTAATTATGTTTTTGAAGTGTGGTCTCTCAATACTGTAGACATTACTAAAAGAATGACCAACATTTCCTGTTACTGATGTGACTTGCTCATCTAATTCTTATTTAGGTGGCATGCATCTGTATACTCAAGCATCACTACAGAAAACCTGTAACCCTCTACTTAAATCAGCCGCCAGTTGGGACAGCATAAAGGCATGTGACAAATTCAGGACTTCACATCTTAACATCTTCCCTGCACAAACATGCTCCCCTCAATTAAGACCAACATGCACAAAGGTGCAAGTCTGCAAATGCTGTCCTGAGTCTCCCCTGAGGGCTGCGTAGGGAGAGAGTGGTGGTTTTGTGAACCACCAACCCGAGAGGTCCTTCTTGAATACAGGATGGTACATACTGGACAAGCACACACCAGAAGTGTGTTTGGGAGATGAAAAGCTTAATAAATAAAATGCCCCTGGCAAGGCAAAGCTATGAAGTCATTCTTTCTTTCACACTGGCAAAAACTCATAAATAAATTAATAAAACCAGGCCCAATGAGCCCAGAAGACCTTAAATCACACTAAACTAATTCCAAGCCTATAGTTAAGAGGGAAATTATCCAGAGATACTAATTCCAGTGGGCAGCATATATTTACTGGCAAAATGCAGTTGGTTTGGTAACTCACTCAAGTTACCAGTAAGGACATCCAGACTCTGCACTTTCACGCTTGCAGATGAGAAAAGTCCTGGAAATCTTCCCCTGTGTGTCCCAGTCCTCTGTTTTTCATTGCAACTTTAAAGTTCCTTGTGGCCGTAGCAAAAACACTGGCCTAATTACCTCTGTGATGGCATTTCTCTAAGTTGGTACAACGCAATGAACAATCACCCAGGCATGAGGGGTCAGGAGGCCCATGCTGTAGGGTCCAGAGGGCTCATGCCCCTGATGCAGAACATTTTGCAGACCTCCCCTTATGGCCAAATATCCCCACAAACTCTCAGCCAGCCTCTGCCTGTCACTGCTCCTGTGCCCAGTGCAGGAACCACAACACATCCAAACAGCAGAAGTCAGACATGCTTCTCAGTCATGCAAATCACCACGCTCTGTCAGAGACAGTCTGCAAAACCAAAACCAAATGGTCGAACATTTGCACCACCCATTTGTCAGGGCCCATCTGGGCTTTGTTTTTCCAGGGCAGGTGAAATGGATGGAGAATCCTCATCTGGCAAAAAAATTACCACAAATTTTGTATCTGAACCTGCCTCCCTCCTCTGCTTCCTCACAGATTCCAGTAGACAAAGGTTTATTGTCTCATTTATTCATTTTATTATCCCAAGTCAGATTTTCTCCATCAATTTCACCCACATCATTCCAGCATAATTCTCTAAATTTTTCAAAATTAAGCATGTTGTCTGCCTACCCATTTTAGGACTAGCATGGGCCACAAGCTTTACACACTCTTACAGAAGCAGGACTGAACTTGTCAAAATTATGTTCTTGCTCTACAGTTCTATACAATTCTCTAAAGAGTCAAAACATCCACTGCACAGGAGAAGAAATGCAGAAAACAGCTAACACTTCCAAAGAGGTGGGCATGATCCCGCTCTCAAGTCACGCATATGCACCAGTAGCTGCTACGCAGTAGGAAACAGTAGTGAGTAATATTATTTAATTAGAAAAAAACCCCAAAACCCTAACATTTTCTCTACTTACACGAAGAGGGGATTCATTGCATTTCACTTCAGCATTCCAGAAGTTAGCATCAGAGCTAAGCAAGTCACTCAGGTTCTCTCTGTAGTTACAGCTAAATGGAGAGAGACCCTGTGGCCACTCTGGTTTAGATTAACCACTTAATTTTCTGTTCCCAGTTCACAGCTTTTTGTCATTTGTGGTTAACTTCACATAGGGATGGAAAGATTACAGTAAGGTTTTGAAGGTCATGTTCCCAGAAACCTTGTAAGTTGAAGGTGACCTTCAGCAAAGGTGGCAAGAAAGCTAGATCCCAAGGGGGGTGGATGAGTTAGCCAGGGCCTTCTTTTCTTAAAGACCTGACAGCTCATGCAGAAAGACACTAAGGAGGATGTAGCTCTCTTGAAGCACTCACAGAGACATGAGATGCAATGACTGCTCAAGCTTTTCAGTATGAGCCTCGCTTTCCAGTGCTATCCAGATTTAAACATCTTCTACTGTGATGTGCAGAGGCAAATTAAATACAAAATACTGTAAACTGCAAATGAAATAAAGGCACTACATAAGACACAAGAAACTTATGAGCCAGAGATCACTGGAAACTGGGATAATATTCTGGAGAAGTCACTATAGGTTTGTCATGCACGTTACTGGGCACCACTGTGGCTGCTGCTGGAGGTGGGAAACACTGGCCTGGGGGAAACTGGGGTGACACAACATGGCTGGGTCTGTGCTCATAAAAGCAGCACCTATTAATAAATAGGTTAAGTAAACAGCTTGGCTTTAGGCATGTCTCCAAGCTAGGCATCTGCCCCGTATCATCTGAACCAGAGTGAAACCATGCTATGATTCTGTGAACTGAGCCAGATTTCTCCAGGAGAGAAAATAGGAAGCGAGGAGGAAGGTGACAATCACAGTGTCATGGTGTCAATGAACATGCCAGTGGCTGACACCACAACATATCCCTTGGCTGTGACCGGCAGGGCGCCAGCAAGCCCAGCCAGGTCAGGTTGGGTCTGTCTGGGGTGCAGACAAAAGGGTCCCAGAGAAGCAGCTGCCCCCATCATAAGTCACCACTTTTCCCACCACGCATCTGCTGGGTGAACCCTGACATTGGCCCTCACTGCTCCTGTCGCGAGCAGTTCCTGTCTGAAGGAGGGCGGCTGGGGATGCAGTAAGAGCCTACATATTTTAAAGATCTTTGGCCACTGGCAGGAAGACAGTGCACTAATTGTCACACAAGAAAGACTGATCTCATGAGATAAGACTTTAATTGCAGTTTCCTCACCCGAGGGGTGCAGATGGCATGGGTTTCACTGCCCCCCCCCTACAGCACGCCTCAGGCACTTTGGTGATCTGCTCCCAATTTTGGATGAGCAAATGTCTGACTGGAGAAGTTCTTGGGAATGTATTTTTTTCCCCTCCACCTGCTCCTCTGGCTTTCTAAAAACGGAAAGAAAACCCCACAGGAAATAAGAGAGGAAGTCTGGGGTTTAAATTATGTACTGACTGACGTGCTTGATACCTCTACAAAAACTGGGTATCTGCCTTGCTTAGAAACGACATATAATCCACTGTCAGAGGATTAATTATCATAAAATCATAAACTCTAAGCTAGAAAGGAAAGATTAGGTGACTTAACCTTCTTCTCAACTCAGCCACGCTTTTCTGTCCTGCAATACATTTCCAGTCTTTCACTCACCAAGGCAAAGCACTCCTGGAGGCCACTGGCCTACCCCCAGTTGCTGTCCCAGCCAGCACTGTCCCTCGGCACTGTCCCTCGTGGAGCACTGGGGGACAGATGGGCAGGGAACAGAAAAAAACACCATCTTAGTCATGACCTCTCTGCTTGTTCAACTCCTGCATTCATCGAGGCTGAAGTAGAAATAAAACCCAAATTTTGGGCAGATGAGGCTTATGGCCTTTACTGAGTAAAGGAGGCACCAACCTGGTTGCATAAAGTTTGCAGAGTAAAATGCTGAGAGGACCCTAGGAGCAAACAGAGGACTGTTTTCACCTGCCCTGTTAGTCTTGGTGGTGTTTGGTAAGGACCATCCTTCCTTGTAACGGACACAACACAGATGAAGCTCTCAGTAGTAACCGTCAGGGAAAGACCCAGCGCTGCGGGGCTGTGAGCCCCCATGCAGCAGGACTGCCAGACACCTTCCCCAGAGCTCTTACCCTGCAATACTCGTCGATGGGCTTCAGCCTCTTCACAGCTACGTCTCGGACATGGCTCCTCCGGAACAGGATCTTGCCTGAGGAGGGAACAGATGAAAGGGGAGGGTTAGGGGCATCGTCTGCCATGCAGGGTAGCACAACAGCACCGAGCAGAAAGCTCAGCAGATGGGGTTTCATCCCTGGCTCCAACTACAGCTGTCAGCAGCGGCGGCTGAGCTCTGCAACCCCATTATGCCCCCATCAGAGGAGTCCCAGTACAGGAGAGATTTGCACAGCAAGCAGCTTTGTGTGACTGTGACCCCACATTGCTACAAGACAGACAGGACGGCACACTCAGAGGAGGTGTGAGCGGCAGATCCGCTCCTGCCCTTGGAGCAAACTGCACAGAAACATGTTGTGGGGCAGGCAGCAGGGGGACACAGGGCAATACCTATTACAGAAGCATGCATGGCACTTCACGCAGCTGGATGCTGCTGGTCTTAAGTTTGCACAGGAGATGCAGCACACAGCCATTAACTACCACAGGCACAGCACTTCTGTGAAACCTTGGTGACTGCCACCAAAGTCCCGCTTGTATGAGCCACTGAAAGGGGACCACAGTGACTCATGGGGCAGAGGGAGTTCTTCTAATTTCATCCTGTACTTAATGCAAAAAATTTTTGGTTCCCTTTTAGTGATGGCATTATCCTGGAACGGACCAACACCATCTTATGACTCCCTCCTACTTCAGGGCCGCTTTGGCACATCCATGCTGGCAGTGCAGCAAGCATCGCTGGGTGGGATGCAGGCTCCATCTGCACCCCATGCCTCCCCACTCAGCTGCCTCCCACTGCGGATGCTTCTGCCCTTGCAGGCAGACAAACCACACAGTCAGCTCTCGAGCAAATACAAGGATTGGTGACAAGAGCCCTTGTAAATCTACAGAGGGAAACCAAATAATAGAAGAAAAGTAAACAAACTCTATTTTTTTGAAAGTAAAAAAAAAAATAACCTCAGTGTCCTTACTGGATGACATTTCTGCAAGCAGTTAAGATTAAATAAACGACTGGGTTTTGTGTGAAACTGATTGTAACAAAGTTTATCAAAATAATCTAGGAGCTGAGTTTCCCCACACACAAGGATGTCATAGAGTTGGTATTTTTTTGGCTAGAAGGGATTATATCTTCATATCCTTTTTTGGTGGTTTTCTTCCCTTTTTCTTTTGTGCTGTATTTCTTTTAATGAAATGAGACAAGAATAAATTATACGTTCTCCTTGTGGTGGAAGAAAACAGTATCTGCCAGCATTATTTAGTGCATGAAATGTCTACATAAAAAAAACCACTGACATATATACCACCCCCTGCTCCAAACTTCTTCTGCCAACAGCAAATAAGATACTCATCCATAGATCATGGGATAAGAAAATGGAATAGGAAATGAAATCAGATCCAAAATCTGAATATGTGGCTTTGATTCTGTCATGATTACACAAGCTGAGAAGTTAATGAAACAGCAGCCTTTAACAGTCCAGTAGCAGAGGCTTTAAACCCTCCCAGACTCTGCCCCTTTTGGTTGCCTTTTCCTCCATAGCTGCTAATCTGGAAGGTGTTAAGGCCTTTTGTTTCAGACAGGAGAAAGTGGTTTACCTCCATCTCCAATTCTGGCAGCAAAACAGTTTGTCCTGTGAGGTAAAGTAATTTCCCAGTGCCGTAAATTTATCTCTCTGGGTTCCCTGTGGTTATCTCATTACAAAGCTGGTGCTGAGCCATCCCTGTAGGACGTGATGGCACGCGGTCACAGAGCACAAAGGAAATCTGCAGTAGGTATCTGAGATGTTCGTCTGAATTTGAGCGATTTAGCCAAAGGCTGCTGAAGAAGGAAGGTGGCACTTCCATCTCCCTGCACCAAACAACTTTGGACACACCAAAACCTTGCTGCTTTCCTGCTTCTCTGTCTGGTAATGGGGAGAAATACCTGCACTTCCAAAATATTTCTTATTATTTCTAATAGCCTCCAAGATCACATTGTACTTGTACTGCTTGACTGCAGTAAACCACTTTTTGGAGGGCAAGGGGTTAGATGTAAAGAAAAGACTAGTTCCTTTCTCAGTGCTCCAGAAATGCTGGTGTGGGAGATCTTGGTATTTCTTTGCAAGTTTTATAAATATACTGAGAAGAGAAAGCAACATTTTGGAAACATTCTCACTTTCTGGCTTTCCTGTTTTCAGTTCAAGCCACGAGTCGAAAGTCGAACTGGTGACCATATAAAAACATAAAGAAACCAAAGACTTAAACACATTAAAGATCTCCTGTAAATGCAATTCAGCTTTCCTAAAAAGACAGTTTACAGGGAGGCCCAGTCTTCAAAGTAACATAATAAATGAAAGACTCAAACATAAGAAACAAGATAAATATAATAAAGAACGCTATATTAAACACAGAGTACAAAAAAGACCCCAGGATATGATGAGTTTTAATTCAGTCCTTAAATGGAGATGGAAAATATCAGGACGACTGGCATTAGGACAAAGCAAAGCCCAGAAGGTGCTTCCATTTTTATCCCTTCAGAAAAAGGAAGATTTTCACTCTGCTGTTGGAAGCTGGAAAAGGCCTGACAGGGCTGTGGGTAATATCTGTAGCTGCCCAGTCGAGTATGGTATTCAAAACTGAGATCTGGAGAAGGTTGAGTAGTTTAGAGCACCATGGAGTAGCAGTCAACAAAGGAAAAAGCGAGAAAAAAAACAAGGACACTCCACAAGCACATCCAGTTCTGATGGCAGGAAGGAGGGACCTCCTCACAAATCCTGGGGGTCCTCAGGCAGAGAATTCTCATTGCCAGAGGTACTGAAACACCTCTAAGAAGGGACAACTTCCAAAATGCTTAGCTCCTCCCATTTTCTGGGAAGAGAGACTGTGCTGACAGAAGCCAAGCCAAAGCTGCCACAACTGACCAGCAGGAACCACTGCAGATCCAGTATGATTTACTACTACTTTCTCCAATTCCCCCATTTCTACTGATCTTCCTCCAAAAGCAGGACAGGTCCCACGGGACTGGAAAAGGAAGGTAACCCAAGAGACACATGATGTAACTCTTTACACTCTTCAAGTGTGTGCACTGGACACAGACCCCCTTAATGGAAAGCTTTGCCTAAGGAGGTAGGTTTGGTCACCATAAAGAAATGAAGAGCAGGCAGACAGCCAAGCAGCAGGGAGACGTAAGAGCCAGCAAGGAGCCCTCAGAACACCAGTGGAAAGGAGCATTTCACGCAGTGCTGATGTGAAGTGGGGAAGTCCCGGGGTGGCCAGTAAATGTAGAACAGCTCAGGCAGGAGTAGTGGTTTATGTGCCCCTTGGCTTTTCCTCCGGGTAGTTTCCACATCTCTAAGGAAGGGATATATTTCTGTGTGAGTACATACAGTGCTGCTTCCTCTCTCCTGAATTTTACTGCAGCTCGTTTAAGCTTCCTCAGGCACTACACCCCCATTTCACAGAAGGACGAGCAGCTTTTTAACCATGCTGTAGCCCAGCTAGAAGTAAACGGGAAGTCTGTCTCAGACTCAGAGGGGAAGCTATAGGCTACACGGGATGGCATTGCCTCATGCAAATATTTCATTCACTGATATGCCAGGCTTAGACTGGGCCAAGGGAGGCCTGGCATGTTAGGAAGGACTCCAAGGACTGCAGCACTGGGAAAGAAAGACGTGGGGAAGACACAGGGCTCCAGCCCTGCTGCTAGTGCAGGATAACAATATTTATTTTTATCCTTTTTTCTTTAAAGAAAATATTATTCCTAGGAAATTAATGTGGATAAGAGGCAAAATACCAGGTTTAGCATTGTAGGGGCATCTTAAGTCATCCCTTCATCTCTCTGTATATACATAAATGTAGTCTTTAATTCCACGACCACACACCTCTTCTCCCACAAGACCTCAGTTTCCTCCTGTACACACAGCGGGTGCACAAAGTGGGAATAATAAAGCTATGCAGGAGACTGTCTATCTGGCAGCTGCTGATTCTGCAAGCTTAAAGGTATCCTCTGAATATCACACTATTCCTGCATAACCTCATACTTAAGAGTAGCACAGATTTTAACAAGTGTCATGGACCCCAAGAACAAACAAGTTAAAAAGCACCCCACTCTCTGGTCCTTCCTACAGGTCTGTGCTGAACATGCCAGAAGGCTCTACAGCCTAAAGCTTTGTAATAGTCAAGGATGTGGTTCATGCAGGGAAGAAGCCCAGCTCCTGGTGGTCTTGGTGACATTGTGGAGCACAGTCTGAAGGCAGGACAGCACTGGGCATCACTAGGCAGAGAAGCACTGGAAGTCCCTGAGGGGATGCCAAACAGGAGAATCCAGTCTTTCCTCTTCAAGGGAGAGGGTCAGCTGTAAGCTGTAAGCTGTACAGTCCCTTCAATCACAGCAGATGCCAGCTGCCACAGCACCTACTACCATGGACTAATGGTTTGTAAACTCTAAGCTCTGAAACAAAGCTCCTAATCACACCTTTCACTGTCAAGGAGATGTGCTGCATATCTAGGCCTTGAGATGTTCTGGAGACGTCTGCATGACCACCACAGCGGCTCAGTCCCGAGCTGCCAGCTTTGCTGCTCTCTGGAGCCAGGCAGTGAGTGGGAGCTGTGGCAGGGGCAACAGTGAGGCAGGGAAATTGCTGTTTAGCTCCTTTACAAATCTACCAGAGAAGAGATCCACCTCTTGCTCTTATTCTCTGATTGCTGAGCTTGAGTCTCCTTTCAAAGGACATCTGGGCAACAGGTTGGTCTAAGGTCACCGGTTGTTTCATGCAAGGATCATCCGTCAGAGGTTAGGAAGAGCCCAAACCCACACTCAAAGGGACAACGGTCAAATGCATATTCGCATTTAATCTACTCAAGTACTGTCACCACACTTCAGGGGGCAGTACATGAAGCAAGTCATAGGATAAATATTCAAGAGCGGACAGCCTGAAGATTAATGGGCGCATTAAAAATACTCCAATGTCTCATCTGATCTGTGTTTAAAAGAGACATGTGCTGCCTCTGACTACAGAAGCACCAGCTGTGGAGGCTCTGTCAGTCACCTGTCTCCTAAGAGCAGGGAAAGGCTCCTGTTTCTGCCTCTTCATGTTCTTGTTATTGTGCTGTTGGTTCCTCCTCTCTACTTGAGAACCTGGGAGGTACCACGTCTGTATATATATACTGCCAAGCAATGTGTTCAACCTAAGATCAACTCTCAGAGACAGAGTCTGCTTATGAGACGAGGTCAGACTCTTTTTGCAGTTACACTGAGATTGCATCAGTAAAAAAGTGTAAAGAACTTAGCCCTCATGAAGTTACAGGTTCTCAGTTTTGGGGTAAGCGGCTTCCTCCAGTGTAACTAAAACCATCTGGCTACTCAAGTATTTTTATGAAGGCTTCTACTTCTTACCCATAGCTGTTGTTATTATTTTTATACACCGAAAAAGCGCAGATGTACAATCAGGTATGACACAAACTCCTTTCAACCTATTTAAGCTGTGACATCCACCTCGGGGTCCTGCCCAAAACTCTCAGGCACCTGTCACGCAATGTAACTCCCAAATGGATCACTTGAATACACACTAACACCTTGCAATGTAAAACAGGTTATTCAACAGCACAACACATGGGATAGAAGAACAATTTTATATTTCTCATGGAAGTATGTGTGCTTGTCAACCAGATGGCAATCTGAGAGCAGCCAAAAAAGAGGTGTGTTCCTTAGAAAAGAATATCTTACTTTTACATGGGTATCCCGGTTTCCATGGATTGTTTTGTCCATGATTTCCTGGAGTCAGAAAGTCAGTGCCAGGGTCCTAACACTGATGGCATTTGCTTCTGACAAAGAAAGGGGAGGGAAATGATTCATAGTGTTTCCACTGGTGGGAGGGGGAAGGACGTTTTTAATAAGTAGAAACTCATGACAAAGTCAGAACTGTTGGCTGAACTTGGCTGCCAAAGAGACTCAGTTGATAAAGGCCTTTGCTAATCAGCAGGAATTACTATGGAAGGTGACAAGAGGTGATGGAGACAGATCGGCAGCCAGGAAAGCCAATACAAGCACTAACAATACTGCCTTGAGATACGGGTGATGGAGGGGAGGGTGTCCTTCTGCACTTCGATCCTGTTTTTGATGTGCATAAGCTGTGATGTTAAAAAAAAACACCAAGAAGCAATAAAGTATGGGAAATAACATGGCTTGTATAAAAGAATATCACTAGGAAGAGAAATCTTCGTCCATTAGAAGTGATAAGCAGAATATGCCCTTGTGTGAATAATTACAAGGGGAAACTGAAGACAGGCAAGAGGCGAGGCTGGCTTCCCCACCAGCAAAGGGTTCCTACCTCTGAACCCGGCTGCTTTCCACTGTCTGTAGGGGCAACTACAATTCTCCAGGGAAAACAGCATCAGCTCTAGAACAACTTTGCTAGCACAGACTTTGGGAATTCAAGCACCAGGCACAGCTGGACAAAGAAGAAAAGCCACGAGCACCAATGCTGAAATTCAGGAGTGACAGATGGGGGCCACAGGGTGCGAATCTCAAACTAACAGCTCTGTTACTGTTTGTACAATGTTTTGCATAAGCCAAGAGCTACTTCATGTTGCTCTACGTCCTGCTGCTATCACCCAAACAACCCATTGCTCCTGTAATCTCCTCTTCAGCTGCCCCAGCTGCAAATCTCCCACCTCTCTAAAGCAAGGCAGGAATCATGATGAAGGAAAATTATTCAGTGTTTGGTCTTGAAAGGGCAGGCAAAACTTCTACAAAATCATCCTTTTAATTTTCTTACTGTGGGGCAGCTCTTTCTGCATTGGTCTGTATGTAACAGCAAACACGAAGAGATCCATCCCCTTGCTTAAACCAGCTTTACTACCAGAGTACAGCAAAGTAAAGCATCTTACGCCATACAAGAGGATCTCACTGTGAGCACAGGTCCCCAGAGTCTTTAAAACTGAACTTCCCCATCTATGAGCAGTTGCAAAATGTTGGGGAGTGTTGATTCAGTGATTAAAGTCTTCAATTTGTGCAGTGAAACCGGTGCCTCCTCGAACCACGCAGCTCAGCTTCCCCAAGGTGGAAAGTGAACTCATTTGTAATTACTGGTTGCAAGTGCTACATCAGCCTGCAAACAGCCAACTGCTTTTAATTGCAGAAAGCAGTCAGTTTGTCCGAGGGGAGGGGGAGAATGGTATTTTAACCTGCAGCCAGCAACACCAGCAACTAGCACACCCTCACCCGGAGGAACTGACCTGATGACAATTCCGAGATGTACAGAGACAAGGAGTCAAAAAGGGTCATGTTTTCAAAACATCCGAGAAACACTGCCTTAGGAAACAGCACAGCTTCCTCACACAGAGGATGCAGGAATGTCCCTCTCTTTGCATACAGGTTTTGCTATGCTGGGAGCAAAAGGCACAAAAAACAGGAAAGCCTATGCAGATCCAAAGCATCACCCTTGCCTATGCATACTTGTCCCCTAAGATAAGAATCTGCACACTTAGACATCCACTGCACCATGCATTTTGTTGAACATCTTCCAAAATGATCAATTTCCAGGACCAAGTCATTTAATATGCAGAAACAGCAAAGCTTAAATAATGATCAAACTATCTAGACGCTATACCAAACTGATTACAGAACCATCAACCACTAAGTCTCATTGCTGAAACACTTGGTTTTCCTCCTGTATCAGCAGACACCAGTGTCCTGTTTTCACCCACGTAGTTAGTGGCTCCTAACCTGTGATCTCCAGATCACTAGTGGTCCACAGTCCTGCAGAATTGTGTTCAAGAGTACCTTTCATTCCCTGGCCAGTGTGGGAATGACATGGATCCCTGTACATTGGTCCAACACATTTGGGAACAGCAGCCCCTGCTTGTATTACATATTTGCTGGTGAACACACTTGTATCATCTGAGCTATTCAAGCTCCTGACCCCAGAGTGGAAAAAGGTAATAACCTCTCAAACACCTCCGTGTCACCTTAATGATGAAAAATGCTCTTCTTGAAGGGCAAGACCATGCCCCTGTAGCTACACTAACTAAATTCTTCCTCTGCTCTTTCTAAAATACGACATTGCTCACCGGGGTCTCTTGAAGTCAATAGGAGTCTTGCTATTGATACTCGGTGGTATGGACACCCAGGAAAGGACCATATGGTCCCACCTCAATCTTTTAAAGCAGCAGCCTTAACGAATTGAGCCTATTAAAACATTTGCACTGTCTTATAAGCTTTTATGAGACTTGTCATGAATGTATGTGCTGTTGTGACACTAAGCTTCAGTCACTACCTCACAGACACTGGGCCAGCGCCAGCCTCACCCACAGGCTGCCTTTGAGCTACATCCACTGGGGTCAAAGACCCTGCAGCAAGGTCACTGGAGGGAGATGGATTTGCACCACACCCTTGCCAAACTACACTGGGAAAGCACAGTAAGACCCTAGCCACATCCTCTGGCAGGACTGGCAATAACACTGCTTTGGAGACTCCACCCTTAATCTGGCTGAGAACTGAAGCTATGAATAAAATAATATTTGCACTCACACCACGTAGATCAAAGTTATTATTACTAGGAGGTAGGTCATGCAATAACACGGTTCTACAGCACATATTCTTACAGGAAGATTGCAAGTAGAAATTGAGGGGTAAGGATGTGAAGGTGTCCTCACAAGGTCACAAAATGAGCACACGCTAATGAAAGCAATAAAGCCGGTCCCTAGATCCCTCTGCTGATTGCATGCAGAGTGAAAACATATCTACCTTGGCATCTGAGGCCAGAAAATCCTTCTGTTCAAATATTTAATCAAAACCAAATCCTCGATATCTACCACAAATGAGGCAAAATTCTCTCCTGTGGAAGACCTCGATTAAATCAGCTGTCAGGTACACGGGTTCCACATTACAGGAGGTGAAATTCAGCAGTCAGATTGGCAGGGACAGTGCTCCTCAGAGCAGTTGTGGTATTTGGAAGGCACCGATTAATTGGAAATTAAACAAACAAATAACATGGCGGCAAACATAACTAGGTGTCTGTGCTTGTCAGAGGCTGGAACTTACCAGCTAGGGTTTCAGAGAGCACTATTCAGAAACAAAATCCCCTGCGCTTTGCAAAACAGAGCACTGTTCTCTTTTTCTGAATGGAAGTGCTCTCCTGGAGTCCTCCAAGCGAAACCTCTGACTAGTTTTAAGCTGGATTTTCAGCAGATGACAACAGGCACAGAAGCAAGCCATTGAACAACAATCAGACCAAAGCTGGCTGACCTCCGAGTCAGGAAGCTCATCTGAAGACCAAGACACCATCTCAAACCACAGGCATCATTCTCCAGTTCCAGACACATTTTTTTAGTATGTCTTACCTTTTTGTGTCATTAAGACAATCTCTGGTAGGGATTTCCTCTGGGCCTGCTCTGATCCCTGGTAAAGCTACTATTGATTTCAAAGGCTCATGAGCATGTGCTTTAAGGCAGGGATAGCTGATTTCTGTGTGTTACAGGACAAGAGAGAGGGGCATTTTTCTTTCCGTATGTTAGGGGTCTGGCAGGTGCAGTCATATTTGCACCTCCCTGCACCCCTTTCCCTGCCATGCAATGATCCAGCTGGGACGAGCAATGTGGCCACATCACCTGACAAACCAGCCTTTGGGTCAGGTCAGTGGCCAGGCCATCCAGCAGTGCCTCCTCTTTAACTCTTGACCATGAAACCACCCCTACTGCCCCTTCCCAGGTGACAGATGGATGCAGAGCTAACCTGCTCCTTTGGTAGGCACTGGACACGGTGACCCATGTGGGCACACTTAGCCTGCACCAACACCAGCCAGTGTCCAGTTATTTGGCCTCCCAGGGACAGCAAAGTTCTCTCAGATCGCTCTACCTCAGCTGCACAACTAAGAGCACTCACACCAACAGTTACTATGGCTCGGCCAATGCACAGGAACAGGGAAATTATTTTATAATTGCTTATCAGATAACCAGTCTCACTCATACCCAGCTCCTCCACGTGTAAGCACTTCAGCCATTTCTAGCTCAGGCCACTTAATCCAAACTACACTCACGTGTAGTGCCTGCTGATACCAGAAGACAACTGAGAACAACCTCCCTGAAAAATTCCTCTCGATTCCTCCATGTGCAAATAAACACAGTGTTAGAGGTGCAAGAGCACTCTGGAGGACAGAGTTGCTGCCCTGGGGCTCAGGGTGGAGTGTGCTGAGCATGCCCAGCTTTCCAGGGACACCTTCTCCTGCATTCAGCAAGGTGTCTACGATCAGAAGAGGAAAAGGCACTGTCAGATGTCCACAGCTTCACCCACTGCAGAATAAAAAAGCCTCTTTCAGGGATTAATGCTCTAAGCAATTACTTGCTCCATGAAAGGAAAAGTCTTCAGCCAAGGTGACAGCAGGACCCAAGGACTACGCACGCCTTCGTTTCCTTTTCACGGTTAATATGGACTTTTCATTTCCCAGGGAGAAGAAAAAAAAGGTGAACTGGAAACTAATGTTTTGTTATTTTTTTATTTTTAATAAGGATCACTGGGCCAGCAGCATAAAAACATGAAAAAAACCCCAACTTTATTGCTAAATTAAAAAAAAAACAGTAACATGAATGGACACAGAAATCTGAATTAGGAATGTGAGCTGATAATTACCCTTTCGGGCCCTGATTAATTGCATTTGAAGCCACGGAGACACTGAGCAGCCAAACAGGGCTGACTGCTAACAAAATCCACACCACCAAACAAACTGGTCTTTCTCTCCCTGTGCCACCACACGGGAATGGCAGCTCCCCAAATGCTGTTTGCCTTTGTGTCCTGGTGTGCAGTGCTACGCAGGGCTGGCCAGAGGTACAAAGTCCCACTATTGGGTACCTCAGACAACCCCTCTGAGGTGGTCCAGCCTGCAGACTTGTAGTCTCCAAGTAGAAGGTCAAGAATGGACAGATGCCATCTCCTCCACTTCTAGATGGAGGGTCATCATCTATGTGTTCAAGCTGCCACAATTCAAGAATGCACCTTCACTGGCAGTTAAAACACAATAAAAAGGGATGGAAGATTTAGTCCACTTTGCTTCAGCAATGCAAGAATGCTGCATTTGGTTGGGTCAACGATCTCTGCAGTCCCAATCTCTGTCTACCAGAGTGGCCAGTAAAAGATTGGCAAGAAATTAAAGAACAAGATGTGTAATGGGATCCTTCTCCTGATACACGCTTCCCATTACTGCACTTCAGTGGCTAGACTTTTTGGGGGCTGGAAAATAATTTTTAGCAACCAGTGTTGGCTCCATCCTAAGAAACTGCTCTAGTAAATTTTTGAACCCACAGATATTGTGGTCCCCATAGAGTCCTCTGAAAATCAATTTCATAATTTAATCACACGGCATGTGATTACATACTTCCTTTTTTTCACTTTAAGTTTCCTTTCCAAATTTCACAGGCTGTATCTGTTTTTTGCATTCTGAGAAATAAAAATAATCATGTCATACTCACTCTCTCAACTTCGTGATTTCACAAACTTCTCTTCTATCCCACCCATCATCTTTGTTCCAGACTGAAGACTTTTAGTATATTTATTCCCCTCATACAGAAGCCAATTCACCTCTGTAATCACCTCTGTCATCCTTCTCAGCACCTTCCTTTATTATATATCCTTTCTGAGAGGCAACAACCAGACCTCCACATGGTATTCACGACGTGGGGAAATCATGGATTTCCGCAGCTGAAGCTCTGGGTTTTGTTCCCCATTCTTTGCCTAATTCTTTCTAACACCACATTTGGCTTCCTGACTGCTGCTGACTGTTGAGCTGCAGTTTTCAAGGAAACATCCTCAGAACTACTGAAATATCCTTCCTAGGTTGTACTGGTCCTCCCACCTCCCCGCGCTTTTGTGCTTACCAACACAAAAATGTCTTTTTACCATCAATATCACGAGAACCTCCTCCAACTTTTTGCAGTCAGCTCCAAATTTGAGTGTCCTAAGTAAATTTCATCATCAGCTAAGTTAGTTATATCACTAGCACCCTCTTTAGCAGATCCTGGGTTAAACACCTCAGATTCTAGAACAGATCCTTCAAGAATACTTGCTGGTAAAATCATGTTTCTTTTTCAATATGAAGTTTTTAAGTCTTCATCCCCAGAGGATGCACCATTTTAAACTGTGGGCTCACATTTGCACCTATTGGCTTTCAATCCCTTGTTTTAAAAACTTTGCTGTAACATTTTTCATTTCAAATCTCAGAAACCAGGATTGTTGTTAATGTCCACAAGTGGCAAAGCATCCATCCTTAAATGAAGGCTCCAATCTGGCAGAAAATAAGCTTACAACCTATGTCAGTCATATATCAAATAACAAGAAAGGCTGTTAATATAATTATCTTCTTATTGCTATTTTGAGAGGCACAGTAGATTTTGATGAAGCTTGTAGTAATAGGATCTCTTATGCCATAACTTACAAGCATGTCTGTCTTGAACAATTTTCCACATGGGAAATTAATCACGTTCTGCCTAATGGGAGGAAAAATATCCATCTGCAGTTTGAATTGGATTTGCCATGGTCAATTGGACATGGGATTCTTCTTCATCCCTGCTGATAATCTGAGGTGTAGCGTTGCCATCCAAATTCCATCCAAAGATGGAGGTACTTCACTGATGGGTGATATTTTTATGCAATGCTCACAATGAAATAAGTCAAATATACCAGCATGGCATAGCCACAAAATTGGATAGTGCATATTTCAGGTATTGTAGATAATTACTGCAGAAACTACCTCCCAGTAAATTTCAGTTCCAGCTTCTGTATAGTCCAAACATACTTTGATGTTACTTCTGTGAAAAATAAATACTCAGGCCAGATTTAGGAAGCAGGCAACACATCTCTCCCCACCACTGGACCTATACAAATCACCTGGAGCCAGGCCAGGATGAAACGCCAATCTGGCTTTGCTCAGGACCGCACTAGGAGATGCAGCTCAAGCCACCATTTTATGGACCCACATTCTGAAGGTGTGAAACAAGTTCCTGGGTCACACAACTACCTAAAACGTTCATGGTCCTCCCTCTGCTGTGTACCTGTATCTTGGTGGTAAAACAGGAGTGAATTTATATAAGGCAAGGGGTTGCATACTTGAAATCACAACACCAGCAGCTCCACTCAGCACAGGAGCGCAAGACCTCACAGCAGAGCCACTGGCCATCCAAAGACGCACCACTGGGCAGAAGGTCCCTGAAGACGTGACTGGATGCTGAAGGTCCCAAAACACTGAGGCTGTGCTGCAGTTCTGACTGACATACGACAAGGTATCAATGACAGCTCAAGAACTCACAGGTCTCATTCAGGTGTACACCACAGACATTTATTCCTAGATGTAAACTCCTGCAAGAGACCACAAGGAATTGAATTGAAGGTTCCCTATGTGCCAAGCTAATGACTCAGCTGGGGGCTGGCTGTTCTTTATATCTCCACCAGCACTCAAGAATGAACTGTCCAGAAATTGGGGCTGCCCTTCCCTAAGGTTTTTATTGAGATAATTTGCCAAATTTCAGGTTCGGGTTTGGATTTTAATCCCTTCCTCTCTCCTCATCAAATACCTGCTGTGGAGAGTGAATGTCCTGGTGCTGATTCATCTCTACTGTGTATCTCAGAGATACACTTTAGTTGAAAAATCCAAATTTTGTTTTCAGTTCCAGTGGAAAAAGAGCAAGAAAGAGAGACTCAGAAAGGGTAAGGGAAAATAAACCAGACAACTAACACTTCAGCTGGCACCAGAGATAAAGGTGTTTCCAGGTAGCAGGAAAGGAAGCCAAAAAGATCTGTGTCTCTGGGATCCCTTGACTTTGCCATTAAGAACCAGAACACAAAGTTACTCAATGTTTCTGTAAGGCTGAAAGACTAAAGGAAAACAGGATGGCTTAAAGTAAAAAGGAGTAACCGTATGACTGGAAACTATGAGTGCCCCTAGCCAAGCACCCAAAGGAACTGAGTAACGTTCATTAGTCAGTGACTTTATTAGTACTTGGGACTTTGGACTGCTGAGCAAGATTTAAACCAAAAAGATATTCTGGGGCATGCTACTCTATTTATGTTTGAACAGAATTCAGCCTCACCCCACGTAATGTTTTTCCGTTCTGAGTTGAGCAGAACAAGCCCTCACTTTTTCCCTGGACAGGGTAAAAGTGGGTCCCCTTGTGGGATCAGCACAGTGGAAATGTCACTTCCCAATGAGCAGTGTGAGGACAGGGGGTGATGGCTGGAGAGGAGTGGTCCCTTCTGCAAGGAACCTGAAGATATTTTCCAAAATATATATTCCCAGAGCAGAAACACACCATCCCAGACACTGTACAAACACAAAACAGTCTCTGAGATTAATTTGTTCACAATGAAAATGCTCAGTTCCACTGTGGCTTTTGATCAAGTTAATACATAGCAGAGAGCTGTCGAGCACCTGAATTAACACAGGGCACCTGTGCAAAACAAAATCCGGTCATACACCTCAAAACTACCCAACTATAAAAAATACTCAGCATTAAAGGCTGCCTGTTCAGCAGCTTGGTGATGCAGCATTTGCCACAGAAACACTGGGTTAGATTCAACCACTGGTAAGGTCCTGTGTAGGAAGGGATGGAGATGGGGAGAGAAGGGAAGCAGGACCAGTGGAGCCCCGCAGATAAATTCCTCTGACACCCAACAGCCTTCCACTGCACTCATTTGCAAGATGCACAAGAGACCATTACCTGCTGCGTTACATAAAACCATGTTGTTGCAAATGGATTTGAAAGATTGGGATTTTTCCTTACAGACAGAAAAGAATGAGGAACTAAAAAGTATTTCTTGAAACTACTACAATGGTTAGTCTGCAACAGGAGACTTCCTGAATGCAATACTCATACGTGTACACTTCAAAGAGCACATTCAGCTGAAGGACTGGTGTTTTGGTGACAAGAACTGTACTAGCGCCACTTACAGATCAGAGGGGTGTTGTCCAGAAATCATGGGGTTTGGATTAAAACCTGGAGTAGTTTAGGAAAACACCAGATCTGGAGAAGTTTTTACTATTGGTAGGCTTAAATTCTTCTTTTTGAGGCCAAGATCTTACAATCACAAACTACTGACCTTTCATGTCCAGTTGCTACATACTCTGAATTAATTTTCATCACAATCTTTTCACAGTACGACTCTGAATACCAATCATAAAAATACAGCACTGGAAAGGAGCTCAAGAGATCAGCAAATCTATCACCCTGATTCACAGCACAATCAACTCTACCTATGGTACTGCTCAAGAAGCCTGTTTAACTTGTAGTTATGGACCACCAGAGATGGAGACTCTCACTTCCTAATGCAGTTCAAATCCAAAATCACCTCTCTAATGCACTACAAGTAAGGAGAGTGCACATTCAGTATAGTTGAGACACGAAGAGAAGTTTAGTCCTGATTCATCACTGTACTTCCCCCTTTCACCTGGTGTAAGCCCATGGTTTCAGTAAATCTACCTTAGCACACATTCAAGTAATGACCAGTTCCAATGACTTTGCTCTCTAAGGTGAACCTGACTTTTCGAGGAAGGGACACAGTCAGGAGAAGACTAAAAAGGGGCAAAGGACTATGTGCAAGGAGCCTGATCACTTGTTAAAGACCTTATCCAGCATGTAGAGGAATTGAAAGAACTTCTTCCATTCGCTCATAAACACTGTGTCAAGCCTTAGCTCACACACACATCTTGAGCATTTCATAAGTATGCACTTCCCAGTCTTCTTTCTTTCCCTTCTCTTAAAGGAGAGCCATCTGAATCCCAAGCAGATCCTTAAATCACTCTGACTTGATAGACAAATCTCATTTCAAGTACCTTCTTTTTCATGTTATTTACCCAGAAAAAGTACCAGATGAGTCTTTTTCACAGGTGTTTCTTCTGATTTTCTTTGGATGACAGTTTTCCACATTGTTTATTTTAACTCACATTTTAAAAATTATTTTTGCTCATGTACCAAGAGGGCAAGACAGGTGCATTAGCTATTGCACAGGTGCTTAATTAAATAACTATTACTTGAAAAAGAGGGAACTGAAAAAAGCTTTTTAAAAATATTCACAAAACAAAGAACCCTATTTCTGATATTTTTGAAGGCATACAGAACATTTTGTTTCTAATGACAAGCAGATCAATCCCCTGCAGTCAACTATCCAGACAGCTCAGATGCCTGGGAGTGATTCAGGAGGGTCACTTCTGAGTCAGTTCAACAAGTCAGGTTGCTTTAGATCATCTTATAAAACCCCCAGGAAACCTGTGTTAGTAACAAACCACAGAATAAACTCAGAGCCCCCAAGGAACCCCAGGCATCACAAATGATGAAAAGAAAAACTCTCTCTTGGCCCTTCCTAGGCATGGCAATAGGGAAACACTGCAGAAAGGGAAGTGCACATTTCTGAATGAAAAAGCCATTAATTAGAAGAGTCTGGCTCTGGGACTAGCACAGATCAGAACCAAACAGTGATATCAGAGCCAATGTCTCACTGCTGTGAGTGAGAACCCGGACCAGCTACACGACAAGATTAGAAACATACGTGGCATCAGTGAGCCTCTGGGGGACAGCAAACCATTTCAGGCTATAGACGAGAGAAGAAGAGAGAGGTGCATGGTGAGGACAGTCCCCTCACCACGTACTGACACTGAGATGGACCCAAAGGACTTCAGAAAGGGACACAAACACCCGTGCTGGTTACTCTGCAGCATCACAAGAACCTACATGTGGCTGAAGGGGCTGAGGAAGCCAAGAGAAGCTGCATCCTTGTGCCAGAAACAAGCACCATGCAAGAAGGACAGAAGCAAGAGACAGCAGTTAATGAGACTGAAGAGGATTATCCACTCTCCCCAAGGACCCACGGGTAAATACAGGTTTTTCTGCAAGCATACTGATGCTCTTGACACTCAGGATAATAGCTTTCCTTCCATTGTATTAAAATAGCTAACCAATTTGAAACAGAAGTCAGATTTCCAAACACACACATACACACACACACCAGGAACACAGTGACACTTTAGAAAACAGGAGCTGGGGTCAGATGACACTTGGGCTCTTCTGAAAATTTCCTGCTGGAGCTTTTCACGCTGTAAAACTATCCTGAAATAATTTGAACACTCCAGGCGGAAAAGCCAGCTGCTTCCCTAGGTCAGCCTGGGATCTGCTCATGAGATCCTTCGCTTGCTCACCCAAAATAATCACATTCTTGGGAAGGAGGCTTTTGCTGCCTTCCCCAAGATCCCGAAAAAGCCCAGTCTGTGATTCCCATATGCCAATGGGAGGTTCCTATACCCTGTCTGTACCAGCCTCTATTTGCGTGAGGCTGTGTCTTATGAGCTCAAGCACATTGCTTTGAAGGAGGACAAAATGGGAGTGAGAGACTGTAAATCGCCTGGGAAGAGCAGTACTTAGCACTCCCTGATGCTCTCAGGCCTACACTCTTACCAACGCCAAGAGAAACTGTGCCTTGGGCAACCTAATCCAAACCAGACTTCTTGTGGGAAGCAGCCAGGCACTGCCAGGAGGAGAGACTGGGCTCCTATCACCTCCCCTCCTTCACACTGTACCACAAAAGCCACAGATCACCCTGCATGCCCCACCAACTGCCTCAGCCCTTTGATGCCCAAATTCATATTCCCTCCTTGCACCTGCCACCCTCCTGTCCTCTGTGGATGCAGTGGTGAACCATCCTCTCTTAGTTACACTACTGCACATGGCAGCAGCCAAGAAACAGTTTTTCCTTTTCAAAGAAATAATTTCACCATAATGTAGTAATTTTATTCCCCAATAATTAAAAAAGCTTAAGCTCCAACTCACATTTCCGAGCATTTTCTCAGAAGGGAGGAAAACTAACAAAAACATTCATAGCCATCACTAGAACCACCCCTGTGAAGGGCCTAATTCCCTATATTGCTTTAATTAAAAGCAGATGAATAGCAGTCTCCCAGCCTAGAAACCTTTAAGAGAAAGAAAGTCAATCTATAGGCTTATGAAAATAAAACAGGAGGAGGGAAACAAACATAAAAATCCTGCCAGTTTTAGGGCTTACCAGAGGATTACAACATCTAGGCTCTCTTTTCAAGGGGAGGTGAACCAGGGAATGGACGGTATGGAGAGGACACAACCATCTCTCGGAACAAGCATCATGCGCAGGGAGCTGGCAATGGGAGAAGAGGAGCAGAAAGCCGCAGAGAGAGGCAACACCCTTGCCCACACGTTTTTGTCTTCACTGCTTGGAAGAATGCTCCTATCTGCTGACACCACAGAATAAAGGATCTGGTTTAATTGAAAAAAAAAAAAAGAAGGGGTGGGGGCCGGGGGAGAAAATCCTTACAGATGATGATGAGTATAGCTGACCTTCAGTGAAACTGAGAACAACTTGGTGAAGAATAATCTAATCCATAAGAGCAAAACATTTATCATCACTGTTACAGCAAGAGACCACCCTGCTCCAGAGGACATCTGTGAACAGATGTGAGCAAGGAGGCTTTAAGCACGGCAATAAAGGCACCGGTTGGGCATAGGTATTTACAGAAGAACTTTAGCGCTGCACTGTTTGAGTGCTACACAACGCTTTATGGATTTATTCTTTTAACGCCACAGGAAAATATGGCAATTCTAGTTTGTCTCTCTTTTTTCCCAATAACAAAAATGAAGAGAGTCTGGGGTAAATCTCAACCCTCTATATCCCACCTGAGTCCCCAGATCTTCTGTTTTCTATTTGTAAAGCACCTCTGGCGGTGGGGAAAACTAGGGATGAGTCTTAGAATTAATAACTAAACATGGGCTTAATTGATGATTCCCAAGATTGTATCCAATGGTTGGAGGTCAGAGAGAAATTGAAAACGAGCCCCTTAAGTGGGCTCCAGCCACCCTCACCTGTTCACACACGCGCAGGGCAAGCCCATGCGTGATGGTGGGTGAGGGACGTCATCTCCGTGGCTTCACAGGAGCAGTATCGACACATGCCCAGCAGGCAAGCACAGAATGAACCAAATTCAACTGGTCTTCCACTTGGGCCAGAGGAAATTAAAACCTTGTGAAAGTCACTTTGTCTTAGAAAGAAAGCAAATTTACTTTGCTTAGCTTTATTACATCTTAGCCTTCTTATCAGTTTGATTTCATTCTTAAGTCATTTTAAACCCTAGTGTCATATTATCTGGCAGCTACAGCGATGGGCTTTATACAGAAAAACACAGGGAAAGGGTTTTCAAAAGCACCCAGACCCGCTGTGACTGCTCCTGCTGAAGTCAACAGTAAATCCAATGATACCACCAGGAGCAGAGGTCAAGGCTGAGTAGGCTTGATGCTACACAATTTATGGGTGGGATTTTCAATCTCTTCAAAAACGATTACTAATAACAAAGTATATTAAAAATAAAAAGCTAAGTTGTGACCCTGAAAATATTTACATATGTGCCTAGCTCGCAGCTTGTAAGTAATTACGGGGGGCCTGATTTCTCTCGCTTTCTCTAATGTAAGCCAGGAATAAGAGTCCAGATGCGTGTGGAAAACCTTGGCTCAGGGACAGGGTCATCTACAGTGATTTTGGTGGAATTACTCATGCTCTGCAGAGCTCTTGAGCACAGGTCTGCACACAGCAAGACTCCTTAGAAACACTGGGATCTTCCTAAACCCACTGTCACACTGACATGTAAAAATACCAAATGTGAAACAGGAGTTTTCTGGCTGTACTAGTGCTGGATATCTGCAGAAACACCATTAATACCCACTTACTTCTAATCAACCATAGTAAAACGTGGATCTGAAAAAGAGGGCTAGTTAAGAAAAACTGGGGAAGGAAAAAGTGTTTTATTATTTGTGCAGCTCTGACACTGTGACATGAATTAACCTAACTTCAAAGGATGAAACATCATTACAAAGCATTGCATTAAGTATAACCATTTTCAGGCTACTATGCAAACCCAAGTGAAATAATATTATGGGTACAGGATTATTCTAGTTCCCTATTAATCCCAAAAGGAAGAGGGATATGACTTATTTTCTCATCCTGACAAATCATCTCAAGACGCTGCTGAATCAGACATACTTGCAGCTTAAGAGGAAATAAGTAAAAATGTTCAGCTTTTATTACTAAGTTTGAAGATTCTTTAATGAATGCAATGAATGTAAAACTAAACCTCATTTTAAACCCCTCATTGTTCACTGTATAAATCCTTAGATTGTGTAGTTACTCTGGAATGGAGAAAGAAAAGAGCTAGAGGAGGTCACCTCCCTGGCTATTCGTTTCCAGGCAGTTTCACTCCCAGGTTCCTGCACAATACAGCAGTCTTCACTGCAAATGTTTCAGGGGAAATGCTTTCCTTGCATAAAGGCTGCAACTGTTCCCACTGCACTGAAGCCATAAAACTATTGCAACTGAACCAAAACTTGATAACAGCTTAATAGCATAAAGCAATATTTGGACTAAATTGAACCTGATCATATCACTCTAAAATTCTTTTCAAAGATAAAAGGCTTTTATTTATAGTCTTTACTTACACTCAAGAGACTCTGACATATTTTAACTAACCTGCCTTCCTTGTCTTCTTAACCTTGGTCCCTTTCCAAGAAAAAAGATGTCATCTGACCACAGATGGGGCTTGATTTTCAGCAGCAGAATTAACCCACAACACAAATCCCTTGTGTTTATTCACTGAGTGATGGGGCATGTCCTGGGGAGTGAGCTTAGCCAATATTTCCTTGATGAATGGGGTGGAGGGGAACAGGCTTGAGGTACCTCTGTTACCACATCAACCGCTTGCATGAAACAAATCTCTGAATCCCACCTACTCCAACTCTTCTGGCTTCATAGACACCACTGGGAGAGCAGAATATGCCAAGACCCACCAGTGGATCAGTGTCACTATTACTGGGACTCACTGAATCTCCCCACATACAGGTTCCCCCGTGTTGACAAAACCTTCGCAGTCTACCGTACTGCAGAAACATGGCTTAGATGGTGCAATCCTGGCTACAAACACAGACTAATTGGACCTCAGGCAGAGCACACCACAGCCTGCCCTCCACCCACTGAGTACACACAGGAGGGACTTCGGAGCTGCCCCTGCAGTCAGATACTGTGTCAAATGTACACAGCATCTGCATGGCACTACACCAGCCTCCCCAGCTGAGCAAGGCTAATAAAAGGACAACTGAGCAGCATTTAGAGACCAGAGAGCATCAACTCACCCTTCTCTTTGACAGGGCTGGAAAAAATAACATTTTTGTCTAGGGTGAGGGAAAGAAATTGAAAACTGAATGATATCGCAGGTTGAACAATGCCATGATCGAAAGAAAATCTTTTCCCCATCTCTGAGGGTCTTTTTTTGACCTGTGTCTGAGCGTCTTTTTCAGTCAGGTCTAGCAAGTGCCGCCTCTGCATACAACATGGCTCGCATCTGCTCCAGTCCTGGCTGGTGGTGGCCTCACATGAGATGTTGCAGTCCCCAGATCCTGGACACCTCATCTGCCTGCAGGAGCACTACCCTGAAAATGTCATGCCTTCATTTCCCTAGACCCCTTCCCCAGGCTGATCTCTGGGAAGGAGCAGGGATATAGGGGTACCTCACTAACTTGGCTTTGTTACAGCAAGACCAAGGAGCAGGAAGAGAGGCCCAGGCAGGTGGTTCAAGCAAGCTCCTGGTGTCCGGCTGCACACCCCTGGTTGTGGGATGCAGCAGGGAGCAGGGGGGTCAAGCAGGGCAGTATCACACTCCAGCAGAGCAACTTTTGCTTGGCAGAGAGCATGCTCCTTCCAGCTGCGGGCAGCCCACTGGTGGCTGTCCCATCCCCTGTCACCACGTACCAGAGGCAACAGTAAGCAACCCCTTCTTCTCCCAGCCCCTGGAAGAAGGGGGTGGCTGGGACATTGTGCAAAAGTAAATATTTATGTAGCTGGGGGCTTCCTTCCCCTGCCCTGTATTTTCTCCCCTTCTTAAAATGTCACAGATCAGCTGTTTTCATAATTGTGCAGGAAATGAGTTCCCTGCTGGCTGGCAGCTTAACACCCGCATGTGCTGGGTCTACTGTGGCTGCACCGCTCATCTCTGCTGCTGGTTCCTGCATCTACCCAGGATCTTCAGGGGATGGATTTGGCCAGAGGGGAGTCAGAGCAGTCAGGAACACGGGCAGAGAACTGCATAACTATGGTAGAACTTCTCATAGCTGCAGCTTGGAGGGACCCCCATCCCCTGGTCCACGGATCAGATGATGATCCCAGGAGACCCGACACTCTGTTTATGCCACTTCAGAGCAAACATCTAAACCAGACTAACACAGCTTCCTGCCTGCACGCAGCGGCGAGTGCACTCAGGAAATTCAGGCATATTTCAAGCTTGTGACTTTTTCTTTGTTCTTCGGACAAAGCCTTGTTCACTAGAGATGTTGCTAAAAGGATTATTATCTATAGGAGATTTCTCTTCCCAAGAGGAAATCTGCTAAACACACAATTCTGCATTTGCTCTGTTTTGTAGGACCTGGGATTAAGACAGGAGTATTTTCCCTTCTGTTCTCTACATCTAATGATTTAAATAGACCAGCAGTGACGCCATCGCCTAGTGGGAATAGGTACAAGTGCCTTTACCCTGTACTCTGGTCTAAGGGTTTTACTGCTTGCCTGAGAGGGTACCAAGCTATTCTCTGTTTGATTGGAACAGCTGCAAGAATTTGGTGGGAATCACATCTAACAGCGCACTCAGTGAAAAAGTGAAGTCTGCCCACCAGCCCAAACACCTCCAGTAAAACTCCATCAAGGGCCAAACTAGATTGCAAATGTTTTGCTTATACCAGGTCAGCCCTGTGCTGTTTAGAGCCCTCCCTGAATATGAGAAGGGACCTGCAAGTCTAAACTTGCTGATGCTTAGGATGTAAAAGCAGACGGAATGTAATTTTCTGCTCTTTATTTAGAGGTGGCAAAACCCTGATAGAAAATGACATGGTGAAAGTGCTTAACTTCAGACCCAAGGAAATTTGAGAGCAAACATTAATTACCTCCATCCTGAGTACAAGCCTGGGGCCCGTATTAGCACCTCTCTGAATGGGAGAAGCTCAAGAGGATTGAATTTCCCACTTCTAGGACTCACTTTCTTTTCCTCATCTACCTACCCTTGGTTTCCTCTTTCTAATTCCCACGTTATTTCCCTCTCTCCACCTCAGCTTTCCCATTAAACAGGACTACCACTCAAAAAAATCACAGAGGGGGCAGACACTGCCATGGGTTATTTCATTATAGTGGAAATAGATTCAGTCTGGCAAATCCCTGCCTGTGGTATCCCCTCATTCTGCTCCTGAGTATAAAGATCCCCTTATGAGTAAGGACAAACGTGTTCATGAGAGCCTGAAAGGAGCTGCACTGTGGAGCAGGGAGGTCTGCAAACACACCACACTTCAGAACATCAGAACACAAAAAGCTTAATAGATAGGGAGAATAAAGCAGGAGAAATCACTTGCGATCAAGCAGCAGATTTCCAGGTTCACTGTTTCAAATCCACAGGAAAAAAAAATCATAACCTATTTTAAGCATGTGAATATATAAATAAATCATCTGGCCCAGCCAAAAGGCAAAGTGGCCTGAAAACAGATTCAAAAAGAGGTCTAAGACTATTATTTAGCTATGAAGCTCAGCTGGGCTCTGGTCTCCTCTATTCCTTAGGCAGTTTAAATCTGAATAGAACAGACAAGATCAGGCAGAGAAGTAGCATCCAGGGGGAGTGTGTAGAGTCTGTGGGGCTGCAAAGCCATCCGAATCCCTGGCAAGCTGACTCCCATGTTAAAAAGCACTTTCAGTATATGGGCCATTCGTTGATGGATTGTGGGAAAAAGTCAGATTTCAACCCAGAGATGAAGACAAGCAAACCCTTATATAAAGCCACCCTCTCCCCAGCCTGTGGGTTGAATTCAGAATGCTCTCAGACTTGCTACATACCACCCACTTTAGATTACAGACTTGCAGAGTTATTTTTAAAAAGTAATTATAGTAGTAGAGGGTACACTCATCTGGAATGGCTGCCCGAGGAAACGACGAGCCCAATGCAGCTCAAACTGCTTTTCAAGTCTATAATCGTGTTTATTTATTGCCTTTAAAAACAAGAATCAAAATCCAACTAATTTCTGAGTTAAAACGTCTGTGTATTTCCCCAAGGAGTCCAAGCAGCTATACTGCACTGAAAACCTGCCCTGGCCTTTTCTTTCTAGCATAGAGCACTGAAAAAAAAAATAGAAAATCCCCATTAGCTTTGACTTCAACCAAAACCAAACCAAAACCCCCTTCCATTCTTTGCTTTCCCTTGAAACCGTGGTTTAATCATTACAAAACTCTCATTAGGAGACTCACATGATCTAATGAGAGGTATGTCATGTTCTGGATATGTTGCTTTCTGCCCAGACGTAGTTTCTGGTTGAACAGAATACCAGCTCTTAACCTATGTGAGACGAGCAACTAAAAGCCCCAGGAAAATATTCTGTAGGTTTTTCCTATTCCAGCCCCTCATTTCAGCCGTTAGCTGGTGGATTTTGGATCTGTACACTGGGAAAGGACTTAGAAGAGACTAAAAGAGAGGGAAGAGGACCAGGTACTTGGGCAGATGCCAGCATCTTTTTTTTTCCCCTCCTTTTTCTTCCTTTTGTAACAAAATCAGACCTTTGACTCATGCCCCATTAATGCCCAAAGACCTCCAGAAGGCCTGACAACACCTGTGAAACAGGCTCAGCATGCCGAACCAAAGGCCCCCCCTGCCCTCCATTACATGGGGCTCATTACAGCCCCTTCCTCGGTGGGCAGCTCTGAAAGCTGGCAGGCACTGGCAGCTGCCTTTTCCACAGCTTCTTCAATAGGAAGGAGCCTAAGGGCATCCTATGACCTCACGCTTGATGGCTTCATCTTTCAACCAGAAAAGACTTAAACCCTAAAAATATCTTCACGTAGCCCGAAGAAAATAATACGTCTGCCTGCCCCCCTTGAAATCATCAATCCTCCTGCCGCCCCGCCGAGGAACAGCCACTTCCTCCCGGCAGCCCCTTCAACCCTTCAAGCTCAGAGCCGACAGGAAATCCATTCTCCTCTTGTGAGAGACAGGAGATGAATTTTCCGCAACAGCTCTCCTAGCAAGGCAGAAAATAGAAAGAAACAATAGAAAGCGCTTTCTTAAACAATAGGAGCTGCTGGAGAGCAGCTCACCAGAAGCTCGGCATCACCCAAATCCTAAATAAACTGGAGTGGAAACAAGCCAAGGACCTGCTAGCCATCTTGCTAACACACTACCCTGGCTCAAATATAATTTCATTTTAAACCCAGAGGCACTTTCCCCTTTCAAAGAACAGACAGGAAAACTAAAAATATGTATACTAAACAGAAATTATATTGCATTATGGAGTGGTCCCCAACAAGCTCTCCATAGCTGTTCAAGGCCCCGGCATCCCATGCCACAGTGCCATGGGTCACCTCCTCACCCCTGGCAGATCCTCTGAGGCGGGGACAGGGGACTGTGATGCTGATACACTGCAGGTGGGTGGAAGGGGGTGGGGGGCAGAGCCCCTCTTTCTCCACCTGAGAAAGTTTGCTGCCTCAGTAAAGCCCAGCAGAACATCTCGGTTGTGTTATACAGGTAAGGCTCAGCAAACCAGATATCTCAGACTCTGTGTGTGTGCCTATCTCCCCTGCAAGACTACAGCTGCATGTTAAAGGAATGCTATTTATGATAACTTAATTCATATTTTAATCTAAAAAGATATGACTGGATCTAATATAAAGATAATTTTGTCTGATCTCTCCTTTTTTTATTCTTTAAGCTACTTTTTGACTGTCTCTGAACTGCTGCAACCCTTCATTTCTGTGTAGGTCAGGAATTCAAAATGACTCCGGAGAAAAGTTAAAATCACTTACTAACAGCTTGTTGCCCTGGCTCAGAGCACTTCAGGAGAGGATAATCAAAAATGGAAAACAAAACTGAAATTCAATATATTTTTGCACATAAAATCCATCTAAGAATTAGGACAGGGAATGCACTTCCTGGGCAGCTAGCAACCAGCTCTCCAAAGGAAAAAATAGCCTACAATAAGAATATCTCTGAGATTTCTAAGGGTTCTCCTCAGCCAGCATGCTCCTTACAGTCACCATGCCCCCTGCCTCCCAAGGTGGGCAGAATAAATGTTGGAAACACCATGCATGCACTGACCGCCACTGAAATGCAGCCCCTTTGACAAAATTACACATGGCAATATCCTAATTTTGCTTGATTTACGCAGGTGAACGTGAACTGTTGGATCTGAAGGTCACTGCGGTGCTGGTTGTTACGATGAGGTCGTCATCTCTGTTTCAATGCAAGAATAACTGCCCAAGATCTCTGAACAAAATGCTGTTTCTCCTCCAGCCCGCAGCAAAACAAAAGGAGCAAAGTTGGAATACGCACAACCGAAAGGAAAAAAAGCTGCTCTCATCACCATGGGCAAAATCCTGCTGTTGCAAATCTGCTCAAGCCTTTC
Source organism: Athene noctua (assembly GCF_965140245.1). Taxonomy (NCBI): domain Eukaryota; kingdom Metazoa; phylum Chordata; class Aves; order Strigiformes; family Strigidae; genus Athene; species Athene noctua. Next base: position 53,722,478 of record NC_134041.1, read on the forward strand.
TCCTCAGCTTCCTCTTCCCCAGAGACAATGCTGGAAAGGGGAGGAGAAAAAAAACCCAACACACCAAACCGAAACCAAAAAGCAGACATATCCACCTGGAATGCAGTTCATTGGCGGATCTCCTTCCCCACTGCAGCCCACGAGCGGCAGAAATGGAGGCAAGAAAGATCCCGGCCGGCACTGGCGAGAGGTTATTCCCCATCCTCCTGCATTGTGCAAAATGGGGAGGCTCCCGCCTGCCGGCACCCCTCGCCAGCCCCAGGTATCTGGGCGGTGCTGGGATGGCCTCCCGCGCCCTCTGTGACCGCACCTCTCCCTTCCCGCAGCCCTCCTGACTCACACATGGGGCTAGGCTCGGCTAGGGCTCACACCCCTGGTTCCCGCTTTGCTGGGGGAACAGCCTCCAGCAAACCTCGGGCCGGGGGAGGAGGAGAGGCTGGGGCTTCTCTGGGGAACCGGGAGCCTTGCCCAGAGATTAAGCAGTTGAGCAAAGCCCTCCCAGCGCAGAGCAGCTCACCCCACTCCCCACCCACCATCGCTGGCACAAGCCATGCGCCACAGCTCGCGAGCAAAAAATGGGGCCAAACCTGCAGGGATCTTCCTACTACCCTGTATTTGCTGCCTGTCCTTAAAATGCCTCAGCAGTCGCACCATGTGTTCCTGCTGCCTCAGGGCCAAGGAAGGAGAAAGCCCCAGAGACCTCTTTGAGACAGTGCTGGGGCACTTCTCTTCTTGGGGAGAAAGCAGGTCATCAGGGGCACAGAGTGGCCAAACAACAGCTGGTGACATGTCAACCTTCCCAGTGCCCCAGGACACAGCTGGCAGCATGTGCCCTGAGAAGGATGGTTTCCTCCTTTCTTGCCCTAATTAAGGAAGCAGAAATATCCAAGTGGGAAAGAAAGGAAGAGAGAAGGTGCCACTCTGGCAGGGTCTCCCAAGCGGTGGAGTCAGGGACTGAAGCCAGGTTGGGGTGTTGTTTCCGTAGCTGCCTGACCAAGATGGTAGGGCAGCCTGCACCAACCCCCCTGGTCCCCTGGGATGGGACTCAGCTTCTGAAGAGTAAGGAAAATCAGGCAAACAAAGCAGTCTCCTTGAGCGGGATGTCTCCCTCTCCAGGCAGCAGGGAAGCTGCAGAGCAGGCACTGTGTGAGGATTTTCCACTTTCAGCACAGCCTCTGCAAAAATCTCCTGTTTTTTCAGTGGGGCTCAAACCTTGTTAGAAGTCCTGGCACGGACCAAGCTGGAATCTGGGTAGAAAGTGCAAGGGGCTGCCATCATCAATGCCCAGCCCTCTGTGCCACAGAAAGCCCAAGCCTCTCTCCACAGCAGGGATCTGCAGCCCAGTAGCCAGCATGATGTGATGATTTCGTGCCGTGCAGTGCCTTTTCCCCAAGGCTGCACTTTGTAAGACATGGTGGAGAAAGAAGAGTTGACATCCCTCCAATTTCAGCTTCGTGTCCAGATGGCTCTTCCACTTAGTGCCAAGAGAAATGAAGAACAATGCAAGCCCTGGTGTCTTGGGTCAACCACTGCAAAACTTAATCCCAGAGTTACATTGCCCCGTCTCTGCCATTTGTATTTGCCACCATGATCTTCAGAAGCTCTGCAGACCAGTCTTCTCTTTCCAGCTGCAGTTCCTTCATTAATTACCTCAAAATCCCTGAAATAAAGAGCCCAAATCCATAACCTCTTCTCTCTGCTGATACAGATATAAAAGTACCTGACAGGGAGGGAGCAAAGCTTTGAGTCCACACTCCACAGATTGCTCTTCAGATATGCAGCATGAAGGGTGATGGAGAAATCAGTGCATTGCAAATGGGCTCAACCAACAGCTGCACTGGAGCAGCCAAAGAGTGCTTTTCATCTGTCTTCTTACAGTGACAAACCATCTTTGGTCTAGAAAGGGGGTTTTGCAGCAAATTTATTCTGACTCTTCCACAGTCTCCCTCCATCCTCGCAAACAAAAATTTCATACTGCCAACTACAGAAATACTCTCTGGCCACCCCACAAACAGGGTTTCTTACATGATTTTCTTCTGCCTCACCTCTCCTGATGCAGACTTTTCCAACAGTAAAAAGGAGAATCAGGGAGAAGAAAGGGAAGACTCATGGAAATAAGATAAAATAGGGAAAGGGGAGGAAAAAGATCAGTTTTGTCCTCTTGGCATGGTAAAAAAAAAATCCCCAAAACCTCACAGAAAAACTGAAGGCAGGAGAGTGACTCTCAAAAAGTAAAACAAAACTACAAAATTATCCACAGGATACCTTTTACAGGACTACCTGACACTGCTTATTATTTCCTTGCTCCTCTTCATGGCACTGAAAGTTGTAGAGTCCTCACTTGTGTAAGAGGGAAGTGGGGGAAAAATATGTATGAAGAAATTGATAAAAATAAGATAAAGGTGTCTAGAGGAAAGAAAAACTGCACTTTCCTGCTGTTGAACTCAGTATGGTCTCTCCTTGGAGAGCAAGGGTCTGAACTCTACTACACTTTCCTTTTTTTTTTTCTTACAGGTAAAAAGCTTCCAGCACAGTCAAATACTTAAGCTTGATTGCCCCAACAGGGAGGCACCTTGCTCAGTAATGTGCAGCTACATAACCACCCCAAACCAGCAGCGGTGAGTGCAAAGGGGGCTATCATTTGTGTGTAAAGCAAAAATCACAGCCAACACATAGCAAGCCAGCAAAGCCATAGCCATCTGCACCCAGATGGGGATGAAACCCGCAGCAAAACACTTTCTAGTACCCAGGGAATTTGTAATCTGTGCAGACAGTGGGAGGGAGAGAGATGTACAGCTGGGAGCTGAAAAGGGCAGTGAAGCATCTTTTGCTTTCCTCATAAATCAGGATCACGCACCACCATCCCTGCTTTGTGTGGGGTAAGCTGAGACATAGCATGACGGTGCCCAAGCAACAGGACCTGGACTGTCCAGCCTCTTGTCCCAGATACATGGCTGACCAGTGCTCCCGATCCTATTGGGGTGACAGCTGAGCACACGTTAGCCCTTTCCCCGTGGGAGGAGATGTGGGAGTTTGCTTTCACCCAGTGACACCCTCTGCATGCCCTCTCTGCCATCCAGATGATCATAGATAGACCAGGAGGGTGTCCCAAAGGCCATTCATCTCTTGGTTTAGGTATCTTCTCTTCTCCTTCACCACACCAGAAAAAGACCCAGCATCCTGGATTCCCCAGCCCCTGCTGTGACTGCTAAACAGTCAGGGCGTAGAAAGGGGGAGATTGCACTCTCCTTCAGGACCCACAACTGGCCACTGCCAGGGCTGGGTGGCCCTTTGGCCCAACCTGCTGCAGCCATCCCTCAGTTCTTCCTTTCCAGCCCTTCGCTGCAGCAGGAGATACAGGTACCACCACCCCCCACTTCTGCCTACTGAGCAGCGGCTGCACGGGCTGCTGCTGTGGCTCCACCACGCTATGGGTGACGGGCCAGTCAGGCCTGTACACACCCTCTGCCACAGCAAAATGACCTGCAAAGGTGGCTCCTCAATTCCCAGGCTCAGATCATGCCTTTATTTCAGGAGAGTCCCACAGCATTGCTGACACATGGGAGCCACAGGCTGGCATACGTTGACTCCCAAGCCAGACCTGATAGGGGAAGGTTGCCCAAGCCTGCAAGTGGGACAGGCAAACCCCAGGCACTCAGAACCCAGCACACAGAGTCACGCCAGCTTTGCTGAATCAGGTCCATAATAAGCAAGCAATATCATAACATATTCATAAAATCAGGATTTAAGTACAAACATCTGCCCTGCTGTTTTTTAATTAAGACAGTTTATAGCTAGGTATTCGTTTCAGTAATCCCCGGCTCCAGCTGCAGAAATGCCATGCGTATTCTAATTATGGCAGCGAGTTTATTTAACAGAGTTTGACAGTGTTTGACATTTAGCTGAGTCACCTTGTTCCTGGGTAAAGCAACAAGGGCTTTGCAGCAGTTCAACAAGAAAGAGGCAGAGATTTGATATCAAAAGTAGAACGTATATCACAGAAATTTTAAATTAAATACAGCTGAGGTCTATTCTATTCTGGCAGCTTCTCTCTTTGGGACACTAAGTCAACCCAAATGTTTTCCATATATAACTCTTCCCCTCAAAGACACAGAGCAGTACCATCTCCCTCAAGTTCTTGGAAGGTGGGAAGGGTAGGAAGTGTTGTAATGGGTATATACAATATATCTCATCCTCTGCAAATATCACCCACCCACATATCAGGACATCCATCACTAGGAACTGCACACAGCCCAAGAATCAGTCACCTGCATTCAGCCAACATTTTTCTAGGACAACATAAAAGAAATGGGCCATTGATGGTCAATACAGGAGGAACAACTGTTATTACCTGCAGATAGATATTTTCCTACAGCACCTCACCTAAAGCCATTTACGCTCCTGTACAGTGCTTTGCAAAGATCTCAAAAGGCTTTCCAGCAAGAAATGCAGGCCAGCAGTATCCATCCTCATCGTACAGAGGTTTCACAATGTGACTTGTCTATGAGTTTGTTGGTGGCACATCTGAAAAGGGAGCCCATGCTTGAGCTCCTCTCCTCATTCCAGGTTGGAAATGGAGGGCAACACCACCTCCCCCTGGCTGCAGAGGGTCTGGCTACAGCACAGAGCACTGCAGAAAGCAAACCCCGATCCTGGGGCTGCCTTCCAGAAGATCTGTGGAGGCTGCCAGGCTGCTGTACTGCTCTGCTGCGGCTCTGCTGCTTGCATCACGTATTTGCGCTGCTGGTTTTCAAGTCCCTGCTAGCCCTGGAGCTGTGCTCTCCACACATCTGGAGCAGCTGCTCTGCCTGCAAACAGCGTCAGGGACCACAGCAAGCTCCTGGAGAGGACTAAGCCCTCCCATCCCAGCGTCTCTTTACAGACCTTTGGGGAAGAGCTGGGATCTCCTTTTTATATTTAAAGACAGAACGGACCTTTTAACATTCTGAAAATACTCTGTTTATTCTGGCAGGCAGTGCATTGAGCCAAACTTTAAACCAACAGCCAGAATCGTGCAGTCAGACAATAGAGAGCTGGCCTGAGCACGCATTTCCAAGAGCATGCTGAGGTCTGGCTCATCTTCCCCATGCCATCCCTGCAGTCGCTGCTGGAAGAAGCCGTGTGGAAGTATGTGCTGTTATCCTGAGGAGAGGATATTCATCATGTCCAGGCCCTCTCTGAAAGCTGTCAGAAGGACAGCGACTTAGGCCAAAGAGATATTTACTTATCTTTTTGGCCAGCATTGCAGAAATCCCTGTTTGCATTTAACCTTTCTTCAGTTCCATTTATATCCCAGTGGCAACTCTGATTATTAATACTTTATTGTACAGTAACAGTGTCTCCAGTGCCATGGCATCCAGAAAGGAAGATGATGGTGTCTCTGGTCTCCAAATAGCCTCCCAATTGGTGGTCCAAGTTCAGGCTGTCTGGTTGCACCCCACGGGCACAGCCCCCCAAAGGCAATTGAATCCCTCTGCGTGGCAGGGCATGAGCCAGCCTGAACCTGAACAGCTGATACAAGACCCCCTGGGAGCTCTAAACGCCATGCCAGTTATTTTAGGGGGAAGTGGAGGTCTGGTATCACAAGGCCGCACGTATGAGCTCCCAAGGAAAAAGCATTTGTAAGAATGGAAACTGCAGTCCCCAATTGCTCTCACACATCTTATATTTAGGGCTTTCCCCACAGCATTACCTGGCAGAAAAGGGATGATTCTTTGCTTGGGGTCTTTCTGGCCTCCTTCAATAGGGAACTTGTCCAGAAGCTGCATCTGCAAAAGAAACAGAATAAACATCTTAGGGGGAAAACATGGGCTGGCCACATAGGAACCAGGGGATCTCTTGGTCTGTGTGTGGTTTAAAAGAGGATTAGCAAAGCAACTGCAGGAATTACTCTGCCTTGTTGCAGAGGAGTCTGTACATAAAAAGGTATGATACAGTTCACTCCAAGAAAGGGAGGGCAAGTTTCTGGCAGCACAGAAGAGCTGGGACAGAGCCCAGGCAGACATCCGAGCCTGGCTGTACTGCTGTTCTAAAATTAGGCTCTCATTCTTCGTTACAAACTCACGCCTTGTCTCTAATCCACTGCCTGCCCGCATTGGTGGAGAGAGTTTTTACCTGTCCGTGTGACAGACCACCCACCCGGCTAAAAATGCTGTTCAAGCAAGTGGATTAAAGTGTATCCAACAAAACACCCACTCTTCCTTCTTGCTGGCAAGGCACTGCTCACTACTGTGGTCCAGTAAGAGCACTCCTGCTTTCCCAGGGAGAAAGAGATGAGGTTTTGGGGAACATCTTCCACTGCAGTCCCTACATGGAGATGACAGCAGAGAAAGGGCAGCAGGGAGGGAGGACTGGGAGAGCAGAGCATCCCGGAGAACACCACCACCACAAATGGCCAGAAAGCAGAGCTCAAGGTGGGTGTGCTCTCAGCCCATGACAAGCACCCTTCAGCACATGGTTATGGACCACCTGAGCCAGAGTTTCACCCACATCAACTAAGATCTTGTCCCACCAGCTCCTAAACCCTGTCCACCACAATCACCTGTTTCTAAAACACCCCCATGGGCCAACCAGGCTCAGGATTATGTTGTACTGAAAAGTCACAACCAGACAAGGAGCTCAAAGGAGTATTGATGGCTATGGCTAGCTTGCATGGTGGAGGAGACTGCTGACCACCAGTAACCTTCTACGGAAGCAAGCCTAGGAAAGAAATATGCTGATCTGATGTTCCTAAACGATTCTTATAATTTCTCTTTGGGTGATGAGCCTGGATGGACCAGTGCCACTGAGGCTGAACGTGAGCTGAAAGGTCATGCACAAACTCAGCCAGAAAGAACAGAAGTACCTGCTCCAGTGGTACCTTCACAGACCTGGCCAAGACCATCCCCAGCCTACATACTGCCAGAGCCTCTCACCTCTCCCATTCACTCTCTGCACCCTTTCACTGTCATTCAGCCTGTGGTGCTACAAAGATGAATACCCAAATCTTCATATTCTATTTCATTTTCTCCCACATTTCAGACGTGCAGTGCAATGCTCTATGTCCCTGTAGATCCTACACAAACGCCCCAGCTCCCTTGGGCTGGGGGAACACTGAAGCTCCTGCCAGCCCAGTGACTTGTTTCCAACAGACCAGGAGAGATGTTATTCAACCCACAGTCCACAGGCCCTGTTGCCTCTGAGGAAGGTAAGGAAGGAAAGCAAATGGTCCTGTTACTTGACCTTGCAGGACCCCTACCTCCTCACCTGAACTGAATCTACAGCTCAATACAAATACCTAAAGTGGCAGCAAAAGCTGCAGGGGCAGGGGGAGCTGGTCAATCAGCATTTAGTCTCATCAATGCTATATGCCCAACAGTGAGGGTATGTGAGTTAACAGTGGTTTTGCTAGCTCAACAGATTTCCTTTAAAAAATATTTTTTTGCTAACATGGGAAAAAAAGCAGTCAGATTTTTTTAACTGTTTCTGTTTTAAGCACACAGAATCCTTCTCTTCCATCGCACACAACATCTCCAGCATTTTCACCATATGGTACAGCAAACCAAAGATCAAGAGGAAACTTGTGAGTAGAAGGAACATCTGTGCAGGAGAAAAAGTTAAAAGATCCCACATGTTTCCCCATCAGGGAGTCAGTATGGTAAATAAATAGAACATAGCTGTGCAGATTGTTAGCTAACTCACTTTTCTGCCTACAGAGACATGGTTTTTATTGAAAATGGGAAATTTTGTTTTCTTGTAGGTAGAGCTCTGGGTGTCTGAGGTCAGGCATGGGCAGGAGTTTTGTTCAAAGGGGGAAAAAAAAAAAAAAAAGAGGGGGAAGGAATCCCCACCAATTGACTTGAAGTTTCACTATTGCTACACTTTTAGCCAGGAAGGCAATTCTTACTTTACTACATGGTGACCGATTCAAGCTGGAACCGATACAGTCAAATTCCCATGGTTATTCTTGGAGTTAGATTAGCCTGGCTAATACGAGCCTTTTTAACCACATCAAGAGAGTCACAATGTGTATAACTTAGTGCTATTTATCTAAAGGGTGGATATCAGAAAAACAGATACAATAAACTGCAGCTGGAAGAGTTTGGCTAAAATTTCCTAGACTACACTTTCTGCCTTGGCTCTTGCCTCTGCTGCGAGGGTCTGGATAGCAGGGAGCTGAGGAGAGGCAGAAGCACTTGGGAGGCCACCAACACAATTCATGGGGACAAAGACTGTCCTAATGCAAAGGCCCCAGGAAGCACGGAAGACTTCTCATCTTCTTTGATATATGAAACAATATACCAAGGGGCAACATGCACATGTTTGTGCCAAACTGAGAGAAAGAGTGAAGTTGCTGCTCCTCTAAAAGGCCATACAAGGTTGAGCATCCATGGATGAGTGTGACAGTCCCTCCCTAAGCCCCTGACCCCAGATAACACTTCCATTGGCTAGTGGCTCAGCCCCTGGATCAATGAGTTGGATCTGATGTTTGTGCTGCCCCAGCAGGAGAGACAGGCTGGTGTTGGGCAGCTGTGCAGCAGGTTCAGGAGGAAACTACTGGCTGAATCTCACACATGACATGGGAAACCCAACAGACCTAAAAAGGATCTGAGCAAGGACATAAATGATGCTCAACAATTATGCCCCTGCCTCTGTGCTTGGTTGTTCTCATTAATGCCTAAAAAAGCACTCCCGGTGTGACAATGTCTGTACGGATGAGTACTAACAGCACGGAGAACCTGCAACACAGACTGGAAGGTAGTGATGGCCCTTCAGTTCTGCAGCACAGGAAACCCTCCAGGACATTAAAGCCAAACAAAGAGCAGCAGATGCAAAGCGCCTTCCTCAGCACTTCCCTGCACCCAGTTCTGCCATTCAAAGCCAGTGCAAGTTAGATCTTAAACCCTAGAAAAGCAGGATTCTGTATCCTCCCCGCCACAGAGAAGGATGCGAAGCAGAAGACAAGGAACATATGGACGCAGGGGAAAGCAAACAGCAATGGGCCCGAATGAAACATTCCAAATCTTCCCAGAGATGATGGGGTATCCTGAGCCAATGCCTAAAGCCCTGTTCAGTCTGGCTTTAGTAAGAGGAGGAACTACCCATGGAGATAAATGGAGCAGCCAGAAATGGAGGGAGCTAAGGGCTGAACCACAGAAACTCCTCCTGGAAGTCAAAGCACTTTCCCCATATGGATGATTAACAGCCAAAGACTAATAAACAGATTTTCAGTTCACTTAATTAGATGTCTGCAGAGCATCTGAAAGTTAAAAACTCTTTCGTCTATGACAAATGTTTTTCCACCAAAGGAAATTATTACTGTTATTATTGCAAATATCCATATGACTGATGAAAAAAATTCTTGACTTGATGCCCCAGGTTCCTCTGCTCAGACATGGGTAGTCTCTACAAGTTGTTGCTCACATCTTTGATACATGACATTTAACTTAGGAACAAGATATGCTGAATGAGAAAGTCATCCCATCACCTAGAGTAAAACCATTGCAGCATGAAGGGAAAGAAGGGAAGTCTAGATGGCAGCTCCCAAAGGATGGACAGTTAGGGCTGTAGCTGGCTTTGGCAGGCAAGAAAACACAAGTGGGCAATGCATTTCGGCTCATACTCACTTCATCTGCTTACAGGTGTTAATATGCAAATCCCACCATGGGGGAGCCTCCAATTTTATGACCAGTGTAATAAGCAGAAAGAAATCTGTTACCATGTCAGTGTGTCACAGGGTGGGGGATCCGATTGGAAACAGGGTGGGTATATGGAAACCGGGAAGTGAGCTTCCCACCCATTAAGGCAGCATGTCTGGAGTCAGGCTGAACAAACACATCCCACTCCTGCTTCTGGCACAACAGATGCACACCCACAAATAACTCGCTCCCAAAATCACCTCCCCAGGCTTTGTCTCTCCAAAATGCTCTGGGCTTGCCAACAGCTTTCCCACGTAAGTCCTGCACAGAGTCCTGCCTTCTGGTCCAAGCAGTTTCCTTCTTGCTTCTGTGCTAAACTCATTTAGAAGAGTTGTTATAAACCTTGTGGTCCAGACTATGACTTTCTTATAGCAGCCAGCAAATGACCATGCAGTTAATCACATTAAAAATCAAAGGAATTACTTGTGCGAGTTGCTGCTCATTAAAATGAGAGGATGCTCAGAGCACTGGCCCACTCCACTCCGTACTACTTGCACATAACCGCGAAATCATTTGACTTGCAAAAATTGAACAGGAAGATTTCAGTGGTCTCAACTCTCATTAACTTGCCTTTTTATTGAAGTTCCAGTTTCTGGAAATGATCATTTGTTTGAGAATTAGCATTCACTGTAAAAACCAATCAACCAAAAACTACTTTAGCTTTTACGGTGTGAGGCATAACTTTGCAAACATGACCCAATTCATTGTTCAAGGTCCAGAAACTGAAAGGCAAATAACAGAGTCTCCACACTTTTGATGTAAATGTAGGGAGCTCTGAAAGCTGCCTCATGCATGTAAATGGGAAATAAAAGGTGTAGTCAGCATCCTCACTTACAGCTAACCTGCTACTTCATAGAATCATAGAATCATTTAGGTTGGAAAGGACCTTTAAGAGAGTCCGACCGTTATGCCAACACTGCCAGGTCCACCACTAAAGCATGTCCCTAAGGACCACATCCACATATCTTTACCTTCAGGGATGGCAACTCAACCACTTCCCTAGGCATCTTCCTTCCCATCTCTTCTGCTTCAGGACACCTTTACCTAAGAACACGAATATGCCATGAACAAAGAGATGCTCCTGTACACAAGGACCATTTGGGTTCAGCCATTGCCAGCTAATGGCATCTGCAGTTACTTCACATTAGTTCTGCTGTGAAAATAAGCTGCAGCCCCTGTCTGCCTTGCGATGGTACCACCTGATTAAAAATCTTAACAGAGGAAAAAACAAGCACCCTTTGAGATACTACAAGTAGTATCTCTGAGGATGAGAAGCCAAGCATCTTCCTGATAATTATTTACTTACTACATTTTATTTATCTTGGTTAGATTTTCATAAAACAACATTTCTTTCTGTTTTAGATATACGGACTTAGAGCACCTGAGACTAAGGAGTGACTTCTCTTTTGCAAAAGAGGCTTTTACTTTGCTGTAAGCCAACCAATACAGGGGACATAAATATATATACTGTTCAATGGCCTGATCCTGTGGCATTTGCCAGTAGAAACTTTGTTCCTGATTTGGTCTTGAGGTTATGCAAGTTTGGGACCAAATCTAACTCCTAGAAATTAATCCACTGGGACAATTACCTGACCTCCACCTGTGCCTTACACCACAGACTCTAGCTGGAACTTCCTGGGGAGTTGTTGGTTCCTCCCGTTCCTTCCTTGCAGCAGTTTTAACTCTCCTCCAGTTAGAAGAGCGAAGTTCTCCACGCTTTATAAAATGATCAAATTAGGACACCCACATAATCTCTTATCAGCATGCAAATCTTGATGGTTCCTCTTCAAATGGATGTAGCTTTGCAGTGTGCACAGATAAAATCAAAGCCCTGCAGGAGGTCAGCACTGCAATCATGGGAGATTTATTTTAACACACAAAGACCCCGAGGATTACTTTCATCCAGACCCTTTACCTTGGCAAGTGAAACAACATCCACTACTGCAAAGGGACACAGGACTCCAGCCTTCTGCAGAGAGAGATGAGGCCTCACTCCCTTTCCACAGTGTCTAATTTCCTTGTGTCCCAGAGGAATAGTGGATGAAAATCAAACCATGACCAAGAGACTGAGAGCAGCAGATTTTTGGCAAGGTGCCCTCAGAAACCCCAGCAAGTTTGCCACCTTACCCTAGGCCACTCAAGTGGTCCCAAGGCTGTAACTCTTCTTACAACTAATGCCAAGAGGCATATTTTCCAAGTGCTCATTATAAAATGCGTTTTTCCTTGAAAATAAGGCAAGCCAACAATCACTTTAATTTAGCCACTGGTGGACTTGAAAGGTAAATTAGATCAAGACAGTCAGGCATCAGGCACATGGTGATCCCAGCTCTTGGTGATCCCTTCTCACCAGGCTGATCTGAGCACAGTGTGCCAAGGAGGAAAGAGGGGCTGCAGCCAACTGAGAGCTAGAGCAGAGGAGTAGAGGCATCTGTATGCGTATGGGGTAGTGTGCACATTTCTAAGAGAGGGCTGCCGCAGAAGCTGGAAGAAAAGCAAAGGTGCTACAAGGGATCTGAAACTAGTGATGATGGAACCCCTCAGCAGGAGAGGTTCAGGGCATCTGCAAATCAGAAAAGGTTGAAAATCCCTGATGTAGATAACAAAAGCTTAGATGAGAAGGGGGGTGGGGTATAAGATACCAGAATAGAGGAAGGGCCATTAATTAAAACCCTAAGGAGCAGCAGCAATTTCCTTTCATTTTGAAGTTGAAAACCAGCTGCGCTGCTCCCTGACATGACTGATGGCTACAGCATCATCAGCTATATTTTGAGTTATAAACAGTGTAATATGCAAGAAAGGGAAGGGGTGGAACTGGGCTGAATTCTGTCATCTGTTGGAGTTTTCCCATGGATAAACCTCTCTGGTCCTCTCTGCTTTTGCATCTGCAAAATGCAAGACAGAGGTCTCAGAGAGGTGGCATGAGATTTAACCAAGAACCATCAAACACTGAGCCTTATGCTGCAGAGCAGGAATCAGAGACTGAATTCGGAGGAACTGCACTCATCTAAAAGCAGCAGGACAGAATCAAATGGAAGAAGTATTATCTGTGGTTTGCAGATATGCTTATTCTCCCATGCATGTGCTTGTCCATCTGTAGCATACTCCAAATCCTGGTTAACCAGAGCATCCAAGGGGGTCTTTCACTTAAGGAAGGAAGATGGTTAGCCACCAGCAAATGGATAGCATGCTATCAGGTAATATATCAGCATTTAAATGTCAGCAGGTGAAAACAAGCAAGAGAGTGGAGAACATGAGAGCCCATCTCCACAGATTCACCTTCTACATGCCAGTCTTCAATGGTTTGATTTCAGGACAGGTTTTCTGCTAAGGTTAATCAGTGGAGCATCCATGTCATAAGTGGAAGGACCTTATTTACTCCACCCCAGGACCATACCTGCTGAGATCAATGACAGAAGGACATGCATAATGGGGAACAAAATCACTGCCCTTGGGGCAGATCCCTCCGCAAGATATAGCTGTTGGAGAATTTTCTCTAGATGTGGGTCATCGCACTGACCTTCTTTTTATTCCTCCTCTGCTTCACCCTCTCATAGGAACAAAACCCAGTTTGCTCTCAGACACAAGACAGCAGGAGGTCTGTCTAACTCTCACCCCTTCAAAATTAGCCATAACAGAGCTGTTCATGAGCATAATATCAATTAGCAAAAGTTTGCAAAGGACTTGGAGATCTTTGGGTGAGGGCATAAAACAGACTGAGCACAGCACATGTTAGCCGCTCACACGTATAACTGACATCTTATGCAGCAGAAGGAGGTGAAACTCCATCTCTTCCTAAAGCAGTAACGGGTTCCACAATGCAGCAGGAATAATTATATCAGGCAGCCAGTGACAATGGCTCTCTCGTGGTATTATATGACGCCAGAGTATACAAGAGAAGTGCATTAATTCAATCCCTGAGAAGCAGCAGCAACTGGCTTTCCTTTTATTTTTTGGGGAAAAAAAAAAAAAAAAAGAAAAAAAAAGTAAAAAACCATCCGGATAACTGGCTGACATGCCTGACAATTACAGCATTATAGGATATGTTCTGAATTAAATATAGTGCAATCCGTGAGAAAGTCAAACAAAAGCAGGAAAACGCATATAAAATAAAGAGAACAGACATTTACAGCATGGTGTAATCCCCAAAGGGAAAATGCCTTTCTCAGGTCTGAAAATTTCTACCAGAAATCTTGGAAATCTTACAAACCTCTCAGTATCCAACTAAAACAGCCATGGAAGGAGAAGGGGGGGAGCAGAGACTGGGGTCTTTCCCCAACATGATCCATCACAAGAGGGAATGCTGTTTCCCAGCCGAGGCATTTGGTATTTTTCATACCGAAATGCAGCTTTCTCTAAGGCTCTGCAGAACGAGCCTGGCATTTGTGTCTAACAGACTGGCAAAACATTCAGAGGTGCTCGTTTGGGATGACAGAGGCACTTGGTGCATCTCTGAAGAGCTTCTCAGAAAGCCCACACTGTCCCTTCACAGAGCAGCTATTGATTTCTCCCGCCAGAAGCATTTTCTTTCCCCACTGACTTAACCACACTGGAAGATGCTTGGACAAAGGCTACTTCATACTTTTCCATCTATGCATGGTGATTATATGACCCTTGTTATTCCACTGTCTACAGTGGATTTGTCCTGAGAGCATCCCTGAGAAGTAAGGCCATACCACAATGCCTGTTTTAGAGAGGCGCAGAGAGATGAATGCTGTAGTTGCATGGCAAGCAGGGTTGTGCAGAGATATCACAGCCATGCTGATGCCATGTCCCATGAGGTCAATTAGATTCCAATGAAGGCTCATAATTTTGTGATGGCATGCAAGCCTTTTGCCTCTTTCGTGTTGCTGGCACATCCAGAGCCAGCCCTGGTGCTCAGGCTGCACAACCTGGGCATGTCCCAAAAGTCTCACTGCAGGCCACGGTGAAAATCCTGGCTAGGGAGAAGAGCTGACCTCAACATAAGAGCATCTTTCCTTATATCCTGCAACTTTTTATTTTTACAAAAATCACAGGCCTTACAGTGTTTCTTCAGGCTGCACATAAGCAGCAAGAGACCAACGTGCTCCAGTGACAGACGCTGCAGTAATAGTGACAACTGCCCTTGGACATTAAAGGAAGCAGGACCAAGCTCTCCCGTAACACTAGCCTCCAGACAACAACAGAACTACATCTGACAGCACTGACAGAGCAAAGGTCCCATTTTTAAAAACAATGACAACTCTAAGAGCTTCACTGAAAGGGAGCAAAGCACCAAGGTCACTTCCATTAATCACAATTTCCTACATCACCTAGGAATTTTAAAAAATATTTACCTCCCACTCTTCTTTAAATTTCAACCCTTTTAAGCCAACGATTGAAATACAGCATAGCCTCACTGAGCTTTTTGGATTTATCGGTGCATTAACCTTACTGAGCCACTCCAAGGGCCTCACAATGCAAAAACCACAAGTACCTATATCCTGCCCAGGAGAGACCCTTTGTGCAGGCAGGATCAGCTCAGCCCAGCGCAAAGGCAAGATGGGTTGGTGGGAGGCTGCAAAGCTTCAGACCCTCTGGTCCTTAGGAAACCTCTGGCAGCAGTGGCAAACACTTCATTGAGGCTGCAAGCGAGGTGCTGGAGGGTGCTTCCTAAAAGCAGCACAAAGCCATTAGCAAAGTCCTCCTACTAATTACATACTTGCTGTTAGCAAAAACACACACCAGATATTAAGGTCAGCACAATTTGTAGGCTGGTTTAGTTTTGCCTTGCTCTGTTTTGTCCAGTGCTGCCAGATTATCCAGGGAACAAAATCCAAGACCTGCTTCACAACATCACAGATTTAGGATGACATCTTGCAGGGGAGGCTGGTTCTTCATTTAAGGGTCACTTTGTGTGCCAGCATGACTCCTCCTGGGTCCAGCTGGTCCCCCAAAGCAATAAGGGTGTCAAGGGCAGGAGAATGATATCTGTCTTCTTTCCTTCCTTACTCCTCTCTCAAAGATGTAATTGCTGATTTCATTAGTGTTTTATGCAGGCACTAACCAGCCAGCCAGACACAATCTTCACAAATTGATTTTGTTTGAACTGTGCAAAGCCTGGTGCAGAAATGCTCTGAAACCAGATTTATACATCAGATGGTCATTGATCTTGCATCCACAGAACCCATCCTTAGAGAGACCGCTGCTGCTCACACAGCAGTGACCATGGTTTTAACTAAACCTGCTTACAAACATACCCGTTGTTAAACTGGTACAGTTTTGAGAGCCTCCAAGACTATTCCCCTGCTTACACTACTATGAGAGAGGAGACTTCAGCTCCAAGTGTATGAAACTTAATCCCTCTGTTTTCATAATCTACATCTTCTCTACAGCCTGTTAGCTCTGCTTGATATATTGTCCCCTGGAAACCACAAGTAACTTCAATATTGAAAACAGAAACAATAGCTCTGAACACAATGGCACATTTTACTTCAGAAACTCCATCTGAAATGGTATCTACTCATCTCCATAGGACACTGCTTGTAGCTCTGGGGAGACGGGGGAGAACGACCGCCCAGCTCAGTACAATGAAGAAACAGAGCCAAGCACAACATAACCACAGGTTTTAACTCCACACTGGGAGGAGACTTCTTTGTCTTTTCTCCCTCTTTCCCTACCTCCAAACCCCAAGATGTTTTGCCTGCGTATCTGGTTCCAAGCGCATGTGTCTTTTGTCTTTAGGGGGATTTAGAAAGGAGTACAGACAACAAATCTCACCACCCAAGCGGGTAGATAGAGCTGCACATGTAATAGATACCTTGCTCCGGACCTCAAGGGAAGTAAGCAAGCAGCCATCAGGACAGGCAGTTTCCAACAGTCCAGAGCCAGCTGCCAGCCTTTACGCCCCAGCCCCAGCATGGGCCCTTCAGCTCAGCCCTGCCCAGCCCCGGGTGCCCAGGATGCTCATCTGGCATGCAGGGACAGCAAAGGTGTTCAGTGTACAGGAAGGACAGACTCCAAACCAGGGTTGCTCGCTTGGGCTTGCAATGAAGGGGGGGGAAGGACTGACATGCTAGAAGATAAGAACAAACCTAGGCTTGCAACAATCTGTCCTTACCAGTGCCTACTACCATGGCATCTTGTGGATTGGTTTCTCTCTGGGCAGGGGAGACAAAGTCTACAGGTATCAGAAGAGCTGTTTTAAAGAAACCTCCCATTGCTAAGCACAACCACACAACACAGGCACCTTAGCTGGACAGTCAAACCTACGCCAGCTCCTTTCAATCGCTACCCTGACACGCAGCATGGACACTGTTCTCTCTTTAAGAAGGAAGATTTGGGTAACATCCGAGTCCTTCAAGCCATGCCCAGAAGGATCCCAGGGGACCCACACAGCCATCCCAAAGGACCCTGCAGATGGACCAGACCGCACTGGAAGGAGGGACAACATATCCTCCAGGAGAAATCCAAGCCAGACCCCTAAGAAGGGAGGCTGGGATTGAAATCTTATTTTTGTAAGTACAAGTCTGCCTGAGGAACTTTGTTAATTTAATTGAGAATGAAAGCAAACCCTGGGAAAGCAGATTGGTTTGGACAATGGCCATGGCGGCTGCATGTGTGCTGCTTGGAGCAGGGTGAGCACACCGAGTGTTTACGGGGCCTCCGTGTTACGCTCTGCATGCTTGTGTGTTACTCCAGGATTTTTCATTCAGATAATAATCACCCATCCCTGGACGCACCGCTCATGGACCAGATGGTCTTCTGTGTATTATACCAACTAATCACATGTAATACTTGGCAGCATATTAAAAGCATCGATGGAGGTCTTTGACAATGGTAGTGGGGTTTTTTTTTGGGGGGGGGGGTGGTTTTTTTTTTTTTAATCTTGGTAGCTTTTAAGTGGTGCAGGCACAATGTCAAGAAACACTGTCAGGGCTGTGACTTTTCCAAACTTGCAGATGATAAAACTGCTAAAAGTTGTGAGAGACAAACAGCACATGGAGGCAGACGCCTGCATCCGCGAGAAGAGGCACTCCTTCCAGGAACCAGAAAGTCTCCAGCTTGTATCCCTGCCTGGTAGCATCTGCAAGACCTGGCAGTGGGACCATGGTCAGCAGGACCAGGCACAGGAGATACCCGGTACATTGCTACCTGCCACAGGCAGCACGGT
Source organism: Athene noctua (assembly GCF_965140245.1). Classification (NCBI taxonomy): domain Eukaryota; kingdom Metazoa; phylum Chordata; class Aves; order Strigiformes; family Strigidae; genus Athene; species Athene noctua. The sequence goes on from NC_134041.1 coordinate 53,740,286, forward strand.
GCTGCCCTGAAAGCCAGAGCTGTTGTGCCCATGCAGGAGATGCCTCTTCCATCTCCAACAGGGTAAGGGCTTCCTGAGCTTTAATCTAAGGATGGTCACAGAGCCACCTGGGTGGCACACCAGCATCCCTTGCTCCGTAGGCAGCTGGCTACACGTCCACCTGGCCAGTCAGCATCCATGTCTGCTCTCCTCTGGCAGATGCTCTTCCATGAGATCTTCCCCACACAAGGAGAGGTACATCACCAGGGACCATTTGTACATAACTGGGCACATACTCTGTTGTAAAATGAAAACACTCCAGTCTGTCTGGCCACACATGCAATCCACTGTGGCCAGGTAAAGGATACACACTGGTTATATATATGATGCAGGTGTGCTTGGGCAATGTAATGAAAGGGTCCTGCAAAGAGCAAACTGCAGGGAATAGGCAGAAACAACTCATCCCATCCAGCAGGCTCCTTCCTAAACACTTCTGAAAGGCTTTCTGAGGGGAAAAAGGTGACCTATGAGCTGCTTTGGTGGCCAGGCTGATGTCCATCTAGGGCAAGATCAGTGAGGATGCAGATTTCTATGCCTTTCCATGTCTTGTGACCAGCTTTAGAAGCTGGATGGAGCAGAAAGGCAGGCCAAACAAGCATGACAGTCATCTTGCACTGACCCTGCTGGGCACTGTGAAGGCATCCAGGGCTATTTCTCATCCTCCCTGTGGGTTTCCACTCGCCTGTTCTGTCCTCCTCCCCATCACACAAAGCCACAATAAAGAAACATCAGAAGGATGCCCAGACTGTGGAAACAGTCTCACAGATGTGATGCAAAGTCCAAGTCTAACCAACAAGCTGCAGGTACCACACAGCTCCCTTCTGCCCTAGCCTCTGCCTCGGGCAGGGAATTAACATTTCACAGACCCCCCTGAAATTACTTGATGATTCTTTGTCACAGAAAGCATCCAGGAACATGGTAATTTGCAAAGAGATTCAGGCCACATCCAGGCACTGTAATTCCCTGATGAGCAGCAGCCAAGCTGTCCCATGGCACTGTATTACCTAGACCTGGCTGCTGGTTTTGTCAGCCTGTGTGATCCTCATGTGCTCCATAGGGTTATTTATTTGATTAGCCTTTAGTGCCTCAGCATTATGGCTGTAAGGGATCAGGGTACAGCTTCTATAGGGAATTTCTGCTTCAGTCATCCATAGAACATAGCCCTAAAACTTCAATTAAAAAAAAAAAAAAAAGGATCCAAAGAAAGAAGTGAAGAAGTGGGGAGGAGGTGGAAGGAGGAATGACACATCAATTGCTTTCTACCAGGACACAAGCAACTTCAAAAATTAGGTTCCATGTATGTGCCCTGCTGAGGGTAAGATAGACTATTTCAGAGCACAGAATGGCCCATTTTCCATCTGAAAGCAAGACACTAGCCTCATTGAAGCACAGCTACTGCTAACCTCCCTTCATTATCAAACAGGGACAGAAAAGGGCATGGGAAGGCAACAACTACACACCTGCGGCCAGCACGCATGCAAGCACAGTGAGCTGCTCTTTGCCAGCAGCCCAGATGTAAAGTTATCTCGCTTAATTAGGGCTTCCTTTAGAGGGGAACCTTGGCTCAAGTAACTGAACAAATAAATTACACTACCAGACACACACGCATACACACAAATAACCTATTTTGCTCAGCCAGGTGCAGACAATTGTTCCTAGCCCTTCATCTGGGGCTGGTGCATGTCTCTCCATGAGATCACATGCAGGAGAACGTCACACTGGCCAGGAAAGAGGGAAAACCTGAGAGCAGCGTAAGAAAAACTGAAGCAAAACTCTGAAGACATTTTCCCTGCTCTAACAGGTGCAGAGATGTGATTATACGTGATTCAACCCACAGACTTTCAACACAGCCTGAGAGTCACACTGCAGATCTAACATGGTTAAAGAGGCTTTGAAATCTTGCCCCTGCTTTGAAACTTACAGATTAGTATCAACATGGAGAAGGATTTGAAGCTGGAGGAAGATGCTCATATTTCGAAAGCAAGCACCAGCAGTTGAAGGGGCAAGCAAAGGGGCTGTTCTCCATTACAGGCAGCAAGAGCAGCCTAGGCAGACAATCCTTCTGCCTGGATGTGGGACTGAACAGCATTAAACAGTGCAAATACAACAGAGGCTTGAAAAAAACCCCAAATTTCCTTTCTTAGCTGTATTGAGGCATGCAACAAGGCAAACCACCAGACAGTTTCACTTGCCTTTCTGTTAAAACTGAGCAGAAGAATATGATTCAAACATCAATGTTTCCAATGACAGATGGGCTGACACTGTAATAGTATCTCATCTACTTAAAAGCATCTCTCAAATGTCAAAGGTGAAAAAAGAACTCCAAACTTTATATCCTGAGTCTGAATGTGTCCCTTGAGGCACTGCTTCCAGATTTGATCCATGCAGAAAAAAACTATTTCTAACATCAGATAGGAATATAGAGAAAGGAGGAAAAACTGCTGAGAATTTAAGGGGTTGATTCTCAGCATAATGCTAATTCACAGGAGTCTGCCAGGTCCAGGATGTGCAGGTGCCCTGTGTGCTCTGCATGCGGATGAAAAAAACAATGAAACTACTCAGAAAAGCAAGTGGAAGAGACAATTTCTGCGAAATCAATGATTTATAGGTTGCAGAAGGACCACTTTTCCATGCTTGGGCACTTCAAGCAAACGTGATTATTTTTTCCATGATGCTACTGGATCCTCAGGTACAACTAAATTCCCTTTCCCATGGAAACCTCTCTGACATTTGTCTTCCCAACTGGTAAATCTCCAAAAGCTATTATGGTGTCACAGACAGCTGTGAGCATGCAAGCATTGTGTACACAATGAATAACTACAAAACTTGTATACTTCACTGAGAGGGTGGTCAAACACTGGAACAGGATTCCCAGAGAGGTGGTCAATGCCCAAAGCCTATCAGTGTTTAAGAGGCATTTGGACAAAGCCCTTGATAACATACTTTAACTTTTGGTCAGCCTTGAAGTGGTCAGGCTGTTGGACTAGATGATCACTGTAGGTCCCTTCCAGCTGAAATATTCTATTCTACTACTGAAGACCTGTAGGATAGACATATGGCAGGAATGTCCATATTTCTGCTATTCAAGCTTATGACAGTCTCATAAAATAAAGATTTTCCATGAACTTTTACTGTCCTTGGACAAGAACCCAATACCCACAAC